>NC_089842.1:146854081-147169914 GCF_035609145.1 Eleutherodactylus coqui | reverse complement strand
CTGCTCCACCACGGCGCCCCCCGAATCTTTTCACCCGAGTAGGCAGTTACTCGAAAAAAAGCGATGCTCGATTGCGAAATAGCCCTAAACGAGTACGTTCGCTCATCTCTAATTATTCAGTGTTAACATGAGTACTTTGTATTATATATATAGAAGAAGTTACATTATTCATTTCATATAGAGCATACTACTCACGAAGTTCCTGACTTGTACAGAGGAACTGAAGATGCTCATAGTAGGCACGTTTTTTTCTGGTTGGTGATGACCCACTTTTTCGCACTCTTTAAGATATTTGAAATATCCTCTTCTAAGTGTACATAACAGAAAAATAAATTGTATGTATTGAAAAATTTCATTTTCTACATACTTAAAACCAAATACAATATGCCGTATTAATATTGAAGACAGTAATAAAAGTTAAATATTGTAAAAACAAAGCAAAAAAAAATCAGTAAATGTTGACGCATAGTTAATAGAGATGAACGAGCGTACTCGCTAAGGGCAAATACTCGAGTGATTATTGCCTTTTGCGAGTACCTGCCCGCTCGTCTCAAAAGATTTGGGTGCCAGCGGGTGTGAGCGGTAAGTTGCGAGAGTGAGCGGGGCTGGGGGGAGAGATCTCCCCCCTGTTCCTCCCCGCCCTCCCCCACCTCTCCCCGCCCCCCCGCCGGCACCTGAATCTTTTGAGACGAGCAGGCAGGTACTCGCAAAAGGCAATAATCGCTCGAGTATTTGCCCTTAGCGAGTACTCTCGCTCATCTCTAATAGTTAACTTATAAATACCTATTATTTTTCGTTCCTTGGCAATGGCTCTGTTCTAGTTGGGGTATAGTACCCCGAAAACTCCTATTCATGCTTCCACTTTCTTGTCCTGATCATTTTATCCATCCTTCGCCGGACTCCATATCACAGGCTGTGCCTCAACCTTGTGTTTGAAAAGTTAAATTACTATTTGGTATTAACCCTTTCCAATCCACTGTCTGACGTCTAAAGACATTTTGATTGAAGGCTGTACAGCTCCGATGTTGGAAGATGTCTGGCAGGGTATTTTTACTGTAAATTACTGGCCGCTCTGTTGTCGGAGGCCTCTCCAGCATGTCCCATACTGCAGTACTGGCTCTAACCAGCAGATGGTGCCATTGTATAATGGCAGAAAGAGAAAGCCCCCCTAGGAAATCCTGAATCCAAAATTGCATTGCAAAGGGTTAATTTAATATAAAATATATAGAACATTTTATACATTTCAGACATAACATTTAAAAAACGTAATAAATTGAGATTTACATTATCATTACACAAACTTGCATAAATGGTCGAGCAACATTAATGTCCATCCTTCATAGTGCTTAAAAAGCCTTTTGTGGATTGCAAATGGATCCTCTGGTGTGTGCACTCCAATTAAAATGACGCTGCCTGCGTTTGTGAAGGCGGTCTTAGACTATGGCATTAGCTGGATCTCTAGTAGCATGAAATACTGATTGAAAGGTACATTTTCACTAATCATCATCTATATCTTGTAGATGTTTCCCGTGCAATTGAGCTGCTCGAAAGACTGCAACGAAGTGGAGAAGTTCCACCTCAGAAACTACAAGCCCTTCAACGTGTTTTACAGAGCAAGTTCTGTTCTGCAATAAGAGAGGTCAGTTTATAAGATATCATGGACTAGTTCATTGTTCAATCTTCTTTGTACAATTCTGCTTTTCCAAATACTAAATCTATCATACACTATCCTACCAACACTAGTTGGACACGTGATCAAGAATCAAAAGTTGCATTTATTCCCATAGGATAATACTTAGCAGGCTCCTTTGGCCCTAATGACATCAGAAACTCTCTGCAGCATACTTTCTACTAATGTCCAATACACTTTAGCTGGTATTTCCCTCCATTCACCCTGCATCCTAGTGAGTTATCTTAAAGATGATGGATATTGTTCATATTTCCTCACCTGATGTTCTAGTTTGTCCCAAAGATGTTCAATAGGGCTCAGGTAGGCCAGTCCAATTGTAGAACATCCATATCCTTAAACCAGCGTAAAACAGTGTTGGATTTATGACAAGGCACACTGTCATGTTGGAAGTACTGCTGACCATTCCCAGAGTATTGCCACATTGTCAGCAGTACATTATTGTCTAGAATATCAATGTCCGTGTTCATGGTTTTTGCTACCACACCCAACAGGCCAGGATCATACCAAGTAAAGCATTCCCAAACTGTAACGTAACCTCCTCCGTACTTAAAGAGACTCTATCACCATCTTTTTGCACCCCCATCTGAGAACAGCACAAGCTAGTGACAGGCACACACAGTGCTATACCTGCTGTGTGTAGCTGTGGCAGCACATGTATAGAGGACTACTTGAAGTAGTCCTGGATATTCAGGAGCTGCAGGCTAGTTACACCCATTCTGCTTTGCAGCCACTGATTGACTGCTGTCTGCCTGTACATAGAAAAAGAGCTGCCAATCATTGGCTGAAGGGTGGGGTGGGTGTGGCTAGCATGCCGTTCATGAATATTCAGGACTAGTTCTGGGTCTGAACTACAGAAGGAGCACTCTGAATAGTCACTGTCCATTGAGACACTCTAGCTGGTCCCTGCCTATGGGGAGCCTTTTGTACAGAGATTTGGTATTGCTGCTTAAATTGCAGATTATAATCTATTTCTTATTCAAAATCAGATTCTATAATTTAAAAAAAATCTGTTTTAAACAGAAAAATTCACTGAAAAAGCCAAAAATGCAATACCTTATAGGCTGCAAAGCAGGCACAATCACCGCAGAGCAGGCACAATCACCACCGGCACAATCACCCTAGGGCAGGCACAATCGCCGTAAACCCTAATAGAATGCAGTTAGCCAGGTTATGACATGGAGGGGCTACTTGTTCAATGCAGACTAATGTGCAGTCACCCACTTAACTTACTTGCATGCAGTTTGCTATAGATTTTGGGGGAGCCCAAGATGTCAGCTAGTGCGGCCTACTTTGAAGATAAAGGGCAACCCACTGCTATATCAGGGAGAGTTGATATCTTGTATGGTGGGGCAAATCCATCTTTGGCTGGCATCTTTGGTATCGTTCACATGTGCAGGCTATGATTATATGCAGTCCCTCTCCCCAATCTGGGCTGGGTTGAGTGGGTGACTGCACATTAGGCTGCATTGAACAAGTAGCTCCTCCATGTCATAGTCTGGCTAACTGCATTCTATTATGGCTTACGGCGATTGTGCCTGCCCTAGGGTGATTGTGCCGGTGGCGATTGTGCCTGCTCTGCACCGATTGTGCCTGCTTTGCTGCCTATCAGTTATTGCATTTTGGGCTTTTTCAGTGAATGTCTTTGTTTTTTCTCTCATCTCTGTGATTTGTTTTAAACAGGTTTGTAGCTGAGTATGCGAAAATTAACAGCGTCATGTGTGCATGATGTATACAAATCAATGGTTGCAGTTAGATTTGGACTATATTGAAGGTACATATTGTATTTACTGTTATATTATGTCTGTATTCTCTCCATGCAGGTGTATGAGCAATTATACGATACCTTAGATATCACAGGTAATGCTGAAATAAGGGCACATGCCACTGCCAAGGTGAGTTGTGATGTGCCATATACTATTATGTTATCTTGCATGTCTTTTGCGCAAGTTGAACACTAGTAGATGATGTCATCTTGTAGGGTGTATTATTTGGTTGTCCAATAAGCAATTGTTACCAACCATAAAAAGTGACCAGTGTTATAGCTTTTTAAATATAGTTTTTTGTACTTCGCTTTATTCAGAATATTACAATATTAGTATAAGTAACACAGACATACAGAATTTGTACAATATTTTTTCTTGTTCATATATACGGAAGAATAGGGTAAGGGATATCGTCTCCCTTCCTATAGGCCACTCTCAAACATAGCATTGGCAAAGCAATTTGCCGCGAATTTACTTCCGTTTTCAGACACAGGTTACTGCCTCCGACAGCAGGTTTTAACGCACCCCATGATACTGATTGGCGATGAGGTGCATTAATCGCGACAAAATAGAGCAGACAGCGCTCGAAAATTGCGCTGTTAGAATGCCACGATAATCGCAGTAAAAAGTGGATGTGTGAGAGTGGCCTTATAGTATGGAAATAAACAGGCTCTGTTCTCATAACTTATAATAAACAGTTCAACAAACATATTGGTATATACATATATATATATAAAACTTATTTGATATGTAGTAGTTTAGTAGTTTATGCATCTATTTCGATAGAGCCATTTATAATGTTTGGTACGAATTAAGCCAGGATCACCATATCTTTTGAAAATTTATCGGGACATCCCCTGTGTTGGTAAATTATTTTTTCCTAGGAGATTGTTGTATTAACCAGCCTCGCCCATTCTAAAACAGGGCGTCTCCACTGCCATCCACCTCATAGCAGTTTGTCTTCCTGGTTAAAAAAAAAAAAACTTTCCTAAGTGAAATTCGGGTATAATATGGCTATATTTCCCCATCTAATAGGCCAAATAGTGCTATCTGGGGATCCAAGTTAAAAGGGAAGCACAATTGTAAATATAGTTGCTGGCTCAAATATAACAATTCCTATGGATATTTTCTTTTTCTATATTTTATAGAGCAGGAGGCGCTAATTGTAATCATATATAGTTGTTCAGGAAATTGTACAGAGCAACCTTATTCCTGCAGCATGAGTGAGTCTTCTCAATGATTGACAGTGTTCTCTGTAAGGGTATGTACACAGAGAAGGCTGCCAATTGCATCCATGTATATGTACATTTTGGACAAAAATCCACTTTAAGAAGACCTATCTGCTATATATTGTAAGTCCAATATAGTGGTTCCATATGGGAGTTTGCAGGCATACTTTAGCATTTGTTTCTGAGGGTATCCAAAGACCAGGGTTACATTGGCACACCAGAGGATCCTCTGGAGACCCAGGTTCTCACAAGATAATGCTTCCCAAAAATTTATCGGAAGACAACCCCACTTAGATATGACTTTGGAACCAACCACTTGGCACTAGGGTCTATTTCTTATGAGTTAAAATGTTCCTCCATTTATATAGAGAAACAACTATAGTCGAGGACTGTGCACAATAATAATTTTGCTAAATAACTTGGACTGCAGATTTTGCTTCTAAATAGTTGGGCTTCTAAGAGTTGCTCATGTCTATGCACTAGGAGACTGAGCGTCCTGCGTCCAGTATGTGAGCCAGCGCTGTAGGATGTAATGTGATTCTCCTGTATTGGAGCAAGTTAACAGAACAGAATCTGCAATACAAGTTATTTAGAAAAACCATCATTGTGCACTCTCCTACAGTATATAACCAGACATACACTTCAATTCTCAAATATCCTATTAGAGATTAGTAATGATATGTCCTGTGCATACAATGGTAAGGAAAATAGTTATCATGCAATATAAAGAAGATATTCAGATGTTCTGTATGAATGGCAGGTGGGCCCTCTTTTGAGTCCAAGAAATCCCAGTCTGACACTACCTCTGACAACTAAGAGGGCAGTAATACTATAAATGGTGAAGGTTCTGGAGCTCTTACGCAAGGTTTGCATCAGAGTCCAGGAGCTTCAAGTTACTCCTTAGGTTCATAGAGGGAGATTTATCAAATGAAAAACACACATAAAAAGTTGCACATTTTTGCACAAGGCTAGCCTGTACAAAAAATTTCCAATTTTTTGTTATGTATGCTGCTCCATACCATTTTCCTGAAAAGGGGGCATGACTTGTTTGGGTGGTGATGTGCCGACCCAGACTAGAGATGAGCGACCCTACTCGGCCACACCCCTTTTCGAGTACTTCCGTACTCAGGTGAAAAGATTCGGGGGGGGCCTTGGGTGAGTAGGGGGTTGCAGCGGGGAGTGGGGGGGAGAGGGAGAGAGAGAGGGCTCTCCCCTGTTCCCCGCTGCTACCCCCCACTCCGCCACGCCTCCCCCCGCCCCCCGAATCTTTTCACCCGAGTACGGAAGTACTCGAAAATCGCGGTGCTCGATCGAGTAATTACTCGAAACGAGTATATTCGCTCATCTCTAATCCAGACCAACACATTTATGAAAAATGTATCTCAGAAACTGGTATAAATGATACCGGAAATCTACTCCAGCTCCTAGCTGGCATAGATTTCTATGTGGGCACAGGGACTGTCCAAGGTCTGACTAATATACAGTACTGTGCAAAAGTATTAGGCAGGTGGGCAAAAAAATCTGCAAAGTAAGAATGTTTTCAAAAATAGAAGTGTTAATAGTTTATTTTTGTCAATTAACAAAATGAAAAGTGAATGAACCAAAAAAAAAAATCTTAAATCAAATCAACCATCCCTTGTTTGGCCAACCTTTGCCTTCAAGCCGGCTACGTTTTGCCTTCAAAACAGCATCAATTCTTCTAGACAGTGGGGATTTTGTAGGATTTTGGTCAGATGAATAATTAACCAGTTATACCAAACAGGTGATAATAATCATCATTTTCATGTGTATGTTGAAATACAGTCATTAACTGAAACAGAACAGCCAAAGTTTGCTACAAAGGTGAGGTTGTGGAAGACAGTTTCATGTCACAGGTCATACACCATAGCAAGACTGAGCATGGCAACAAAACATAATGTAGTTAGTCATACTGCATCAGCAAGGTGTTACCCAAATTTTCAAAGCAGACTGGGGTTTCAAGATGTGCTTTTCAAGCTCTTTTGAAGTTACAAGTTACAAGTTTGCTGCATTTCAGTAAATGGAGTTGGGGATTTGGTCAGGATTATTGATGTCCTCAATGCTGAGAAATACTGGCAGATACTTATCTATCATGTAATACCATCAGGAAGGCGTCTGATTGGCTCCAAATTTAGTCTGCAGCCGGACAACAACCCCAAAACATACAGCCAATGTCATTAAGAACTATCTTCAGCGTAAAAAAGAACAAGGAGTCCTGGAAGTATTGATATGGCCTCCAGAGCCCTGATCTCAACAGTCTGTCTGTGAGATGAAGAAATAGAAAGATTTGAACAAGCTTACATCCACAATAGATCTTTGTTTGGTTCCTTCAAAAACTGTGTGCAAGTGTACCTAGAAGAATTGATCCTGTTTTGAAGGCAAAAGGTGTTTACACATGAACATCCTTCATTTTAATGGGAAAAAAACTAGATGGTTTTCTGGATGTTTATGTGGGTTCTCCTTGGTATATAAGAACTGATATATTACACTAATATTCATTCATTTGTTCGTTTTACTGTTAACTAAGTTGTGGAGTCTCATTCTTGACTGCATCAATGTATAAACGTTTGAGGTGCAAATGCTCAGAAAGAAAGCAGAAACCAAAGCAAACAACAAACCTTCAGGGTTGATCTGTTTTTTTTTTCATTCCTTTTTAGGCAACTGTTGCTGCTTTTGCTGCCAGTGAAGGCCATGCCCACCCAAGAGTTGTGGAGCTTCCGAAAACAGATGAGGGTCTAGGGTTCAATATTATGGGAGGCAAAGAACAAAACTCCCCTATTTACATTTCACGTATTATTCCTGGTGGTGTGGCAGATCGCCATGGAGGGCTGAAACGGGGGGACCAGCTTCTCTCAGTCAATGGAGTGGTAAGTTAGTTATAACTTTATATTACCTAGACTACCCCTCTATGGTCACTGGCACCATTTATATTCTCATTATAACATCCTGTATAAATTCTAATCTCCTTATATGTTTCACAGGGCACATCTATAGAAATGTAGAGGTGGTTGTTGCACCTAAAGCTTGCAACTTTAGGATGTCCAAAGACCCCTCTACCAACATAGAGCATAGCAGTAGTATGAATGGCACATAATGGTAGAGGGTCAATATGGTACAGATTTTGCATCAAGCCTCAGAAACTTGAAGCTAGCTTTCTGAGTGGCCTAAAAAGATCAAGACCAGGAAAATCAACATGAGGGATCTATTAACCTCGTAAGAAATAATACTAGGGGAAAATGCACCTTAGATCATGAGTGAAAATCTAATGTCTATGGCTTTCTAGCATTGTTGAACCCTCCAGGAGGGTTCACTCTTGTGCATATTCTATGTGACACTAAGTGATTAATAACTCTTGGATCATTCTCTTTTTCATCAGACAGTTGGTGTCCCTCTCAGAAACTCACTTGACAATCGGAAATATTATTTTATCTGGCACCTGCTAGTTTTATTGCATCACCACAATAGTTTAAAGCAGTTCACACTTGACAGTTAACTGGTACATAAAGCAATACTTGGCCGCCTGGCCTCTAATTATACATTATATATGGCCATAACTAACAGGCCTAGTGCCTTAACATATCATATCGTCATAACCAAAGTCCCTTACCAATACATGCTGCAGTACAGAGTGTGTCTCTTCCATACAGTCTGGGTACCAGAATTCCTGGAACTCATAAGCTTCTAGCTAATTGGCATACCTCTTCATTACGAAAATTTCTCAGGTGCCTCCTGATTAACAAGCCAGAGCACCCTTTCTCTGCCAAACAGACTAATACTGAGCCCACTAGTGGTCACTTTCTGACACTATATTACTATATGTAATTGCTCTTCACAGACCAGGAGATTGGGATCCCCCTACACTTTGTATGCCAAGTATCAGATCCTGCAAATGATATTTATAGATCACATCTAGAAACAATCGTGGGTCTTGAAATCAGCAAAGGCTTGGAATTAGTTTGGAATCGGCAAAGGCATCCGACAGGGCTGCATCCTCTCACCCTTCTTGCTTAACCTACACGCGGAAGTGATCATGCAGAAAATGGACCTAGACAAATTGGAAATTGGGGTGAAAATAGGTGAAAGAAACATAAACAATCTCTGTTTTGCGGACGATACCACTCTGCTTGCTGAAACAGAAGCAGGTCTGAAGAAGCTGATATGGAAGATTAAAACTGAAAGTGAAAAAAATGGGTCTCCACTAGAGATGAGCGAGCGTACTTGGAAAAGCACTACTCGCTCGAGTAATTTGCTTTATCCGAGTATCGCTGTGCTCGTCCCTGAAGATTCGGGTGCCGCTGCGGCTGACAGGTGAGTCGCAGCGGGGAGCAGGGGAGAGCGGGCGGGAGAGAGGGAGAGAAAGATCTCCCCTCCGTTTCTCCCCGCTCTCCCCTGCAGCTCCCCGCTCCGTGCCGGCACCCGAATCTTCAGGGACGAGCACAGCGATACTCGGATAAAGCAAATTACTCGAGCGAGTAGTGCTTATCCGAGTACGCTCGCTCATCTCTAGTCTCCACCTGAAATTAAGGAAGATTAAAATTATGACAACTGCAAAAAATGGCCAAATTCAAATCAAAATCGACAATGAGGTCATAGAATGCGTGAGAGACTTCATCTTCCTTGGCTCAAAAATTGACCAGGCTGGAGAACCTATGCCAGAGATAAAACGTAGAATAGCATTAGGGCGGAGCACGATGCTAAACATGGACAAAATCTGGAAAAGTAGGGATATCGGTATCGCAACTAAATGCAAGATAATGGAAATCATCGTTTTCCCCATAGCCATGTATCAATGTGAAATCTGGACTGAGAAAAAAGCTGATAGAAGGAGGACTGATGTGTTTGAGCTGTGGCGCTGGCGAAAGCTGCTGCATATGCCCTGGATGGTGAGAGTAACAAACAGAGAAATCCTGAATCGTATAAGACCCGATATATCACTGGAGGACGAGAGGGCTAGACTCGGCTCACATATTTTGGCCATGTAGTGGGAGCAGAGTCGCTAGAAAAATCTATAATGCTTGGACAGATCAGTGGCAAAAGAAGACCTGGCACCAAAGGACACCATGGCTGATCATGTCAGAGCTGATACTGGCATGGATATCACACAACTGAAGGAAGCAGTGCAAAACCGAAAAGCATAGAGGGGGCTCGCCTTTACGGTCACTGAGAGTCGTGAATGACTAAATGACTAACAACAGATGGTGTAGGTCCCTGAATAATTGCCCATTATTCTGTCCCTATAGTCCAAATCTGGCCACAGGGAGCAATAGCAGATACCATGCCTGCTACCCCAGTGGTTATGTCCTTGTAGAATCTGCAATAATGTTCTTTGATATATGTATGGCCTTGAATTTTGTAGGATTCTGTTAGCTTAGATGCTGTCTTCATGATTCTGTAGAGACATAGAACATTTTTAGGATATAAAATCATTGATATATGCTGCTCTGCAGAGCGTGGAGGGAGAGCAGCATGAGAAGGCGGTGGAACTTCTGAAAGCAGCACAAGGAACTGTGAAGCTAGTTGTACGCTACACACCAAAAGTGCTGGAGGAGATGGAGGCCAGGTTCGAAAAAATGAGGACAGCTCGACGTCGGCAGCAGCAGAATAGTTACACGTAAGAGAAGTGTATTTACCTTCTATAAAGTTATTAAACTACACGGGCAGCAGGTCACTTCTCATTGAATAAAAATCCCATTCTAGGGAAGCTTGATTATTGTATAATGAAAAGTTATGACTTAAACATACAGTTTGTGTTTCAGTTCCTTCTCTTTTCTAAGATTTCTGCTTGCTGACATTGAAAATATAAAACAGCAGCACTGCACAAATCTCTGTCATATCCTGGACTCCAGACCTCATACTTAAGCCAATGTCCACAGGCGGATTTGATTTGCGAATCTACAAAACAAGCCGCCCATAGGGCTGCATTAACGTCCGCAAAACAATTGGGCTGCCTGTCCACGGGCGAGTTTGAATTGTGTTTCCCGCGGGGAATGCAGGGAAATACTACCCTGATGATTGCTACGCTTGAATGGAACCTGTTATCAACTATATGCACCATAAACTAAGTTATGGTGCTTATAGTTTAGGTGACGTGGAGTTCTGGGTGCCTCATTTCATACTCACCCTGTCAGCCGTTCCTGGTGCTTATAGTTTATGGTGCTTATAGTTGATGACACGTTCCCTTTAGGCCTCCTTCCCACGAACGGATTTCCGCCGCGTAATTCGCGGCGAAAATCCGCTGCGTTGCCCGCAGCTATTGGGTTCTATTGAACCTAATAGCACAATGCTCACGATGCGTAATTCCACCGCGGAATTACGCACCGCGATTTCTCCCGTCCTCACCCGCAGCATGCTCTATTTTCTGCGGGTGAGGACGGGCTGTACGCACTGACGGCTTCCATTGCAGTCAATGGAAGCCGTCCGTTCACGCTATCTCCCGCTGTAACCAGCGGGAGATAGCGTGAAAAAACGCTTTCCCGCCCACCGCCGCGCGTCATATGACGCCATATGACGCGGCCGGCCGCGTCACGTGACACGGCCGGCTGTGCACGTGACACGGCCGGTGACGCGGCGGCGGTGGGCGGGGACGGGCGGTGACGCGGCGGCGGTGGGCGGGGAAGCGATTTCACGCTATCTCCCGCAGGTAAGTATAGGGGCTCTGGGGGGCGCCGTGACGGGCTTCACTGCGTAATATTACGCGGCGGACCCCGTCACGCTCGTGGGATGGAGGCCTTAAAGTTTACCTTATTGTTTATTTTCTGCTGTTCGTCCAAAATTCTGTGTGGAGTGATTACATAATACAGTATAACTTCACAGGTGTATTAGCTCCATTTTCTAATACAAAGCTCCAAACCTCCATGTCTTCATACAACAATAGTCTGTAAAATTCCCGCTGCCTGTAGCCACTACTAGAGGAAGCTCTCACTGAATTTGACGTATTTAGACTCCTAGTAGTGTGTTTTTGTATATTAATAGATTTTATTTTGCATTGTTTGATATAGCTAAAGGTTTTTTGTTCATGCTGACCAACATCTCCTCTTTTCTTCCAGGTCTCTTGAGTCTCGAGGATAATCATTCCTTCTCATAGATGTTCCAGAGAATTCATGAGCTCCGGACCCTCTACTATGTATTTATTGACACAACTCATCTCTGACTCATGTACAGTATTTATTTCAGTTGTGTTTGTTTGAGGGAGTCCCAGGTACATGTAATGTTGTGTGGGGGAGGATGTGAGGAGCTTGCGGAGTACAGTTGATAGGTACCATGTTTTGAAGGCCTTTGAGTTTTTGCAATTCTTTGAAATGAGCAAATGGCAGCCTGTATCTTTTGAAGCTAATCAATATTGCCTTTAGAAGCCGATGGCCTGATAGAGGTGTTTTATGATGAAGGGGGAATCTTGATCTGTCTATGATGAGATGGTCCATCATAGTATAGAGCTTTGGTGGTATCAGTGGGCTACACAATAAGATCAGGATATGATCTATACTTTCCATGGCCACTTCCTTAACGTTAAAACTTAGTTAAAATAAGTTAACTAGTAATAAACACTACTCTTACTATAAATCAAGAAAAAAGACTTCTAGGAGGACTCGCCAAGGAGAAAAGGAGACAATTGCCCATTAGGCACTCGTGCAGGTGAGGGATAGCATTGAGGATGTGTCCTTTATATGCTGCTTCTAAACTATTTAACAAGTCACAGATTCTAAATGGGCTTCTGATTAGAGATTGTCTTATAGTTTTGGCCTATTTTACCACTGAGCCTTATGTACCACACCTTTCTTTGAGGGAAAAGTGCCCTTGTTGCCCATAATAAGCAGAGTTCAGTTTGATGCTTCTTCTCGAGTCCATCAAATAACGCTATCCACAAGCCAGTGCTAAAGCTATGTTTTCAATAAAACGCAGTACTGCTTTAGAGGAGAAGATAGCTCACTAAGGCATAGCACCTGTGGTTACGGCAGGACCTTTAAAACATAGCTATAATTACTATTATGTTTTGTACACATTTTTGCACAAATCAGTAGTACATGGGAATGCATGAAACTTTGCAATAAACGTAATTAGAGGAAAGTGTCATCTTCCTCACATTCAAGCATTACATAATTCTCCCTACCTGCAGTCTCTCTCTAAATGTTAACCCTTTCCAATCCAATTTATATCCTGATTTTCATAGGGGACTTACTCTTTTTCTGCCGTTATACAATGGCGCTATATACTGGCTAAAGCCAGTACTGCATGAGGTGATATGTTGGATAGGCTCCAACACAAGAGAGGTTGGCAATATACAGTAAGAGAACCCCGACGGACATCTTCCAACATCGGAGCTGCGCAGCCTTAAATCATAATGTCTTCAGAGGTCAGACAGTGGATTGGAAAGGGTTAAACCTTCTAACGTCTAAAACAGAAAAAAATCTATCTAGTATAAACCAGTAGATACGAGACTGGGATGAGGGAGGATGCAGCTGCAGTATCTCTCCTGTAGTGTCTGTATGAGACTGCTTGCTGTGAGAGGGGAGAAGAAGCAGCATCTGATCAAGCCAGTTCTTACATCAAACCAGAAAGAGATCTAATTTAGAGCAGAGAGAAGAAAACAATCCCACTACATCTAATAGACATTGATAGGTAGCCATTAATTATATTTATGTTCTAAATAGCAGAGGTGTAACTTGAAGCTTCAATGCCTCAGTGCCAAAATTATAGTAGGACCCCTACTTACCAGGTACCATTTATAATGCCAGTTTCTTCTTATATGGCCACCTATATGCCCCCTATAACCTTTAGGCCCCCTCAGGCACAGGCCTGGGTGTGACTGCAACTTCTTCCCCACTATAGCCAGACCCTTACTAAATAGGAAAGCCTAGTGTTATTTTACAGCCCAGTGACGTCATAGAGAATGTGACTGGCGCTGCCTGATGAATGCCTCAGTATTTCTATGGGAAGACTGTGATATGGGGAAAAGATTGCGCTTCCTTATCCTGGCAGCGTGGTGAGCGGCAACACATTATTGTACGTTGCAGAGATGTGCGCTTGCTGTGTGTGTCATGATCCTGCCATTATGTGGATAATTATGTGAATATGGTTATTATTCATCTCTATACATGCAGATGCAATCAGTGGTTTCGTAGCCAAAAACATAATAATCAGCCATTTATAGTGAATAATACAGGAGGGGAATCTCCGAGGCTCCTATTAACATATTAGTTATTGTAGAGAGTGATTGAAAATAACACATGATGCGCACGCTCGGCAGGGGACTTGATATTGTCAGTCTAGCAGCAGATTGGTAAAATAGGCCTGACTACAATGTAGCACATTTCTTTTCCTTTTTGCCTCTTGACAATTTTTTGTAATTATGGGAAATCTGTCTGCTTCAGTGGAGTTTAAACAAAAGAAGATTCACAATTCTAATTATGTACAACTACATAATACAACTTACAAGATAGCAGCAACCTCTCTAACCAGAATTCATGGGTGCTGTAAGCTGCTACAGCCATCCTACTTATTTGATTGGTGAGAACGGTAAGTGCCCTGTTTCATTTAAAGGGCTTGTCCCACTAAAAATTTTGTTTCTAGTTATAAATGCAGCCCATAATTATAATCATTTTGTGTATTTACACTTGTTAAAAAAGTTTCTGTCCCCAGATATTCTGAGACTGATGTTAGAATAGCGCCACCTGCTCTTTGTATTGAAGAGCCTTTTTGTGCCCGGTCCAGCTCACTAATTGTTCCCAGGGGGACACACCTAATCTTTCTTGCCTCTCTGCAGTAGTGCAGTTTCACTATCTGATCACTCCCTCAGCATCTCTTCTGACATCAGAGAAGATGCAGAAACTTCAGAAGCAGCCGCTCATCACGCCAGGCATCCCCCACATTCCCAGTGGGGCAGAGAGAGACAAGACTAAGCAGGTGGAACAATTACTGAGGTGGACACAGAATATGACAGTGGGTGGTGCTATTCTAACATTAGTCCTGGAATATCTGCGGATGGAAGTGTAAATACAAATGTTCATAGTTATGGGCTGGATTTAGCTATACAGAATATTTTTAATAGTATAACCCATTTAAATATGGGCAGAATGGGTAAAAGGGACAGAAGCCCTGAGGCCACATTGCCACTTCAGGGGCAAAAAGGCATTTAGAAAAGGGAGTTTCTAAGCACAGGATAGGTCATCATTATGTCAGTCCCAGAAAACCCCTAGATCTTCATTTAGTACCTCATATTCCTAGTGATTTGGGTTAGTACGAACGTTAATAGAGGTGGTTCAAATTAGGAATATTGACCTATCATTTCAAGGGAAGCTCCAGCTTTGACTATCACTGTTTCAATGTGAACTGTGGAATCTATGTGGTTTAGGGCTCATGTCCACGGGCATTTTTTCACTGCGTGTTATGCGTGCGATGCACGGCCGCGTGATACAGGATGAATGGAGTCAATGAAAGTTAATGGACTTTAATTGATCCATGCACATGTGCGTGTAGATACGCACGAGAAATGGATCATAGTCGTGCTCTATTTCTTTGCGTACCATGCAGCATGAGACCTATACTTTTGTATGGGCAGCGTATGCAAATGCTGTCCATACGCAATACATTGCATACGGGCGGCGATTTCATACGCAACCCTGATATGAAACAGAGCGAGGGATTTTGCAAAAAAAAGTCACAATGAGCATGATCGTGTGCGTGAGACACGTGGGCATGCACAGTACCCTCGCAGCCATAAGCGGTCTATGCCGGCAGACCCGGTATTTACAAACACCGCAGCGTTTTACTGGTACGGCCGTGGACATGAGGCCATGTATTCAGTACCTTCTTATTTTGCTTCCACTTTGTTTTTACTCTGCACTGTGTAACATTCTGTTGATTCATGGAAACAATTAGCAGCCAACTGCTAGCAGGTCAATCGTTTTGTACTGCATAATCCTGCACATTAATATACATTAATGCCCAATTTAGTTGCCCATTTGTTTAAATAACACTAGATGCAGTCTGCAATCAGAAAATAGCCTGCTGGAGCGTGTGTTCACGCGTTGCAGAAACATTTACTATTAAAGTGAATGGGATTAACCTTTTCCAGTCCACTGTCTGACGTCTAAAGACATTATGATTTAAGGCTGTACAGCTCTGATGTTGGAAGACATCCGTTGGGGTTCTCTTACTGTATATTGCCAGCCTCTCTGCTGTCGGAGCCTATCCAACGTGTCACCTCCTGCAGTACTGGCTTTAGCCAGCATATAGTGCCATTTGTATAACAGCAGAAAAAGAGTAAGCCCCCTAGGAAAACCAGGATACAAATTAGATTCGAAAGGGTTAAAGCAAATCCGGATCACATGCACAGGAAAATGCTGCGGATTTTCTGCTGTAACTGTAATCTGCGGATCAGCTGCGGAAATTCCACAAGAAAACCGCAGAATTTCCCCAATGTGTGAACGCACCCTGATGATGGTTTCCACATAGCAATAGATTTTTCTACACTGTACAGAGAAAAATATTGTGCAAAAAGAAGTCAAATCGGCTTAATTGGTATTGAAGGTTTACTGTAGAGATGCCAGATCTTACATCTGCCAATACTAGTCTAAGGTGGAGCTTCAAAGTAATGAATGAAATATTTATGCTAGAATTATATTTTTATGTGTATGTTTTATTTTTTGATATAGAGTTTATGATAACATTAAAGCATGTATTGTATTTTTCCAGCTGCACATGTTCTCTAAATGGAACAAGTGGCGTCTATCAGCTTAGCCCATTTAGAGAATACAGGCTGCCATTAACAAAAGTTGTATTCTGCTGAGAAGCAGAGGGGTATCTGGTTTCTCACCATTGCCCTTCTTTAAATTGCTCCTGCTTGCAAGTGGAGTAATACCAGTATGAAGTTGAACAATGTGGAGTTCTTTATAATGCAATTCCCTAAAATGAATCTTGTTGGCTACAAGGTTTAGCTTTGAATTATCATCCCAAATCAAAGTATGTGAACCCTCAACTTTACCTGTTACTTGTAGTACATTAAGAAATAGGATTATGATATCCATTAATTTCAACCTGTACCTAGCATTGGTAGTCACGATGGATGTGGCTTCTGCTTTTAGTTAATACATGAGAGCTCATAGTGGTGACATACACCTTCACTTGCCATCCAGACATCCAGACATGGCCAAATGAGGTACGTGATAAAGCAGTGGTCCCCAACCAGTGGCTTACGACCTCTTTTGTGCGGCTCACCAAGAGATTCCTGTGTTGTAGCCATGTGCACTGGCAATTACGATTATTGCAGGTATCCGAACCATTAAACTGTGCCAATTCGGATGGCATTAGTACTTATGTAATACCTTCTTCACATGTATGCTAGGACTACATGGATGGCTTTGGGCAAAACATGTCACGTGGCTATATATTACACTATAGCCCTGCTACATTAAATCTGAATGCAAGTGAATGAAGTCATCAGTTTTGGATTTCTTGCGATTGTCAGGTTGCAGCAACTTGCTAGTTACAACATGACTACATTTACTTACAGTATGTTGCGATATAGTATGGCCATGGAATAATCTTTGGTCACATAACAAGTGTCACTCCCAAAGATGTCCTATAGCCCTAGCCTAAACATTTCTCTTCATCTTGGACTTGAATGTGGCTCCTACCCATCACTTAAAGTTGATTGTGGCTCACAAGATGTAACAATTTGAGGACCTCTATGACAAAGGTTATGCATTATATACATGACAATGAAATGTAAATGATCAGATACCAGCCTACAAGCACAACTTCCTGCAATATCCGGTTTTTAGAAAGTCAGTTTCTAATGAACATGGCATGAATATACCTACCTCCAATGAATCTTCGTAACAAAAAATCTACTACAATTTCAAATTATTTGAGCTATATAATTGCATTAGTAAATATCAGTATGCCTTATTTTCTGAAGACCTGACCAATCATTTTAGGACCATGAAGGTGATAGGTGTGAACCCTCCATATAGGGTGTATACTGTCTGCAGGGAAACATGTACATATTAAAGGACAGTCTATAAAGCTTAATCTGCAGCAGCCATCCAGTGCGGCTCATTTATACCTGGACAAGTGACCAGGGTACACTGAAAAGAGTTTATGGATAAGGCAAATGCTCTATACATTTCACTAGGTTTAGGCTATGTTCACATCTGTCTGGCACTAAGGTCATCTTGTTTGGAAAATATGTTAAATGTTGACTTTAGTGGGATACAGTTTTGACCAAAAAACTCCTCTTTGGTTGTCTACTATGGTAGTGGACATCATTTATGAAAAGTTCCTTGTATTCAGCATAGTATGAATGGGACTCTTAAAAATCTAATCTATGTCTATGCTAATTCTTTCTCCTGCAGTTGTGTTCATAGTTATGAACATAAGTTTGCTTATCTAATTCCCTGTGTTGCTGAGATTCCCAGTCTTTTTAGACCCAGTTGCCTCCAGAGAATCATTATTCAGCTACATTAGATACTATGGTGCTGCCTTGAGTGGCCCATGACCTAAGGTGTAACAATTAACCATGGAATCTCAGAGCAAACCTTGGAATATCGTCCCACGCACCCTATAAGGACCGCCAACATGACTGATCATGTTCAATGAATGGAAACGTTGTGATCATTATGTTTATCGTTGAGCAAACCGAAACAGTTGACCCCTGTTTTAGGTCGAACTTTGCCAAAAGTTTGGTTCTACATGAACCCGAACCTTGGGTCATTTGTCTTGGACAAACCCATTAAAATTCTTCCTTTTCCTTATTTTGAAAAGAAGGAAAAAGAAGAGGGAAAATGAAGTAAACAGAAGAAGAAAGAAAAATTACACTGGACTACAAAACAAAACTTTTTTTCTTTCACAAGCCTATTTAATGGGTATACTAGTATTTTACCTCCTGAATTCAAATCTGTTAGAATTTTTCCATAAGGCGGGGCTTTTTTGTGACACACATTTCAATCTTATATAAAATTAGTACCCATGTAAGTCAACATTATGGGAAATCCAGTTTACCTAGAAAGTTTTTAATGATGATTGACAGGAATATTTTGCTTCTGGGATGTCTCTTCATGGTCCAGCCTTAGTCAGCCAGCATGCCGGGACTCCACTTGCCTTTGTATCTCTGTTCCATCGTAGAAATCTGCTGATGGAAACTCTCGCCATGCCGGTCACTAACAGCCCCAAGATTTTCTGGGAAGAAGTACAGGTGTGAGGCCAACAAGTGAAGTTATAAAGACATATTGCATCCCATAGCTTGGTGTGATTTCACAAGATCACTCAATAGATCACAATAGTTTTCTGATTTAGGATTTCCAAGAAAGAAGAGGGGACATTTTTGAATGACAGCCAGGCTACTTTTTGCAATGGATTTGACAGTTCCTGACATTTTTCATCATCGATCACTGATTTTATTTGTGGCCCTATAAAAATGCCTTCTTTCAGTTTCACATCACTAACTTTGGAAAAGTTAGATTGCAAATGCATAAATACTGCAGAATGTCTATCAATTGATTTTACTAACTGTTCCATCATTTCCAGTTTTATATACAGTGGAGGCAAGTACACTTTTTCATGATTCACAAAAGTACATTTGACATTTTTTTGTCCCGGAAAAGGAGATGCATGTTTAGGCCATTGTTTTTGAATATAGTATACTTCCTATCCCTGCTGTCCCATTCACAGAAGAAACAGCAGAATTGAGTGGACCCAAGTTGCATTCCAAGCAATAAAGCAATAACCTTAAATCTCCTTACTTCAAACGTAGGATCACTTCTCAAATAGCTGTATGTTTCCTCTTCAGTATGAGTTGGGTCAGAGTCGGAGCTGTCACCTATGGTCACTAAATCTGGATACTTTGGTACTGGAGCTTCGGTTCCCTGCAAATCATCAGACTGGCATAAAATGTGAACCATTTTTGCAACCGGTAAGAAGACTCACACCTGATAAGCAGTATGTATGTGGGGCCAAGTTCTTATCAGTATCACCAAATTCATACAAGTAAAATCTTCCCATCAATCATCATCAAAAACTTTCTCAGTAAACTGTATTTCACATAGTGCTGACTTACATAACTTGAAATGTGTGTCCCAAAAAAATCCTGCCTGATGGAAAAATGTTAAGATATTTGAATTCATGAGATGAAATACTACTAAAATCACCATTAAATGTTCTTGTGAGAAAAATAATGTTGACCAGTGTAAACTTTTTTGTTCATTATTTTTCTTCATTTTACTTTTTCTTTTTTCTTCATTAGCTTTGCCTTAAAACAGCTCTAAAGTACTTAGATACTCTCCTATGTGATATTAGAGTGTTATACAGGGCTTTTATGGCTCATAGCCAGTGTTATACACCAGTTTTAGGTTTGATTTTGGTGAAGGTTCAGTTTGAATGGTTTCAGACTGCACTGAACTTTTTACCAAAATTCCGAAAACTGACCAAACCAAACTTTTCAAACGTTCACTCATTACTAACCATGGTCATTGATCTGTGCACCCTTCACTCCCTTGACCTCTAAGCACTTTGTATTACGCTTTCTGCTACCTCTTCCGATTCACTAACTTCCTTCATCTCTGAGGCTTCTTTAATAAGGGTGTTACGCCCATTAGCACCTTTCATGCTTGCCAAGATTACTTATACCCAATACAACGGTACTCAGTAGTCATTCTGTGGAGATAGCTGGCCATAGAGATACAATGCAGCACAAAATCCCTGTTGATAATGGTTAAGGTGTTGAGAGAAGAGACTGTCTCCAGGCAAAGATTGCACTTCATTTAGTTTGAGGATGAAAGTAATGGTAGTGAGTGAGTATGTTCCTGATGTACTGAAGGAGGTTCTCATATCTAGGTATATACTGTGTGGTGCCTTCACTCTTTGTTACTCATTCCACTGTGAACCTTCTGAAGTGAAGCATGTTATATCCTGTACATGATGACAGCCAAGTAGACTGGACATGTACACATATAGAAAGAGCACAATATCTGACCTGTGTTTTTGATGTTCTTGTATAATGTCATACCTTCTTTTACCACAGTGGGCGCTGCAAATATATGTTTCGCAGGCCAAAGATCAACACCGGGTTCTTCCTGTATCCATAATGGCAATGAACTCTGAACTTAGCGATGTCATTCTGGAACCTTTCTACTACCTGTAATTGTTAAGAATTTACAAGAGACTATTATACCATAGTCTATGAACGTGCAACCTGTAGCAGATAATTGTGAATGCTGCTGTAATGTCTGTGTACTTACAATAAAGTAGTACTGTCCGTGATAGTAAATCATGCAGTAGTGTTCTCTGATTGTGATCATGTTGTTATTTCTGAGTACTGTGTGTTAGTATATCAATGATCTATGCTGCCTGGGATATTGGTAGATAATATACAATTAGAAGCTCAATTTGACTGTGCTCTGCCTGTTCATAGGAATAATTCTTAAAGGGGTTTTCCGGTCAAAAATACTATTTCTGACCTATCATCAGAATAGGTCATCAATAGTTGATCAGCTGGGTCCGTTACTCGGGTCCCCGACCGATCAGTTGTGCGAGCGCAAGCTGTCAGCGCTGCAGTAAGAGAGGTAGGAGCAGAAGCCTTCGCGCCGACCTCCCATGTAGTAGTCGGCACTTGTAACTGCAAGCTAGGGTCTCATTGAAATCAATGAGAGCCGTGCCTGCAGTTACCAGCGCCAGCCACTACACGGGATGTTGGTGCGGAGACTTCTGCTCCAAATAAACAGGGGTCAGAGCGGAAGCCCCCGCGCTGACCTCCTATGCAGTGTCCGGCGCTTGTAACTGCAAGCTTGGGTCTCATTGATTTAAATGAGAGCTGTACCTTCAATTACCAGCGCTGGCCACTACATGAGAGGTCGGCGCGAAGGCTTCTGCTCTGACCTCTGTTACTGCGGCGCTGAGAGCATGCGCCCGCACAGCTGATCGGTCGGGGTCCAGAGCAGCGGACCTCGGCCAATCAACTACTGATGACATATCCTGATGACAGGTCATCAATAGTATTTTTGACCAGAAAACCCCTTTAACATCCTCTTCTGGCTCCTTTATTTACTTCCACAGGATCCCCTTTCTCTGGATGTTTTCCTCAGTCACACCATTCTTGGTATACCCTAGACATTGTTATCTAGGAAGGCCCACAGGCTTAGCAGCTTTTTAAATACTGGCCCCAGCTAGTCTAACACCGAAGACCATGCCTTGCTGGCAGTCGCTCAGATTGCTCAATTTTCCCATTCTAATGTGGATTCACAGTGAAACTGATCCGCAGAAAACTTGCTCATCTGATTTTATGCTGCACTCCAAGATCACATGTATAATTTCCATACAGTGAAGCTCCAATCATGAAGTGTCCCTAATAAAGTGGCCATTCACTGTCTATATATTTGTATATAATTTATAGTTTAGGTACAATTACACTCAGATGAAAGGAGGTCCTTGAAACCACCAAGTCTATCCTCAATCTGCCCACATGCAAGATACCAAAAGACATCCGAAATATTATGGAAGATATCGCCATGCAAAACATACTACATCAAAAGATGCAAACGGGATATACAAGTAGTGTACTAGCAAGTTATAGAAAAGCAAAGCAATGTTATACATGTGAATATGTCATCCATGCAAGTAAGGAAGATGGAAGAATACCTCTGCAGCGCCACCTATTGGATTGCAGCATTCATGCAAATCAATGTCCGACCCTTTATACAAGTCTTTAGAACAATGATTGGGAATTGAAAACCAAGCCAAGATCCATACACAGACAGCTGTTTCGGGGTGTTTGCCCCTTATCAGTCTGCAGTAGGATCCTGGCTTGGTTAGTGAGAGGCCTGTGATGTGAGTCGGGAAGGATATCATCTCTCCTTAAGGAGAGCATCTAGAAGGGGGTTTAGAGACTTATAAGGCCATCCATGCTCCTCTGGCAAAAGAGGAAGATGGAACAATACCTCTGCAGCGCCACCTATTGGATGGCAGTATTCATGCAAATCAATGTCCGACCCTTTATACAGGTCTTTGTAACACTGATTAGGAATTGAAAACCAAGCTAGAATCCATACACAGACAGCTGTTTCGGGGTTTTTTACCCCTCATCAGTGCGCAGAAGTATCCTGCTCACTGATGAGGGGCAAACGTTTGTGCAGAATCTCCCACACAGTCGGCTGCATGACGTCCAGTTCTCTGCTTGCTCTGACAGTGGATTTCTGAGGACTTTCTATGAGACTTGAACAGACGCGCTCCACTGTTTTCACACTTACTGATGGATTGCCGGATGATTTTCTCTTACAGACCTTACATTTTTCCTTAAAATTTGAGTACTACTTACGAATTATGTGCCCACCAAACGTTATTCGAAAATGACTTTGCACACTAATAACAGACTGGTAGATGTGAAAAGCAAAACGGTCTAACAGTAAGATTGTCCTTGTTGTTCATATCAACCAATCACAGCGCTGCTTTCATTTTACCTTAGCAGCTTGAGACATGAAAGCTGCGCTGTGATTGGTTGCTATGGGCAACAAGGACAGTCTTATTGTTAGTCCTGCTAAATACATTTTTTTGAATTTTTGTTTCCACTGATATCAAATTTATGCATCTGAGTATCACTAAATGGGAGGTATGAGAGTTTTAGAACAAAAAATGTATACAATGGCTTGAAGTAAGCCTCCTACCTATACGAATATTCCCTTACACCAATTAGTACAGTTGAGGTTTTTTTTCCCACCATTCAGGTAGGGCGCTTTGATGTTGCCCTCTAAAATCATCTTTTATTATTTTATTTCCACTTGGGCTATATGATTTTCAGTTACATTTAGTAGTCTGTGGTGTTAGGTATGAAATTAAACCAATAACATTTTTCCAGTATGTTAATTAAAAGTAGCCAAATATTTACAAAATCCTCTCTGTTCATCCCCCAAGCAATCAATTGTAATCATTGGGGATTCTATACAGATACATTTCCCTACAGATATCCCTCAGTGGTATTAGTGAAATTTAAACACTACTACGTTGTTTCGCTGTCTGTTGTTGCTAACAGAAAGCTAGCATGGTCACACTTAGGCTTAAAAACAAATCAAAAGACAAAACAATCAAAAACTAATATGTTTTTTTTTTGCAAAAGTCTTCTTTTTTCTTACGCCTTAATACTACAAAGTCTCCGGTATACGGATGTCCATAAAGAGGCAGTTGTTTAGCTTTTCTCTCTCCATGTTGATATGTGAGGAGAATGCAGGTGTCCATGGCTGACTGTAGAGCCACTTTTCTGTGGTACCTGACAGTTCAGGTCCATCCTCTATACAGGATTTGTTGTCTCTGGCCTTCAGAGAGGCCAGAGACAACCATATATATATATATTGCGGCAAGAGGGTTACTCACCTGGGATCTCTCGCTTGCAGATCGCAGACCTCTCAGACTGGAATGGGCACAGCAACCTATGTGCATAGCATAAAACACAGTTCAGATGTAATGTCCTGGGTACACAACCCACAGGGTTCCTGTCACTAACCCCCACCTGGGGTATCTAGAGGGCATCCTCCTCTTTCAGACTGGGTGACAGCACCCACAGTGATCCGCACTGGACCTCAGGCTCTGAGTCTCAGAAGCAGCTCCTTCATACCACCTCTCACTGGTCCACACGGGACCTCAGGCTTGCAGCCCTTCAGCTTTGTTAAGGTGTCTCTTCCCCTGAGTCTGGCAGGAACTGGCTCTTTTGTATCTTACCTCTTGCCACACCCAGGGTGTTAACCCTCTGGTTTATTTTTGCAGGTATCATAATGTCTGTCTAGCAGCCTCTGCAGGCCATACTGCATTTCTTTGTATTTGTGTATATATATATATATATATATATATATATATATATATATACACACACACAGATATATATATATATACACATACATATATGTATGCATATATACAAACAGATATATATATATATATTGTGAGGGATTAGCGTTTAGGGGCAGTAGCAGCGTGGGTATCCGCGGCCAGAGACAGTGACACCGGGCAACAACGTTCTTTAGTCCAGGCTTTGCCTGGGTTTATTGCAGCAGAAACAAAACCAAAACGGAAATAAACACCTGCTTGTCTGAGCACTCACTATACATATGCTTGTTCCTGACTACTCACTGTCAGAATACTTCTTTTTTGCTGCACACAGCCAGTCCGGTCCTCAGACCTGTGGAGGTCTCACCACACCCTCCTGGGTGTTGAGGTTAGGGGCGTCACCCTGTCAACCTCGCCTTTGGCGCTCTCAGCCAACACTTGCTCCACAGAGCCCTCTCTCTGGCTCTCAGCCAGATGCTCTCTCTCTCTAACCTGCAGGCCCAGGCTTTATAAGGCCTGGTACCAGCCTCACCTGGTACGTGGGAGTGGCCATCCCACCCTTCGCTTTGACCACTCCAGGAAAAGCTGGCCCGAACTATGCGGCTTGGAGCCACTTACAAATCTACAACGTGTCAGTAACATAACGTTACTGACACAGAAATGCTGGCTTCCTCCACCAAGCCCAGGCCGCTCGGTGGCACGTAACCACCCTCCAGCACTTTGTCAGTCACTGTCTCACATACCCTCCCCCTCTGTTCGAGCCCGTGGGTTCGGACACTTAGCTGTCCTGAAATGCGTCCTTGACGAGGCCTGGGTGTTGGGCTTCGGTCCCATGCTCAAAGTCTCTCTGTCTACAGTGGGCTCCACGATAAACTTTTGCAAAGTCAGAAAGAGGAAGAGCTCCATGCGAGCCAGGCCTTCTCCCATACACACACACACACATTTGCCTTTTCTTCTTGGCCCTCCAGGGTCAAAGCTCCAAGCTCGGGGGACTCTTTCTAGTTTAGGTGCAGTCTTTTCACCATCCTCCTTGGAGCTAACACAGTCCTCCATTTCAGTGCGGGACGGCCTGTGGAGACTTTCTAACTGAGCCTCCAATTTGAAGGTCTCTTCTAGCGCAAGAACCTTGTCTCTGTATTCTTCCAGTTCCTCTTGTAGCTCATGCTCCAGCATGGCCTTGCTATGGATTACAGTCTCCACTTAATTTTGCAGTTCACTGATGAGTTGGTCCTTGGAGCCAGCATCCCTGTGATAGGCTTCTATCACTTGGACAAACTGTTTCTTCACTCTCGGGGTTTGCTCTTTTACGTCATTATTCTTTTGCTGCAGTTCTTCCAAGACTTCTGCGTCCACTTGTGAGACCTTCTGAGCCTCAGTAGTCTCCTTTTGTAAACATAAGTTGGCATTCTTTGCTACTTGTAACTCTTTTAAATTCTTTAACAAGATCACCTTTTTCCGTTTCTGTCTGAACGAGGTCTTAGACATCTCAGGTCTCTGAACCCTTCTTTCAGCTGCTTGGCTATCTGATTTACAGCATTTCATCTTCATGCACAACTTCTCTGAGAACTGCTGAAGCTCTGCTATGCCTGACACTACTTTCAGGGGGCGCTTCAGGGTTAGCGCTTCAGTCTCTTTCTTAATATTCTCCAGCAGGATCTCCATTTCTGCTACCAGTCGTTGGAACACACCTTTGGACTTTTCCCGTATCTGGGTTCTCTTCTTAGCATCTGTCTTAGCGCTAATCCAGCCTTGCATTTCAGTGTGCACAAGCTTGTTACGCCTTTCTTTTGCAACTTTAGGAAACACTGACTTCTCCTCAGTAAGCCACTGTTCACACCTCTTTTGTTTCTTCTCCCAGTTGGATGCCATCTGACATTGGTAACCAAGCTCCACACTAATGTCTTCTACTTCCTGCTGAAGACTCACTGTAAACTTCTCAAGTTCATCATAGACATCAGTTTGAAGACAAAACAGCTGATTTAGCGCTTCCACTTCTAGGATTTCACTGTCTTGCTCTTCAACCGTGACCCAGCATGCAGGGTTCTCATACAGTTTCTCTTCCCTCTCTGACATCATTTTCAGGGTGTGCGTTAAAGTTAACACTTCGGTCTCTTTCATATAGACACTTTCTTCAGCACGCTCATATTCAGTGACATATCTTGCCGACCTCATTTTCTCCTCTGTAAGCTGCTGTTCACATAGTTGCTGCGTCTTTCTTAAAGGGGTTGTCCCGCGGCAGCAAGTGGGTCTATACACTTCTGTATGGCCATAATAATGCACTTTGTAATGTACATTGTGCATTAATTATGAGCCATACAGAAGTTATAAAAAGTTTTATACTTACCTGCTCCGTTGCTGACGTCCTCGTTCCCATGGAGCTGACTAATTTTCGCCCTCCGATGGCCAAATTAGCCGCGCTTGCGCAGTGCGGGTCTTCTGCAGTCTTCTATGGGGCCGCTCGTGTAGAATGCCGGCTCCGTGTAGCTCCGCCCCGTCACGTGCCGATTCCAGCCAATCAGGAGGCTGGAATCGGCAATGGACCGCACAGAAGCCCTGCGGTCCACGGAGACAGAGGATCCCGGCGGCCATCTTCAGCAGGTAAGTATGAAGACGCCGGACCGCCGGGATTCAGGTAAGCGCTGTGCGGGTTGTTTTTTTAACCCCTGCATCGGGGTTGTCTCGCGCTGAACGGGGGGGGGGGGGGGGGGGGGGGGGGTTAAAAAAAAAAAAAAACCCGTTTCGGCGCGGGACAACCCCTTTAATTTGGACACAAGCTCCTTTTGGAGACCAAGCTTCACGGAAGCACCTTCTATCTCTTGCTGAAGATGTACTTTAACCTTCTCGAGCTTATCACAGGCAGCTGCCTTCTCTACACACTGCTGCCTTGTAGTTTCTAATTCTCCTTGTATTTCTCTTTTCTGCTCTTCCACAGAATCCAGACACAAAGCACTCTTCTCCAGTCTATCTTCCAGATCCACCACCTCAGCCTGAAGTGTTGCAATCTGCTCTGATAGGTTTCTCTTAGCTTTTGCATCCTCCCCTACTTGCTTGAAGAGCACATTTTTCTCATCTTGCATAGCCTTCAGGTGTGCACTGAGACCAAGCTTCTGCTGCTTCTGTTCTTGCAGTAACTTCTGAGACTCTTCACTCTGAGCTTCCAGCTTCTCCTGCAGCCTGCTCACCTGCTCAGACAATGCTGTCTGCACACTGTCACCTTTCGTTATCTTTATTAGTAGCTCTTGAAGCTGCATCTCTACTGTGTCTTTCTTGCATTCATATGCGTACTTGTCTTCCAACAACGCCTTCACCTTTTGGGACAGCTCAAGACACTCACTTTCCAATGTTTCTTTCACTTTTTCAAGTTGCTTCAACAGCTTGGACAGTTTCCCCACAGCTACAACATGACTCCGTTCCAGCTCCTGGATTTGGGTTCCATGTACTTCAGCTTCCTCATCCAAGCTCATCTGTAGCTGGGACACCAGTCTCTCAAGCAGCACTTCCTGGTTTTCCTTGTGACCCAGTAAGTCTTCCAAGAACTCTGCTTGCTTTTTGGTCTGACTGCACGCAGCTTTCTGTATTTCCAGCTCTTCCTTGAGCTGACTTACTTGGCACTCCCAGTCACCATTTTTCTTTGCTAGCTGCATTTTCAACTCTGCAACCTGATTCTGCAAACCTGTAGTTTGATTACGTGCATCTGTAGAAGCTCTTTCTAACTTGCAACACGTCATCTCCAACTCTTGGGTTTTCATTTGCAGTTTCTTACAGTCCTGTTCATACTGCACAGATTGTGCCTCCAGACATACTCTGCGGTCAGCCTCATCTCTGGCTACATCTCTGAGGTCTTGTATCTCTTCATGGGCTGATGAAAGATATCCCTTTAACTTTTCTTTCTTACTTCTCATCTCTTTTAAGCGCTGTTCATACTGAACATTTGTCTGTTGCAGCAACACTCGGCGATCAGCTTCCTCCTCAGCCAACCTCTCAAAATGCTCCTTCTCCTTTAAGAGAGCTGCACTTTTTGTTTTCAGCTGCTCCACCTCTTGAAGACTAGTTTCTTTCTCAAACTGTGTTTTCAACTTTTCACACTTAGGGGCTTGTTCTCCCAACACAGCCGTGTGATCCGTTTCAGTTTGTCGTATAAGGGGCTCATTCCCTGTAGTCCTGAGTGACTCTGTCAGTGCAACCAGCTGCTTTATTAGGAGTTGCCTTTCCTCCTGCTGCACCCGCATAGCCTCTCCTTGGGCTTTCAGCTGCTGAGCCATGGCCTCCTGTTGCTGCATCACGTTCTCCTGTTGCAGCACTGTCTCTTGCATCCATTGCTTCAACCATTCCTCCATACTGGCTGTATCTGGTTGCTGCGCCATTGCAGCTTCCACCCGGGACATGGGGTTACGGCACGCTCAGACAATCTCTCTTTGGGCGGTTGCCCTTAGCAACGGTTCTCCAGTTGCTGCAGCAGAATGTCCATTAACTGGTGTATGTCTCTTTAAGACCACTGCCCGCATCCAAACACCATATGTGAGGCATTAGCGTTTAGGGGCAGTAGCAGCGTGGGCATCCGCGGCCAGAGACAGTGACACCGGGCAACAACGCTCTTTAGTCCAGGCTTTGCCTGGGTTTATTGCAGCAGAAACAAAACCAAAACGGAAATAAACACCTGCTCGTCTGAGCACTCACTATACATATGCTTGTTCCTGACTACTCACTGTCAGAATACTTCTTGCTTGCTGCACACAGCCAATCCGGTCCTCAGACCTGTGGAGGTCTCACCACACCCTCATGGGTGTTGAGGTTAGGGGCGTCACCCTGTCAACCTCGCCTTTGGCGCTCTCAGCCCACACGCTGAGACTAGCCGGGCTCCTTGCTCCACAGAGCCCTCTCTCTGGCTCTCAGCCAGATGCTCTCTCTCTCTAACCTGCAGGCCCAGGCTTTATAAGGCCTGGTACCAGCCTCACCTGGTACGTGGGAGTGGCCATCCCACCCATCGCTTTGACCACTCCAGGAAAAGCCGGCCCAAACTATGTGGCTTGGAGCCACTTACAAATCTACAACGTGTCAGTAACATAACGTTACTGACACAGAAATGCTGGCTTCCTCCACCGAGCCCAGGCCGCTCGGTGGCACGTAACCACCCTCCAGCACTTTGTCAGTCACTGTCTCACAATATATATATATATATATATATATATATAAAAGCTCAAATGGAGACAGGCTTCTCTTCTTCTTTGTTGGGTTAGCACGTGATCTCTATGTTAAGGGGGAGCAAAAGGCTGTCACATCAGAGAAATCCTACCTATGTCACCTCCATCCCCTTTACATCACTTAGCTCCACTCCCTGAGGTCTGGCCAACTTTTTAAGCGTTTTTCTGTCATGCTTTGTTCAGCTGTCCAGTGGTACACTTGCACCATTTAACATATAACATTATCAGACAGATGACACATAACAGACAAATAAACAAACAGACAAGCACGGTTATATAAGGGGAAAAAACACTCAAGATAGAGAGTTCACCCAAAGTCACAAAATTAAAAGCCACCAAAAAATAACAAATGCACATTATTCCTAATCAAAAACAATCTAAATTTCAGTTGAAAAAAATTGTTAGCGCTGAAACAAAAATAATATCCTATCTTTTATGCAATGATCACACTTATCTATGGATAATGAAATTATCATCATTAATCTTGTAAATTAGCAAAAGATTAGTTGTCTCTCCAACACCCCAAACATGGTGAATAGTTGGCATGTTCTAGGTACCAAGCCCTGACTGCACTTAACTCTTAAATGCTTTCACTGCTACATCGCAATGTCAAAGCTATTTACTTTCACTTGAAATATTAGCTCACACATTTAGCTACCATCTATCATACATACATCTATAATACATTCCAGTTCCAAGTTATTTTACACACACAACTCAAAATCAAACAAACTGCAGCTGTGACTGGGCAACAATGGGGTTTTTGCAAAAATGCTGTCCCATCCCAGTGGATATTGGAACTGTGGAATTTATCAACCTACATCTCAGGCTTCTTTCCCACAAGCGTATATCGGCCACCATTTTCACGGCCGTCCGATATACGCTACGTTGGGAGATATAAAACTGGTGAATGGGCGCACAAATCAAACGTTTGTGTGCCCGTTCAGACGGCATGGGACTGACGCTGAGACTACCATGCCATCGCCCCTTTTCCCTCCCTCCCCATCGCAGGCTCACCTCTCCTCTCCTTCCTGCTCCTTCTTTGCAATGGGAGGGGGTGAAGCTAAGTGTCATTGATGGCTATTGACAAGGTGCGGAGAGAATGCAAGAGCTTAGCTCCGTCCCCCTCCCATTGCAAAGAACAAGCGGGAAGGAGAGGTGAGCCTGCACGAGGGGAGGAGAGCAGAGGGAGGGAGTTTAGCAGCCACGCTGCTACACCTCCATCCCACCGGCGGCCGCTGTCATGGGTTCCCATAGGAGCCTATGCAGCGGCCAACGTATTCCGGCCCAGAAGATAGTTCCAGTACTATCTTTTGGACCTGACATAAAAACTCCTGGCGCTATATTGGCCTGGCACTTTCATGTCATGGGAATACGGCCAAGTGATCTGATGCATTGGAATCCAATGCATCAGATCACAGCGTATATCAGCCGGCCGTGCAAACGGACGGCTGATATATGCTTGTGAAAAAGAGGCCTCATGTAGGTGTCCAGCACTTCCAGAACAAAGCTTCAGAGCTAACAACCCACTAGGTTCAATTGCTATTCTCGTTCCCATCAAAACCCTGTAATTTCACATCACATCTCACCACATTCCTGGAGAGTATGAAAGCAAAAATACCGGAATCTAGCCAGTATTGTTCCAGTTCAAAGCATCCCACCGCACTGCCACCAAATGTTTTATGATGGGTTCCATGCAAATAGGCCAAATAATAACCAAGTTTACTTAAAGTGATCACAGTAGATATACATACAGGATTTCAAAAGACATCCAAGATGGTAAGAACTATATCCCTATACATGACTTGTAAGATCAAAAGATACAAACGGGATATGCAAATATTATATCAGCAAGATATGAAAAAGCACTTAGCATACATTTGTATGTGGCAAATCAGTGGGGTGGGGGGTGGAGTCTATATCATCAGCCCCAGAGGTCGAGAATAAACTGCGCCAAAACCCTTCCACCCTTGGTGAACTTCCCCATCTTTCTCTGTAGTGAACTTATAAATTATGGATGACATTGCAAAATACTTCTACTAAATTATCCAATGAGCCATTTTATAATACTGTCAAGTGTTGTAAGGCAAAGTTTTCCTGCTGTGTATTAGAACAGGGGTGTCCAACCTTTTGGCTTCTCTGGGACACATTGGAAGACAAAAAGTTGTCTTGGGTTACACATTAAATACATAAACACTAATGATGCAGGGCATCATCCTCCACAGTCTTTCACACAACCTTCATCATCCTCCACACAATCCCTATTGTCCTCCACAGTCCTCTAAACAATCCCTCATTGTCCTCCACTTTGCCTCCTAACAACCACATCATCTTCCAAATAACCCCCTGCCATTGCCAGACCATATGGACCCCAGACTGGAGTCAGTGCCTGCTTTTGTATGCAAGCCTGGACACAGAAAACTGTCCAGGCTAACATTCAGTTCATGGGCACTGGCCCGTTTCTGACGCCAGGGGTGGGACACGCAGCGTCGTCTGACCAAGATGGGACCACAATCTCACATCCTCACCTCAGTACTGGATAGGAGGGGTGAGGACTCAGGAGGACAGGAGGGAGAATTGCTGTTACATGCTGGACCCAGAGTGAGTCAGACAGTCACGGAGCTGCGAGTGCCGCCCAGTGCCTTGCTATCTGTAAGCAGAAGCTCACAGCCGGCTGCTGCCAGGTACCGCCAGCGGCCTCACCTCCTCCAAATTCAGCCTGGGCCTCTCCACTTTGGACTTCATTCATAGCCATCCTGAGCTGCAGGTTGGACACCTCTGTATTAGAGAGACACTCCGCAGGTCCTTAAACATCATGATTTAGGAATGTTTTGAAGTGTCATCCTGTGCTAGGTATAAAATGGGGGCTTTTTCAATCTATGAGTGTTTGTTGAATACCTCTAAGTTTCTGCTATGAATTTAAAGGCATACTATCAAAAATACTCCACCTGTACGCATCCTTTAAGTATGGAAATTCGGTTATGGATTTATGCAAAGTAACCACAAGAGGGCACTGCTATTCTGTTATATACAATCCAATCGATAAAGAGCTGCTTAAAATGTGTATTCCCAAGTGTAAAGCTTATTTTTTCTCTTTCAACAGTTTTAATTTTGTTATACAAAAGCAAACACAAAAGAACAAGCAATACCATCGAGAGACATCATGAAGGCACAAACATAAGTGCATGTGTGTTTGGAAGGTAATAAAAGAAATAAAGCAAAACAGTGAAATCTCTATAGGAGACAAGTATACAAAAGACATACAATGAGGTATATTATTCAGGTCCAAGTATTAGGGCTCTGTCTGTCTATACACTATGGACGGGTTAGGAATAATCAGGGGCGTAACTATAGGGGATGCAGGGGATGCGTTTGCACCCAGGCCCAGGAGCCTTAGGGGGCTCATAAGGCCTCTCTTCTCCATATAGGGAACCCAGTACTATGAGTAAAGCATTATAGTTGGGGGCCCTGTTACATGTTTTGCATCTGGGCCCGGGAGCTTCAAGTTACACCTCTGGGGATATTAGTAGGTAAAACGGACTACTTTGGTGATACTATCACAAGCAACACATAGCAATTGAGCCAGTGATTAGCTAAGCGGTCATGTGTAGAATGAACAGCAAGTGACCGCTGCACTCCAGGACCTCAGCAGCAGGGAGCAAGGCAGCTGTGCTGGTTTAGAAGGCCTTTTAAGAGGTGAGCACTACTTATTTTTTAATGTCCACTATTCCCTACTCATCCAACTTTTTATTTCCAGAAAAACACTAAACTGATTCCTCAGGAAATTAAGCAATTAGGTCTTCGATGCATTGGGTTTGGGCCACATTCCTCTAGGGTTGGAGGGTCATTGGATTTCCAATGATGCAGAGCAATTCTTTTTTCAGCTTTCAATAGATAGAGGGTAAAGGATTTTTTATGTAGATAGGGCCATGTTGGAACTAAAAAAGGGAGTGGCTTCATGGCTGTTAAGGATCGTCATACTAGTCACTTTATGAATGATTTAGGCTGGGCTCATACAAGCGGGTCGGATCCCGGGTCAGATGAATGATAGTAAGTATGCGGTACCAGCATGTCAGGATTAAAAAACTGTTTCTTTAGCTTTGGTGGCAGTTATGCTTTATGTGATAGATACACTTTCCTACCAAAAGTAATTGGACAGCTGAGAAAGAATCAAAAGTAGTATTCATTTATATATATCAGTACTTAGTGCGGCCTCCTTTGGCCCTAATAACATCGGATACTGTCCGTGGCATACTTTCTACACTTCAGCTGGTATTACCCTCTATTCATCCTGCAAACATATGGCAAGTTCAACAAAGATGCGTTGGCTTGTCCTTGGACAGTTCAGCAATAGAAGAATGTTCTATGGAGTAACGAATTATGCTTTTCCATCTTCAAATCAGATTGATGTACCTGGATGTGGAGGATGCCAGGGAAAGCCTTCCACGTGAGTGTGTTGTCAACAGGTAAGAACAGCGAAAGTTCCATATTGATCTGGGGATGTTTCACGTGGCATGGTCTCGGTATTTTGTTTGTATTGGTAAGAACCATAAATATGGAGGTGTACCCTGACATTCTAGACAATAATGTGCTGCCGACGATGTGGCAATACTCTGGGAATGGTCAGCAATATTTCCAACAAGACAACCCGCCTTGTCACAAATCCAACGCTATTTATGTTTGGTGTCAGGATATGGTAGTTCCACAATTGGACTGACCTGCACAAAGTCCTGAACTGAACCCTACTAAACACCTCTAGGATGAACTAGAATGTCGGGCAAGGAAATATGAACAGAGTCCATCGTCTTTGAGAGAACTCAATGAAATATGAACAGTGTCCATCGTCTTTGAGAGAACTCGCCAGACATTTGCAGGATGAATGGGGAAAGTAGGTTCTCTTCCAAGAGGACCTGAGTGAACCACAAGGAGCACATCTTTTTGCTAGCCAAGAAGAAGTTGAATAAGGAGCCAAGTGAGAATACAGGATTGCCTGTGATTGTGTGGAACAGGCCTGTGTGGTTCAGGAGACAGAATTAGCCTTTGTGAAACTTCGGACATTCTGATGAGCACAAAGCAGCCTCTTGACCAAAAAGGTGGATTGGATGCGGATGAGCATGGTCTGCAGGAGATACAGCAGCCTGGACGGCAAGGTCATTTTTAAGATGCTGATCCTATCAAACCAGAAAATTCCTTATTAACCTGGGGTCAAAATCTCTAGTAAATCAGGAAAGCAAAGTGAACAAATTCATAGTAAGCAGTTGAAAGAGGTCACACGTTAGGAACATTGAATTTTAGATTGTCTATGATTGTGAGAGGATTGAGACTTTTAGGGTTTCTGATTCAGAGGGATTGATTTTTGAAGTTGCATCGTTCACCGAATTGTGATAACTCACAATATGTGGATTTCTAATATATACTAGAAGATCATCAGCAGGATAAAATACTTTTATTTGTGATGGCCAATGGTGATCCCGTGGATGTCTGAGCTAGCACAAATAAAGGCTTTGATGAGCACCTTAATGGGTTGGACATCTCTGACTGGTACGGCACTCTTGTAGGCAGGGACGACTTTAGGGGTGTGCAAACTGGGCAGCTTCACAGGTCGCAATATCCTTCTGGAGTTCATGAAATGGCCTCTCTTCAATCCTATGACATCTCTTACCCACTCAATTGGTACCTTCTGCTCTTCACACAGCAGCTCTTCCATCTCTGTGGTTCTACAGAGGAACTCCGCTGTAATCACGGACAGGCTCCTCTCACCTGTTACATGGCATTTTGGTTGTGTAGAGCCACAGGGAAGGAGAGCTGCTGTAGGAAGAGCAGAGGGAACCAAATTAGGAGGTGGGTAAGAGCTGTCATAGAATGGGGAAGGAGGGGAACTGGCATATACTGAGGGAGGGAGATGCATCCTCTGGGGTAAGAGAGGAGGTATGGGATATTATATAATGCAGGGAGGATATACCATATTCTGCAAGTGTGTTAAGGGGAGGAGAGATAGGTTTACCGTGTCTAAGGAGATATACATACTGTGAGATACTGTGTGGATACTTGAAGCCTATTCACACAGGTAATTTTTATCTCCAAGTTCTGTCAGAGTTGGTAACTGAGCAAAATCAGATAGACCCATTTAAAACAATAGGGAATGCAGACAATCAATTTTTTTTAACGAACCGATAAAAAAAAATTCCAATTTTGGGGAGGAAAGTCTGTATAAAAAAGTCCTATTTTGGTCCAATTTACAGAGGACAGTAGAACATGCGATGTCCACCACTCCCGCTGCTCAGACAGCTTAAAGAGTGGGAGATTAACCTCACTATGAGGGTGGTATCAAATAGCCGGAGGCGCAACTATGCTTGCCGGTATGGAGCGTAGTTGAGCCTGAGCCAGGAAATTTATTCCCTTTCACTGGTTGTTCAAACTCTGCGTCTCAAAATTGGAACTGTCCTGCAGAATCTGGGATGGTTGGGAGGCATGGATGTAAGTAAGTTCACTGTGTGGAGATTTATACTCTGGAGAGAGTGATTGTATTGGGGCAGATTTATGATACTACGGGAGTGAGATGATTCTGAAGGGAGTAGAGAGATGAAACGGGGGTTCAGATACGTTGTGGGGGGAATTAATACTGGGTGGAGACATAATACTCGGGGAGTCAATTGACACTAGGTGAATGATACTGGCAGGAGGCAAGAGAATACTGGAGGAGCAGGACAGTTGATGTTGGGACAGGGGTAATATCTGGGCTGAGGCGTATAGGTTTGTAAAGGAGCAGCATATCAAAAATTATAGAAAATAGAAAGACTATTCGTAGAGTCATTGCATTTTTCATTTGTAATGCATTGAGTCAATATAAAAAACATTGTTTGTGACGATGACATAACCATTCATTCTTTTTTTTCTTCTATACAGGTTGTGTGTTGGGGGGTGGTAGGAGGGGGGGGGGTAAATAAGGCTTACCCTGCTTGTAAGAATCTCAGCTGCATTACCATATTAATACCTTGTATTTGATCTGAATATTCATGTGTTAAACAGAAGGGGAATAAATGAGCCAACCACAGCTCATACAAGTCAAAAACTAAATAGAGACACAAGAATATCAAATCCGCCAACACCAGATTGTTGCTAGTTTCCATGTGGCAAGAGATTTTTTTTCTTCATGTAGGTGTAGCAAACAATTGAAATAAACTGGAAACTGTAACGATAATGAAGATATACAGTATTGCAATATATCTATAGCCAATGTTTTTCAAAGGCCAATCTTATTTATTAATCTGAGACAGTGCAGTTGTCACCAATATGAAATAATACAACATGGTGGCATTACTCTGTATGGAAGAAAACTGGGTGTAATGTGAAATAAATTAGCTTCACTTGTCCATTAGGATTATTACCGTTAACCAGGAATTCTGTATTTTAGAATCACCCATTAAACACAAGATGGGTGACATAAAAATGTTTCGATTTTTTTGGCAGTTCCACTCAGGTACTCTAGAGGGCGATAATTTACCATGGCACAATGGCTAAAAAAAACTCATTCTGAATATAATGATAGGAGTTAGTTAACTAAGGGTCCCTGTACACAAGCCAATAAATTGTTCAAATTCCTGTATCCAGCAGGAATCTGAATGATTATCGATCAGTGTGAATGCATGTCACGACGAATGAGAATTTGTTCACTTCTCATTCGTTGTTCAGTTTCTGCATACAGAAAACTTGAATGATGCATCAGCCCGTGTAAACAGAGAACGACTGCTTGTTAACTGTGAATGGAGGTGGGCGACAAGAACAATCTCGTTAACAGGCCCACAAATCAATTGCGACCATGCCGTTGCCCCTTCCCTTCCCCTCGCTGGCTCATCTCCTCTCTCCTCCATATCGGCTGATTGCAATGGGAGAGGGCAAGACGGGGGGGGGGGGACCTAAGATAAGCTCCGCCCCATCCCACCTCCTACCATTGCTGGCTGCGGGGAGGGCCTGGAGCTTAGCTCCACCCTGTTCCGCACCCTGTCCACAGCCAGCAATGAGAGGAGGCGGGATGGGGTGGTGCTTAGCTCCGCCCCTCCCCATTGGAATCAGATGGATGGAAGGTGAAAAGAGAGAGGGAGTTTAGCAGTCACGCTGCTAAACTCCTTCCCACCTCCCTTCTTGGGCCACTGTCATTGGTTCCCATAGGAGCCCATGGAGTGGCCGATGTATTCCAGCCCAAAAGATAGTTACAGGACTATCATCTGGGTCTGACGTAAAAGCGCCCAGTGCTATATTGGCCGGTGCTTTTACATTGTGGGAATACGGTCATCTGATCTGATGCATTGGACTCCAATGCATCACATCACAGCGTATATCGGCCAACCGTGAAAACGATGGGCTGATATACACTCGTGTGAAAGAACCTTAGGCCTTCTTAACATGGGCGACACGATCTCACAGTGAGAAAATCTCAGTGATATCACATTGGAGGTCCGTGCGATATCACTGTATTTTCTCACCGCTACACCGCGATTTTGTGGTGCTACAAAGTCGCTCGTGGTGCTACAAATTCACGCGACTTTACAGCACCACCTGCAAGCATTTTTTTGGGGCGGAGGCTTGAAATATAAGCCCTACCCTGAAAATAAGCCCTAGCTGCAGTAAATAAAAAAACAAGAACAGAAAAAAACATCGCCTAAGAAGTGCTGTCCGGCTGCGGCACGGGTCTCCTCTTCACCTCTGCACTTGTCTTCAGTCTTCTGCCAACCCTTCCTGGATTGGGAGATCAAAATCCCCGCCTCCAGGAAGGGCTGGCTGTGATTGGTTCACCAGCACCCTGGCTCAGCCAATCATTGCCCATGCTCGATGAACCAATCACAGCCATTCATTCATTCATTGATTGGCTGTGATTTGTTTAACAAGGACTGGCTCTGATTGGTTGCTGAGTTTCATGGCTCAGCCAATCACAGCCAGCCCTGCCTTGAGTCGGGGATTTTGATCCTCCAATCCAGGAAGGGTTGGCAGAAGTCTTCAAGCAAGTGCCTGGGAGCTTCAGGGGAGACCTGCGCCGGAGATGAAAGCAGCTCCTAGGTGATGTATTATTTTTTTTAATTTTTTTTTCTGCAGCTAGGGCTTAGTTTAGGTCTTTAGTAGTAGAAAAAAATTATTTTCAAAAAAAAAGTTTTTATTGTGGAAAAGTGGAAAACCTAAAACATTTTAAAAATGTTGGTATTGTTGTAATCGTACCAACCCGCAGAAAAAATATATTGTGTCATTTATGCTGCATGATTAACGCTGCAAAAAAAACCCCAATGCAATGGCAGAATTGATGTGTTTTCTCTCTGTGCTATCAAAAAAATTCATAAAAGTTTTACAATATACTGTAGTATATTTACCCCAAAATGGCACCAATAAAAACTACAGTTTGCCATGCAAGAATCAAAACCCCTTGTACGGCCGTGTTGACTGAAAAATAAAAAACGTTATGGCTTTTAAAAAGTGGAGATGAAAATCCACCAAAAATCGTTGCTTCCTGATGCCCAAAATAGGCCATGTCCTTAAGGGTAGTTTGTTGTATAACACAAGAATATATAGTTCACCGGTTATAATATACAGTCCTCCTGAGTGAGGTTAGCACCTCCCTCCTAATAACAGTATAATAAACCATACTCAGCGTCGTTACTCCTAGAGCTCGTATTATTGTACAGTCTTTGGCCTCAATCTGTGACCTTCAAATGATGTTTTTTTAATTAATAATTGCTGCAGCGCAGATATATGTTTATATAACAGGCCTGTTACACTGACTTATTCCCTAGGAGTGTGCACACTCACTATTTCTATGAAGGTCAACCAAACATACGGTTCGTGGATTACAAGAGGAAATAGCGCTGTGCAGATGTTCATTGGTTGGCCTTCACTTGAACAGTCCACTGTAGCGAGGCTCTCTTGCATCCATACTTGTAGCTTCTGTTCTCTTGGCAGACTGTGGCTCCTGCACCAGTCCGTGATACCAGGGGGCTCCAAACAGTGCCCAAGCTCTCTCATCGAAGTCAATGTCCTGAGCCTTCTAGGGCAATGTTCCAAACAATCTGCCTCACGCTGGTAAACAGGTCCAGAATAAAACGGTGTCCCTTCTCAGCCTATCGTCAGCATCTCTCACTGCAGCTCACACTTCTTAGGCCTTATTCACATGAGTGGTTTTACATGGCTAAGTTAGCCGCATTAAAAAATTTGCGACCATCTAAAGCATTGGATCCCAATGCATTCATTCAGATGAGTGATTTTTAACCGCATAAAAATTTCACGCTGTGAATTATCGGACAATGGCGATGGGTCTTGCCCTATCTTTCGACCGATATACGCTGGTGGCTCCCATACACTCCTATGGGAGCTACAAAAAAGGGAGGGAGTTTAGTTGCGTCGTATGCTGGGAAAACATTACGGCTGGCTCTAGTTACACATTATAAGCCATGGCAACGCCTTATGCCGACGAGGGCTTTCCGCGCTGCAGCAAATATACGCCACAGCCACTTGTGTGAATGGACGAGAAAACGCTAATTTTGGCCGCGACTTGTTCTCGGCTTTTTCCTGTTCACGCGTTTTTTTGTTCGTGATGTGGCCTGCATGAAAGCACAAAGCTCACGTGAAAGAGGCCTTAGTCTCACTTGTGGCACAAATACCAAGTCTCTTATAGTCCGGACGTTATCCCACTCAGGGGCACTTTTTGGCACACGTGATGAATTTAGCACCCATTTTTGTGCAAGTCTGTCCATTGCCACAGCACCCAGTTAACCATTTGGGCTAACCCCCAACATAAGCAATCCTGTGCATTGTGTTTTTGTCCTAGACACAATTAATCCTTTGCAATCCAATTTTGGATTCAGGATTTCCTAGGGGGCTTTCTTTTTCTGCCATTATACAATGGTGCCATCTGCTGGCTAGAGCCAGTACTGCAGTATGTGACATGTCAGAGAGGCCCCTGACAACAGAGCAGCCGGCAATATACAGTAAGAATACCCTGCCAGACATCTTCCGACATCAGAGCTGCACAGGCTTCAATCAGCATGTAGGAAGACGTCAGACAGTGGATTGGAAAAGGTTAAAGGGTTTTAGAAAAAACATATTATTTAATATTGTATTATGAGGTGCTATGTTTGGAACCCTCATCTATTGACCACAATAGAGTTTGGCTGCAAAGAGCATCTGCGTATTTTGAGAAGCAAGCATATCAGCGCATTACAGGATAGCCCAATGTGTATTATGTAATGCTTAAATTTTCCTGTGGTGGCGCTGCAGGTAAACTGAACACTTGCTGCCAGGTTTACCCACAATTTACTACTGATCTCTGGGGCTTGCAGTGGGACTCCTGTGTTCAGCTTATTAGGTGAAGACATTTTTAAAAAGAGGACTGCGCATAGCGATGGATACCCTTTGTGACAGCTGTGCCTTTAAATCTTTTGGTAATTCAGAAGTGTCACCCAAGTTCACTTTTGAACTTCCTGTTGTGTTTTTTTTTAACTGTATACACTGGATCCCAGCCATGTATTGAGAAGTGGGTGTAGGTGATTGGCTGCTAGAAAGCTGACTGATGGCAGGAAAGATGATAGCAAGCGAAACATAAACACGTTTATTATGTTTCGAGAACCAGGCAAACCTGATGTCAGAGGGAGGATGCCTGAAATGCCAGAAGCACATTATCCTGTCGACACAATAACTCTATGCTGCAGATAACTACCGTCTGCACTTCACTGAAGTCTTTCCAGTGTTTGCTTTGGTGTGGTCACTAAAAGACCACAGAAACACAGAATCAGTATTGATTTATGACATCATGATATGCACACTGACAATAACAAGTATGGAAAACGGGGCAAACACAAATGCAGGCTGTGTACAATGCATAATGGAGTATCACTGAATGATACACTGTGTCCCCAACATTTCATGTAAATACAGTTTAAAGTGGTTATTCGAGATCTCAAAAGATGAATCTGTAGCAGGGCTGCAGTGCTGTTAAACCTCCATGCTAACCCATCATTGTTGAGTTTGCTGTTTTTTAATACCATTGTATTAATCTGTGCATAATATTGGTCGCTAGTGACCTCTCACATCTCTTTTAAAAAGAAAAGCAGTTATTGGCTGGCCTGGTCATGTGGTCTGGGAGAAGTTCCTGCAGTAAGAGAGGAAGAGGATCTTTTGGGGTGTGAGGTGGCAGAGAGAAGCTGCAGCATAGCAAGGGGAGGAAAGGCAGCAGAGCTGAACAGAGGTAGAGACACAGGGAACAGCGGCAGCCTTTGACTGAGAATGCTTATTGATGCTGCCTGCAAATCTTCACCGAGATAGACAAGAGGAAGCAATAATACAGACTCACAACGCCTGCAGCTAAAGGGACCATGGCTGAGGTTGTTAGAAAGAGACACGGTCCTGGGTCTAGAACTGATCATTTCTTTCCGACTTTGAGAGATTTTTCTTTCCCTCTAAATTACCGAGTGCAGAGACATCAACCTGGGAGAGCCTTTCACAGTGTGATGAGTATGACCTTGGGAGGATGTGGCTAACATAGTTGGCGTGTCTAACCTAGAGGATCTGGCTAACCTAGAAGTCGGGTCTAACCTGGAGCAAGAGAAAGGAGGTGAAAGTAAACGAGGGGCAGAGAAAGAGTGAACAAAAGGAAGAAGTGCAGGATAAAAAAAGAGGGGGGGGGGGGGCAAGAATGAGAGAGAAAGAAAGATGGTGCTGTCAAGTTATGTTGCATAATTGGGTTGCCCATAATGCTTTGGTATACTTATTACATCTAAGTACTATTGGCAATCCATTGTATGTTATAGAAGGTTTTAGCATGTGAAACTACAACTCTGAGTGTGACGTTAACAGGGTAAGAATATGCTGAGTGTATAGTATAGCAAACTAGAATGCTGTGAACGCAGTTAGAAATAGAAAATGCAATGACACTGAGTGACTTACACATGGCGTCCTCTGGACTCTTTCCTTTTCTTCTCTATCTACTCCAGACCTTCATAACATCTTCCCACTAATTCATGCCTCCAAGACATTTTTGGCTTCTTTGAAAATATTAGGATCACACCGATCTCCTGAAAATAGTGCTACTCGCTGTGCCTCAGAAAAAAACTTATACTACAGTTGCACCCCCAAAAAATTGAAAAATACACCATTCCTTCTAGAAATATACTACACTGAGTCCCTATAAATAAACAGCAATCTACACTTTGCCCTGATATAAAATATAGTATACACTGTGACACCAAAACTAAATAATACGCTGTACCGCCAGACATAAATGATACTACACTGTGCCCCAGAAATAAATGATCTTCTTTTCTTCTGTATACGGGTCTGAAGCATCATGAAGACGTCTTTCAGACACATTTCATTTCTACACATTTTCCCCATCCTGCCGCTACCTCCAATTCCCCACACACATTAAAATTTCCTGCACTGTGCTCTCCACAAAATAATAATTTCCCCCATTTTTTGCCCCCCACAGTCAAGGTAGCTGGGATTTCCTTTTTTGCCCCACATAGTAATTCAGAGATGAACATCTGCCTGTTTTGTTTCAGTGAGTTGATAAGAAGTAAGTAATGAGTGGTTTTTCACTCAGTACGCTGTTCCATCGCATGTTTACACTGAATAACTATTCCTTAAAATCATTTGTTTGAGTAGCCACCAAGTTTTCCTTATGGAAACTTCAATTAAAATTTTACATAGGACATATTTAGTTCCACAGAGATTGCACCATCTCTACCCATCCTCCTCCCCATTATGCTCTCGGGGATACCAACAAAGGGGGGATACGTTTCACACATGGTGGACATGAGCTCGAAAGACTATGGTCACAGGTTCACAATCTTCTCAACCAACTGTTTGTGGGTCTGATTCCCAAATCACCTACAGTGTTTCTGCTGGGGGACCGCCCTCTGCGATTTAGATATCAAGCTCATGAACTGATTTAATATGTATGTATGGCTACTAGAATCCACAGCGCCTTTAAATGGAAGTCACCTACTCTCTCCTTCCCAGAGGTGCTTAATAGAATATCCTCAATAATGCTATATGAAAGGATTCATGCGATTAGAACAGACACTATGACAAATTTCCAGAAAATCTGGCAACCCTGGATTGAATGCCTAGAGATCCCAGAGCTACGCCATAATATGTTATCTACTTAAATACTATTCCAGTAACCAAGTACACACAGGTCATATAGATATTTCTAAATGATGATGTGGATTCTTGGCGACCCATTGGTTTAAACTCCCATTTTAACGCTTTTTTCTACCCCTATTTACTTGTGATTTATTAGCCAATGTAGGCACATTATTTTGTATGGCAATATTTGGCCTCCCGCGAGTGGACTTAATGTTACAAGCCTGTTTTATGTGTGAATATAAAACACAATAAAATCCTTTGAAACTAAAATCATTTGAGCATTTTTTTGGCCTGTGTAAAAGTTCTGTTACCTACCCTTTGAATAGTAATGTTACTTCAGGGTCTTTAAGTGGGTCATCAGGAGCCAAACGGTCAGTTTTGTCCATGTTCAACTTTTCAAGAGCAATATATGATGTAAACATGAAACATAGTATGCTAGGCTGAAAAAAGACAAATGTCCATCCAGTTCAGCCTGTTTCCACGCCCCTTGTTGATCGATATGAAGGCAAAAAACTCCAATGAGGTAGAAGCCTATTTACCCCATTTTGGGGGAAAAAAATTCCTTCCCAACTCCATAATGGCAGTCAGAGTACTCCCTGGATCAACACTCTTCAGAGAAAAGTTCCTTCCTGATTCCAAGGCCGGTAGTCAGAAGATCCCCGGATCAACAACCCTTTTGGTTATTTAATGTCCATATTCTGTAATATCATAGCACTCTAAAAAGACATCTAGTCCCCTCCTAAACTCCTCTATGGATTTTGCCATCACCACGTCCTCAGGCAGAGAGTTCCACAGTCCCACTGCTCTTACAGTAAAGAACCCCCTTCTATGTTGGTGATGGAACATTTGTTCCTCTAGACATAGAAGATGTCCTCTTGTTACTGTCACAGTCCTGAGTATAAACAGATCATGGAAGAGATCCTTGTATTGTCCCCTCATGTATTTATACATAGTTGTTTGGTCATCCCTTAACCGTCTTCTTTCCAGGGTGAATAATCCCTCTCTGGATATTCTAGTCCTCTCATTCCATTTATTAATTTAATTGAGTTCCTTCTTTGAATTCCCTCAAGCACTGCAAGGTCTTTCCTGAGCATCGGTGTCCAGAACTGTACACAGTATTCCATGTGAGGCCTGACAAGGGCCTTATACAATGGAAGAATAACTTTCTTGTCCCTCGCTCCTCCACCTCCTTTAATGCACCCCAAAACTTTATTTGCTTTTGCAGCAGCTGACTGGGATTGATTTCTCCAGTTAAGTCTACAGTCAACTAGTACCCCAGGTCTTTTTCCATATCACCTTTCCCTAGCAGTACCCCATTTAGTGTATATTGGTGACATCCGTTTCTCCATGTGCATAACCTTTCATTTATCAATGTTAAACTTCATTTGCCATTTTTCTACCCAAGTCCCCAGCCAGAGGCATAACTTAAAGCTCCTGGCCCCCAATGCAAAACCTGTAACAGTGCCCCCAACTATAATGCTTTATCCATAATACTGGGCTACCTATATGGAGAAGAGACGCATTACGGGTCCTCTAAGGCTTCTGCGCCCGGGTGCAACCGCATCCCCTGTTTTCCCTATAGTTACGCCAGTGCCCCCAGCTTATCTAGGTCCATTTGCAGCCATACATTATAGAAACACCTATTGCATGGATGATACAGGACCAAATGCTGTGAAGGGACACAATAACTCTGGAGCCACATAATGATGCTGCAATTTCAACTTAAATTGCCAACTCAAAAACAGTAATACCAACAGGTATGGACAGTCTGTGATAGCAGTATCACATACTCTGCATACCTGGCAGCAACATGTGCCAAGGGATACAACAGATCTGGCTTTTGGCTTGTGGATAATTCAGGGAAAAACATTGTACACTTTCCAGGGATGATGACTCTGGAATCCGTCCGGTTTGCAGAATCAATCATTAATTCAAATTACGCCACACATGGGAGCTCATTCCTCCTGCCCCTCTTGCTCTTTAGTGCTATGTATGCCTTGTAATGTCATCACCACTCAGTATCAAAAGAAATACCTTTTAAGAGCAGCCTAAAACCATCCAGGCAAGCCCTTTTACACATGCCTACTTTGTCCTACCATGCACTGTTGCCTGCCATCTATAAAACAGTCACATATTTAAAGAAAGAATAACATATAACCATTAAACATATACTAGTAATTATTAGAAAATTAGACTACCAGTGTTTCTGGTGGCGCAATGCGCCACACAGCTGTGCTACATGATACATGCATTATGATTGCCACACATCACACACACAGCTCTACTACATCTATCCTGACCCCACACATTACACACACAGCTCTGCTACATTGTACATTCATTATGATCCCCACACATCACACGCAGCTCTACTACATCCATCTTGATTCCTACACATTACGCACACAGCTCTACTACATGCATGCTGACCCAACACATCACACACACAGCTTTGCTACATTGTATATCCATCCTGGGCCCGTACATGACACACACAGCTCTGTTACATCCTGATTCATACACATCACACAGACAGCTTTGCTATTCCACACATCACCAGACTCCTGGATACAGTGATCAACCCTGGTCATGTGATTCCTGACTCCACCCACACAGGTGATCACATGACGGTGACATCAGAGGTCCTGGTAGTAGCTGCTGTCGGTTTATCCAGTATATAGTACTTTCTACCAAAATGCACAATGGCTCCTCTCACAGCAGTGATGTCACCACAAGTCCTTCAGCCCACCGGATCTCTTTTACCAAACTACACAATCGCTCCTCCCACAGCAGTGATATCAACGCAGGTCCTTCAGCCCACGGGATCTCTTTTACCAAACTGCACAATGGCTCCTCCCACAGCAGTGACATCACCACAGGTCCATCAGCCCACCGGATCTCTGTGGTGTCTTCTGTCAGGACCGCTGAGTTGTGTCTGAGATAACAGCTTAGTTGCATTCTCATTCTGTTTTTTGTGTCCTCCCCTTCCGAAAGCCCTAACTGTGTTGTTCTTCTGTCGGTCAGGCTCTGTATTTTATATATGTTGTAGCACTTTTGATGACATCACAGGGGGGAGCAATGATGTCACCAGGGACGGAGCATGAGAAGCACCAAATACTAAATGACAAGTGGTCGTTAGTAGTTTGATTAACATTAAAATAATGAAGCAATCCTACGGGTAACCAGCCTGTCTGTGCAAGCTTCTACTTAGGGACACTGTTTAGACCATACTTGTCTAATCTAAAGAAATTACACTAGGAAGAAAAAAGATGCGAAGATTGTTGCAGGAAAATGACTCTACATTAGCCGTAGCTCAAGAACTATGGCCGTATCCTCTATAATTTTTGCTCAATACCATAATAACAGTTCTGCTTTTCTTGATTGACAAAAAGTAACATATAAATTGGTGATGAATGGTCATTTCCAAATGGTGAGTTGTACGGATTAAGGTTATCTGACTGTTTGACTGCGGGAAGACTGGCCTGCTCTTCTGAGAACCTCTAGGTCTCAGTGTAATACGAAGAATAAGAAACACATTCAAAAAATTCTGAACACCCAAAATATAGTAATAAATGCCTTTAAAATGTATCACCCAGATAAACAAAAACTATACCCAGTTAGGTGAATGGTATTGAGTTGATTATAGGAGAACAAAACCATTGAAGCTGCAGGAAAAAACCCACGTGTAATGCTGCCTCCTAGTTATTTCAGGTGCCTCCTGTACATTTTGGTAGAGTAATAGGTCCTAGACCTAGACACCACATCAGCTTCCCATAAATATTATTCAACCCAAGCCAACTTCACCCACTCAGCTCATTACTCAACTGGCCCTAGCGGGAAACAGATAAAGGCTAGGTATAGGAGGATCTATAGGATGCTTATTTCACAATATATAAGAGGTGAGCTTAAAGGGGTGGTCTCGCGAAACCAAGTGGGGTTATACACTTCCGTATGGCCATATTAATGCACTTTGTAATGTACATTGTGCATTAAATATGAGCCATACAGAAGTTATTCCACTTACCTGCTCCGTTGCTAGCGTCCTCGTCTCCATGGTTCCGTCTAAATTCGCCGGCAGCTTGCTTTTTTAGACGCGCTTGCGCAGTCCGGTCTTCTCCATTCAGCACGAGCCGCTTCAGTGTGCTCCCCGCTACAGCTCTTCTGCGCATGCGCAGACGAGCTGTCACTGCTCGGGAGCGCGCTGCAGCGGCCATTCTGTACCTTCCTCTGTTAGAGGAAGGTGCAGAAACTGGAGCTGCCCAGCGGAGAAGCCCAGCCCAGCCCAGCAGCCCCGAGAAGCCTCCCAGGTAAGTGATTTGCCGGGGGGGGGGCTGCCGCTGCGCCGGGGGGGCTGCCGCTAGGCCGGGGGGGGGGCTGTCGCTGCGATGGGGGGGCTGCCGCTAGGCCGGGGGGGGCTGCCGCTGCGATGGGGGGGCTGCCGCTAGGCCGGGGGGGGGCTGTCGCTGCGATGGGGGGCTGCCGCTGCGATGGGGGGGCTGCCGCTGCGATGGGGGGGCTGTCGCTAGGCCGGGGGGGGCTGCCGCCAGGCCGGGGGGGGCTGCCGCTAGGCCGGGGGAACTAGCGCTGGGCTCCGGGGCCTTCACCTGGGCTGAGGGTCTAGCGCTGGGGAGCCGGGGGCTAGCGCCTTACCTGCTGCCTGGCGGTGGGCGTCTGGTCGGCGGCTGCGGGGCGTCTGGTCGGCGGCTGCGATGCGTCCGGTTGCCATGGAGACACAGCTGGCGGCGTCTCGGGAGCGCGCACGTCGGGCTGCAGCGAGCGACGGGGAAAGAGCCGGCGGCCATCTTGAGGAAACTTTTATAAGTTGCTGAAACGCTGGAACGGTAAGTACGAACCAGCTAGAAATGTCATTTACAGGGGGGCTTAGTAATGTGTACTTAATGGGGGGGACTGGGCAAAAAAAAAATTTAACTGCTTCCTCGAGACATCTCCTTTAATGTCAAGGTGGAGCTCCGACTGAGACATTGGCCTAAACTACACTTTGTTATGAATTCCAGTCTAATGAAACGTAGCGTGTTACTGGATTAGTAATCTGCGTGAGTCATATACTGAGAACCTCCATACCAGTGCATGAGGGACAACTACTAGATGTTTCCACTTCATACCGTAGCTAAGGTGCCCCCTTTAGGCCCAAGGCCCACGTGCGGATTTTTATTATAAAATCCGCACATGTCTCCCGCACAGGAGATCCGCAGCTCTAGGCGCCTATATGGATGCATTAGCATCTGCAAAATAATTTAGAGTATGTGGATGTGCTTTTTTCATGGCGTGCAAATCGCACGCGCTGGAAGAAATCACAGCATGCTATATTTTTCTGCAGATTGAAGTTCATGGAAGCCATCCAAACTGCGGCACAGCCACAGCTATCACTGTAGACGTGCCGCGGATCTGTGGGAAAGCAGGAGACTTTAATTTAAAAAATGCACTGCACATGCGTCTGGCACGTTGCTGGTGTGTCAGAACGCATTCGCGTGCTGAAGAAAAAAGATCCGACCGACACAGATGAGACCCGTGCTGGTTCTGGACAGGTAAGAGAATGTATTTTCCTGTCCATGTTTGCGGGAATGGCTGGATTTCACTGCGGGATTCAGCAGTGGAATCCATGTGTGCAAGTGAACATGAGGCTGTAGGCCTCATGTCCACAGGTATGCAGGGATTCTCAGTGCAGAATCCCACAGTGGTTTCCAGCCGTGCCTGCAGTCATTAGGCCTAAAATGACATTTTCTCACATGTCCGAATGCGGGTCTCCTCCATCACGGCTGCAGATAGATAGATAGATAGATAGATAGATAGATAGATAGATAGATAGATAGATAGATAGATCTACTCGGCAGAAGGGAAGAACTCTTTCATGGGCTGTCGTTTGGAGAAGGCCATTACGCCAGAAGACCTGAGCAACCAAGTTCTATTACTGTGCCATCGCAGAAGTCTGGAGGTATTTGGCATGTACCACAAATTGTATCTTTGAAGGGGATTGGGTCATGGAGTAAGAATCAAGAGCTACGTCTTATGCTGTGAACTCATCGGTTGTATCCCAGAGTTACCAAGTTAGTGTATGAAAAGATTTTTGAGCATACTTGGTGAATGTTGAATCAAGGAACATGTGACCAGGCGTATTTCAGCCATCAAGGCGTCCCTACCTTCAGAGCCTATTGAAGGCTTGTGCTGATGGGGCCACAATTTGAGCCACATCCAGTCACCGGTAAGCTGAGCCACGAAAAGCACTCACTTAGTACTTATTCTGGAACCAGAAGCCCCAGCAATGCCAGTTGGCATGGGCATGATAGATAGATAGATAGATAGATAGATAGATAGATAGATAGATAGATAGATAGATAGATAGATAGATAGATACTGTAGCTCAGCAGCAGTCAGAAAAAAACATGTATGCTAACTATAAATAAACATAAAATAATTGTAATTAAATTGCAGCCTTGTTTTTTAAGCAACATATGGTATTTTATAATTGTATATGATTTTTTTTTTAGTTGAGAAGACTTTATGGCTTTCAATAATTAACAATCCGTGTAAATACCTGGCCCGGTCATGGGATTGTCTGTGAACCCCTACTTTTCCTGAATGTGTCACAGGGCAATATAAATGGCTCCAGCGACAAATAACCTTAATGAGTCGGCTGCATAAATTGTCAGTTTCTAGGCTGTAGATTTACAAGCTGCTCCCGTGTTCACAGCCTGTGCTTTCTGGGGAGTGGGAGGCTGTAAAGACAGGTGTGACTGCGTGTTTTAACTTGCCACCTCCCCCATAACCCTGACAAATGTTAATAGCTGGAGAGCCCAGGTGGAGAGAGGGAACACGCTGTGATGGGGATGCACTGTCATCAGAGCTTCGTTCCTGAATTAGTACTTTATGGGTTTGTCAAGCAGGAATAACAAGAGCAAAAAAAGAAAGAAAATAAATGTTTGTGGTTGCTTCAGTGCATAGATGTTAGTAGGTGCACCTTCAAAGAAATATTAGCACATGCTCCTCCTGTAAGTGGGTGCTCATGCAAAGCATTGTTAGTGGGCGTTCCTGTTAAGGGGTAGGAACTTCCTTGGACCATTTTATTATGGTGTGTTGCTTTTAAACCTGTTATAACCTTTTATTCTATTGCAGTAAAGAGCTTCATGCAGACTGTTTCTTTACCCGCACCTCATCCTAATTTGTGATTTTATTGTATTGTCTGGTTTGGGTGCAGGAACTGTGGTCACATGACTATTCTGTGCAGGTCCTGTCAGTAATATGATGGTGTATGGTTCTGTGTATGGATAGACATGGCATGCTATTATTGTCAGGCGGGTGGGAGATATCCCATTTTCCCTGTTGCTGAGATGGATAGTTGATGGGTGGGAATTACAAAAGTTTATAACCAATTGCACTTAGTGCCTAGCACTGTTGGGCATTCCCTGTGGATGAGGAAAGTTTCCTTTTAAAGTCGGGTCAGAACATTGTAAGATAGTAAGTAGGGTGTGAGTTAAGGCCCATTTACACGCAAAGACAATCTTTCAAATGATTGAAAGATTGACAGTTTTAGATATCTTTTTGCATAAAACAATAATGGACACTAATGTCCATTAAAGGGGTTGTCCCACGGTGAAAGCGAAATTTTTTTTTTTTCACTTACCCCCGCATTCTGCCCTGTTAAAAAGAAAGCATAGGTTAGTTTTTAAAAATGGCATTGCGCTTACCTGCATCAGCGTTCTGCAGCTTCTTCTTTTCTTCTTGTAAAGATGGTGCCGCTGGTCTTCTCCCACGGTGCACCGCGGGTCTTCTCCCATGGTGCACCGTGGATTTTCTTCTCCTTTCTTGCGTTCCATTGCCGATTCCAGCCTCCTGATTGGCTGGAATCGGCACACGTGACGAGGCGGAGCTACGATGACGACGCGGGACCAGCTCTCCGGCACGAGCGGCCCCATTCACCAGCCAGAAGACCGCACAGCGCAAGCGCGTCTAAAAACGCCAGAAGACATCGAAATTAGACGGCACCATGGCGACGGGGACGCTAGCAACGGAGCAGGTAAGTGAATAACTTCTGTATGGCTCATATTTAATGCACAATGTACATTACAAAGTGCATTAATATGGCCATACAGAAGTGTATAACCCCACTTGCTGCCGCGGGACAACCCCTTTAACACTTAATCATCTTCATTTACATGTGAAAGGGCCTCCTGGAGCTGTTTGCAGAGCACAGCATGTGGTCTGAGCTCTGCACACAGCTCCATTTTTCTCGCAGGGGCTGTTGGCAGAATACAATGTTATCTCCAACTCCCATGGAGAACACGTGCGGTCTCTGTTACCTCTCTCCGTCTGAACGATGCTCACATTAGCAGCCTGGTTTTTAAGCTGAAGAGTGGAACGATGGCAGCATTTGACGCAACGATTACCACTCATATGCTATAATTTGAACGAATTTTGAGTGATAATCGTTGTGTGTAACCAGGCCTTTACAGGGGCTGTGGTGAGTGCTGTATGACCTGAGGGTCAGACTCATTGAAGATGAAATTCCACAACAGTGATAAGAAATTTTGAAGAGTAGGCTGCGATGGACTAATTTCAGAGGGCCACGGCACGTAAAGTGTCATGATAGCGGGTTTGAAGTCCAACAGGTGAGGCAAACCACAGAGTTTCAATCATAGTCTGATTTAATGTAAAGCAAATCTTAAAGAGAACTATGAGCACCATAAAATAAGTTGCTACATAAGCCAGGTCCTGAGGGGTCCAAAAATGTGTTTTTTTAGTTACCCAGCTCTCCGTTCCCACGCTGTCATCCATGGAAGTCGGTGGACAGACATTGCAGCAGGCTCATCTCTGCTGGCTGTGAGCGCAGATTCTCATTGTTCTCTCTTTAAGACTAGGGCTATATGACCATAGTGTTCGTTCTCTATGGAAAAAAAGCCATACAGAAACACACTATTTTTCAAGCAGCATAAACATAGGATTGATTTCTATTCCTATTATATAACAGACTTAGTAGACTGCCAGTCCTCCTCCCATATCCTCCAATCTTGCCACTGTTAACTTAAAACGGATGTCCAATTGTGAGCCTAAAAATAATATATAACTCAATATCTATAGGTGATTCCGAAGGTGCTATTTATTTTCCTGAGTATTTGCTGCTTGGCTTCGTGATAGTTCAGTTCCATTATAGCACAGCTGTGATCTGTGATTATAGCTTTGCTACTGTGTCCGCAGGAAATCTGTGGTAGTCTGGGACCACTAGCTAATCATTGGTTCAGACCACTGCTCCCTCCCCCTGCAACTCTGCCTCTTCAATACCAGTGCAGTGATACCACATGTGTGATTTTTTAAATGTTTTTTTTACATAATAAAGGGGGAAACGTGGTGTTTTGACATTTTTATTACTTTTTTTTACTATTTAATACCTTTTTAACTTTATTTTTGGACCAATAGGGGACTTGAATATCACCACACGTTATCATTCTTTTAGTACACTACTATACTTCAGGATAGCAGTGCATTAGAATTCCTATGAAGCTCCTGCCTCATAGACCACCGTAGCTGGCAGACCCAGAAGCTATATTCAAGCCTACAAGTGTCATAGCAACCCCATCGGACCCCCTTAACAGATCACAGGGGTCCGATGGGTGAGAGAGGAAGCCCCCTCCCACTGTCAGCCTTTTACATGCCACGGTTGCACTGACCACGGCATGTCAAGGATTAAACAGCAGGGATCCGTGGTTACTTTGGTCCCCACTGTTAAAGCAAGTGCTAAGCTATCATCTGACAGCCAAGCACTCACTTTAGCTGGCATGGGAGACCCACGTCAGGCTTCGTCTGAAGCTTCCGCTAAAAGACGGCATGGCAGAATAAAGACCCTTAACGGCCACTGTCAAAAGATGTATGGGTTGTTATTAAGGGATTAAGACTGCCTAGTCTAAATTTGCACTGTTTAACTTTTACACAGTACTAAGGCCCATTTACACGGGACAAGTGTCAGGCAAACAATGCCGGACACTCGTCCCTGCACAAACTCGCTCCCATGCTGCTGCACAAGAGCGACTATCATTGGCTCAAAGTGGGGCAGAAGGAGGACATCTCTCTCCTCGCTCTCCCCTGCCCCTCTCTATTCACTTAACATAGCAGCCGTTCAGTACTGAATGCTTATCGTTCAGCTCATCATCCATCATTTACGCAGCATAAACGATGGACAATGAGCTGAACGATGAACGTTCAGTGTAAATAGCAGCCGTTCAGTACTGAACAGCTTCTATGTTAAGTGAATGGAGAGGGGCAGGGGAGGGTGAGGAGAGAAATCTCCTCCTGCTACCCCGCTGTGAGCCAACGATACTCGCTCTTGTGCAGCAGCATGGGAGCGAGTGTATGCAGGGACGAGTGTCCGGCATTGTTGGCCCCACATTCTGTGATAGACATGATGATTGGTTGGTGTAAAATGTCTATCGATTTGCACTAGACGTATTATGTGTGTTTTGTGACTTCAGCCTAATGTGAAACTCTGCTGCATAAGGAAAGAGTTAAATCACAGTGTTATGTTATTGCTTATGTATTCATCTTGGGTGTTTTCCCAGTCCTCCCCATCCCCCACACAGGATCTTCTTCAACAAAGAGATATCTACTTTCACTTTCAGGTTCGAGCACATGTTTGTGAGACAAAGACTTGCTTATACATTGGACTTGAGAGAAGGTGGGCAGGAAGGAGGGGGGATTCTATATGATCCGACAAATGAGAATCCTATATGTTACTGATGTAACCTGTTGCACGCCCATTGTGTGTCTGTACAATAAAAGGCCCTGTCTGACTGTTTCTGGGCAGAGAGCCATTTTGGATATGAGGCTGATAGCTTGTGTCTAATTTGCTCCACGACGTGTGCACACGATACAATTCGGAAGCGACAAAATACCCTGAAGCCTGCTGGAGAAAATCATAATCCAGATCAGTGGAGTCCCTGGGTGAGCGAGTGGATCTGTGAGGTCACAGCCTGGAACGTACAGAGATCGGCAGATGGCACGCAGAACTCAGGGGCCCGAAAATCTACAGAACACGGTAAGATTGCTTTATGTAAATCTACCGATGTGATCTGGGTTCTGACTGCTAAATCTGCCTGTATCTGATCCAGACTGGACCTTCACTGAAAGACAGGTCTGTCCACTCGAAAAATCACCATGTTACCTGTCTAGGGGTATTTTGTATGCTGTGTATATTATGTCTGAGACGGTTAAAAATTGTGTATACAAGACCAAGAGATAAATTCTGTGAGGGTTAATGTGTCAGGAGGGCGGACTCGGCTGTTTAAGTCTGAGGGAACACGCCAGTGACACGTGCTCCTAGGTAAAACTAGTGTGAGGTTAGGAAGATTTATGATACGTATACTTACCTTTATGATTGAGCGTGTTATGTTCTCATATGTGGAAAGGTATAGCCGTGCTTTGTGACGGCTGGCTCCAGAAACTCTTGGTCATTGAAAATAATTGTCAGTCTCTGTGTATAGCTAAAATGTCCTGTCCAGACGGATTACTAGTAGAGGTTGGTTGTTATAAAGGTAGATGAGATATATACCTTGAGCCATTGTGGTTATTCTCCAGTAATCCCCTCTGTTTGGTATTATAGAAAGAATGTGCAGTGTTTATTGTTGGGGGGAGGGCTGCTGATAAGAGTGAACTGAAAGCTTTTTCCAATTAACCCTTTCTGTTGCCTTTGTCTTTGTTTTGTAGAATTAATGTGCATTGTAATCTGAGTGGGAAAGAGAGATTATATTGGAAGGATTTGAAGAAAGCAGAATTTACTGAATAATGGGAAAGGACCAGGAAAAGTTGCAGAAAGAAATGTTAGGTCATGGACAGATAAGCAGAAATGAGTATGGATAGGTAAGATAGACTGTAGAAAGTTTTCAGAAGATGAGCAGGAAGCCCAGCAGAAAGAAAGGTGTTTTTAGATTGCTAGGAGGAGGTATAACGTAGTTAAGAGATTGAAGAGGAGAAAGCATGTAGGGGGGTATGTGTATTGCTTATGAACAATGTAATGCCTTTGTGTTGACTACAGCCCCTCCCTGTAATGGCGGCCGCGCTTGCAATGTTTACAATCCAACATAGTGTGACTCTGCAGTAAATGTAGTGAGGCCTGCCCCCACCCTGAAGTTACTTCCCCCCATGTGCTCAATTTCAGGGTGTGTGATGTTACTTCCGGTCCCTCCCCATCCGGGACAGGACCTGGCCCCGCCCCTTCCTCCTCCAGCGGCCATCTTGCCTCACCTGGAAGTGCTGCTACTCCTGGGCCCGCCCATTCCTCCAGCGGCCATTTTGCCTCACCTGGGAGATCTGTAGCCACGCCCCTTTCTGCCTCTGGCGGCCATTTTGCTGCATTTGGGAGGCCTATATTCCCCAATGCCACTGTATCCAGTGCTAACATCATGATTGTCTGAAGTAAGGTTTTGTTTGACCAGACTTTGTTACGCTCCAAGATGTGGCCACTTTGGATGTGTGATAGGTTCAGGGAAACAAACCTTTGTGAAGATGCAGCTTGGGACATAGTAGATGACTAAGCTGGTTTATAGTGCATGGAAGATTGGAGTTGATGCATGGGGGGCAGAGACCAGGAATACATGACAGGGGACGCTCTCTCATGTTCCCAGGGGCTCTGTTTTCCACTGCCCGCTTCTCCAATGGATGCTCAGACAGATGATGTTATGGAAGGCTCATACAGATGAAATAATTTCCCTATAGTCACCCAGCAAACTTTTTCATGCAATTTGGTGAAGTAATTTTACTTTTTATGTGAAGAAAGAGGGACTGAATTGCCCAGAGTAGGATGTTAATTCATCCGTATTCTTTAGTTTTTCTTTAAGTCTTTTGTATATTCTAGTGTCAGTTTACACTGAAGCTATAATTATATTCCGACAGGAGAGTAAAAGCTAAACGCTGACCATACCCTGAAATACTATTACACTGGGTGACATAAAATTTGAATTGTGTGGCGCCCCCTTGTGTTAAAAAATGCTAACTGCGACCTGAAAGGAAAAAAAAAAAATCTAAAGGATATTTTCGCTCAGACTTCGCTGCATACAATGTCATCTTGACCTACAAAGTGCTTGTTTTTGTGCCTCTTGGTTTACTAGTTTGAACGCAATGACTCTTTTTCCATTGAGTATTCCGGTTCAAAAGGGGGGAGGCAGAGGTGATCTGGGTCATAGATGATCTAGGTGTTGTAGATCAGCTATTGGGTTTGAAAAAAAAAATAAATAAATGAAATAAGATAACAAGATTCCGAGCCATGTGAAATAGAACATCAGCATGATTATTTAGTACTAATACAGTAAGAAACTGCAGGTATGCAAACAGTTACCAGAACCTCTGTTGATAATGCATATGTTGAGCTTTTTGCAGATGGTACCAGGGTGAGGACTGATGACTCCACATCGGATATGCAGTGGTCACACAACAAGATGTCCTAGAAGCAGAAGCTCTGCCTCCGCATGTCACAGTACAAGAAGCGGAATTGAAGGCCCTCACTGAGGCGAGTAGAGTGGTGAGAGGTAAGACGGCAACCCTTTACACTGACTCCTGGTATGCATTTGGCATAGCTCATGATTACGGCCCAATATGGAAGGCCAGACAGTTTTTTTACCTTAGCAGGACAACCAATTGAGAATGGTGCAGCGGTACAGAGTCGCATGGAGGCCCTACTTCTACCTGACAAAGTTGAGAGTTCGCACCGATTCCTACACTGGAGAGGCGAGAGACGACACCCTCGCTGACAGCGCAGCAAAGGCAGCGGCCCTCAAGCCATGGAAGAAAGCAGAAAGATACTGACAGCATGAGTCAGTGGTAAAAAACTTTGGACATTGACAAAAATTTGGACTTTGATATGCTAAAAGACTTTTACAGTTACAAGCCAGCAAGGAAGGAAAGAATAAATGGACTAATATGGGAGCAGCAGAAACAGGACAGCGTGTGGTGAACAGTCAACAGCACTTGCCCACCACAGTTCCTGTATCCCATGATGGCCCAGCTGATGGACGGAAAGACCCACCTAGTAAACCAGCAATGACGACGAAGCTTGAAAGACGATGGGCGACTTCTGGGTTCTCTGTAGCTGCTGCATCATTTGTCCGGTTTAGCATGATCTATGCCATAGGTGAGTCAGGGCAGAAGTAAATTTGCCACATCACACTTGCCGGGACCACTCTACCCATTTCAGGGATTGCAAATTGACTACGTTCAGCTCCCACTTGTTGGGAAGTATGAATACGTGCTTGTTGTTGTTGATGTCTTTGCAGGTTGGAGGCCGACCCTGTTACCAAGGCAAACAAGTAGGTAACCGCAAAGAAGCTCATGAACGAGGTAAACTGTGAATATGGGGTACCAGAAGGGCCCTACTTCTACCTGACAAAGTTGAGAGTTCGCACCGATTCCTACACTGGAGAGGCGAGAGACGACACCCTCGCTGACAGCGCAGCAAAGGCAGCGGCCCTCAAGCCGTGGAAGAAAGCAGAAAGATACTGACAGCATGAGTCAGTGGTAAAAAACTTTGGACATTGACAAAAATTTGGACTTTGATATGCTAAAAGACTTTTACAGTTACAAGCCAGCAAGGAAGGAAAGAATAAATGGACTAATATGGGAGCAGCAGAAACAGGACAGCGTGTGGTGAACAGTCAACAGCACTTGCCCACCACAGTTCCTGTATCCCATGATGGCCCAGCTGATGGACGGAAAGACCCACCTAGTAAACCAGCAATGACGACGACGCTTGAAAGACGATGGGCGACTTCTGGGTTCTCTGTAGCTGCTGCATCATTTGTCCGGTTTAGCATGATCTATGCCATAGGTGAGTCAGGGCAGAAGTAAATTTGCCACATCACACTTGCCGGGACCACTCTACCCATTTCAGGGATTGCAAATTGACTACGTTCAGCTCCCACTTGTTGGGAAGTATGAATACGTGCTTGTTGTTGTTGATGTCTTTGCAGGTTGGAGGCCGACCCTGTTACCAAGGCAAACAAGTAGGTAACCGCAAAGAAGCTCATGAACGAGGTAAACTGTGAATATGGGGTACCAGAAGTGATTCAGAGTCAGACAGAGGTATAAACTTTGCAGGTGAATGTAGCATGTCATGTCTGCTCTGGTGTATCCCAGGCCTTTTACATACTGTACCACCTTTAGAGTAGTGGAAAGGTGGAGAGACGTAGTGGCACGCTAAAAAGTAAGACACTTAAAAATGACGCCACTTTGGAAAGACTGTCATCCAATAGCCTTATACAGTGTTAGATATGAACCCAGGGGGGATTATATATTATCTCCCTACGAGATTGTTTGGGCTAGCCCCAAGGCTAGGTCGTTACTATCCTCAGTAGTTACAATTACAATCTGATGTGTTGACTGAGTATGTGATTTCCGTTGTTAAAGAACTAACCAAAGCCTATGCACAGGTGTTCTCTTCCAGACTCAGAGGCAGACACTGGGACACATATCTTGCAGCCTGGGGATTGGGTGTGCGTCAAGAAGTTCCTCAGGAAGCACCCTCTTGAGCCCCGATTTGATGGCCCCTACCAGGTGCTTCTGACTACTGCCACAGCTGTGAAACTAGCCGAAAGACTTACATGGATCCATGCTTCATACTGTAAGAAAGCTTCAGATCCGGGAGACCAATCTTAGTTGTGCCAAAGACATTACTCTGGTTAGGGCTAGTGAGAGAGGAGGGTGGCAACTGGAATCCTTAGTCGGAAGAATATGGGGTATGGTTACCTTCTAGTATAACTCGTCCAATGCTCAAGTAGCCGCATATTCCTTCGACTATTGTACTGTGGTCCCGTGTCTAGGCGCAAGATCCCACCGCAGGCCAGATTTAGCTCAGTCCAGCTGGTTATATGACTCATATACCTGGGGAATACAATATGTTCGCGCCACTGATAACGTCTGGGGAGAAGACTGCCGTTATTGGGGATTAGTGGGATGGAACACAGGAATAGACTATTCCTATAAACCGCGAAGTGCCTTAAATAAGAAAGATAGGAGCGGGAAATCCCTAATTAGTCGTATAACCCTCCTTGAGAATAATAAGGACAGCAGGTATTGGAAGGCTGAACTTAGTATGTTGCTTGGTTTTAATGCGGTTTTTACATTAACCATGGGAGATCCAAGCCCGGGGGACGGGGAGACTTATAGTCTGGGGACATACCGGTACGGGAGGACAGATCCCTTAGGGAAGTTTAAAATAAGGGGTATGGTAGATGCAGCGGAATGGAAGCCTTCACTTAGTCCCGTGCCCATAATTAACCCCCTCCGCCGTAAGATAAAGACCTTGACGAACATGATGATCATAGCCGACCCTACTTTTGTGGACACCTTGACAGTAGCGACTGGCTACTCTGACCAGAATCTCTGGTTGGAGTTGATGAGGTACAATGCTAACAGGAGCAACAAGTCTAACTGTCGCGTGTGCGGTAGTGCCCGACCACACTCGGGGATGGTCCCCCTAAATCTCCCTGTAGATGCTGAAGAGTGGTTTATTAGTCTCTTCACGAACATTTCCGCTAATTACACTGTCCGTGAGAAATGGAAGAAGGAATACTCTATAACTACTTAAGTGTTTTGCACTGGAGAGAGTATTACTGACTACCCTGGAAACTACACCTGCCAGGCAATTAGGCAGGGTGGAGGGAGATTTTTGGGGAACTCACCAATATTTCCCTTGTTTAAAAAAGATGAAGAGCCAGTTCCGATAATGCCAACCACATACGCTACCAAAGAAAAGGAGAAATGTACTAGTACTGCGGCCGCCCCGATCTCCTAAGATGGATTGTCAGTGGAATTCCCATTTGCCTAGGGATAGTGCAGAAGACCTTAGGTTCCGGCGAGGGCACACCCTGTGGGGTGTTAACTTGTACAGATAGAGGGTATGGATGCCCGGAAATGAGCCCAGGGAATCCATGGCCTCCCTCTGAGGTGAGGTAGGGATCCCCCCCCTCCTAGGAGTAGGGACTTACGGGCAGTGGGAAAACACTGACGCAAGGGTGAGGCGACCTGGACGTGTTCACCATTAGGACTATCTCCAGGAGGGACATTGGTGTGGGTGAAGATTAGGGAGTCCCACGCCGTGCGTACCTGTGCACGCTACTAGTATTGTAACATTATGCTAGAGCGAGAAGAGAGACCCCTGGTGGTAGTTTTGATCTACACGTGTACATTGACATCATAGGATAGCCAAGGGGGGTACCTGACAAGTTTTAAAAATTAGAGACCAAGTTAAAACTAGATTCGAGTCCATTTTCCTGGTCATTATGGTAAATAAACGTTGATTGGATTAATTATGTTTTATTATAATTAACAGTGGTTTATAAATTATACTAGAGACGCCTTATAGGGACTAGTCGACCAATAGGACCTACCTCGACTATGACTTTTCAGAATAGAATGGCCTTAGATATGACTTTAGCTCAAAAGGGGAGTGTCTGTAAGATGATAGGGGAGACTTGTTGTACCTACATCCTAGACGACACGTGACCCGCGGGTAAAGACGCACTTGCCATTAAGAAGCTGACTGCACTAACTAAAAAGAGCTAACTTTTGGGACCAGCACTCGCCATGGATGAGCGGGTGGTAAAGGATCCTGGCACAGACGGGCGTCGCTGTTGTATGTGAACTGATGGTTACCTTCTCTGTTCTAGTCTGCTGTGTTATCCCCTGTGTCAGAGAGACCTGTGAAACTGATGCTGGAAAAGCCGCTCCCACCATGAGTTTGCTGGATGCATCCCCAGAAGGAATGGACAAGTCCTACACCCCCTTGAAGACTCTAAAACGAACCTTCAACGCGCTCCAGTTATAGGCTCACGCGCAGAGAACTGTGAAAATTAGATAGAGAGTTAGAGGATAGACATTTTAAGGGGGGATTGTGATAGACATGATGATTGGTTGGTGTAAAATGTCTATCGATTTGCACTAGACGTATTATGTGTGTTTTGTGACTTCAGCCTAATGTGAAACTCTGCTGCATAAGGAAAGAGTTAAATCACAGTGTTATGTTATTGCTTATGTATTCATCTTGGGTGTTTTCCCAGTCCTCCCCATCCCCCACACAGGATCTTCTTCAACAAATAGATATCTACTTTCACTTTCAGGTTCGAGCACATGTTTGTGAGACAAAGACTTGCTTATACATTGGACTTGAGAGAAGGTGGGCAGGAAGGAGGGGGGATTCTATATGATCTGACAAATGAGAATCCTATATGTTACTGATGTAACCTGTTGCACGCCCATTGTGTGTCTGTACAATAAAAGGCCCTGTCTGGCTGTTTCTGGGCAGAGAGCCATTTTGGATATGAGGCTGATAGCTTGTGTCTAATTTGCTCCACGACGTGTGCACACGATACAATTCGGAAGCGACAAAATACCCTGAAGCCTGCTGGAGAAAATCATAATCCAGATCAATTCGTCCTGTAGTAAATAAGCCCCTAGAATGCCTTGCATTAAATATTGTCAACTTCTTTAAAGGGGGAGTCTGGGAAATCTGTTCTCACCAATCTCACTGATATAAAATGACGGCAATAAATGAACTGCAGTGTGCAGCTAACGTATCACCAGCACCATTATATTATTGTCACTTTTGATTATGGTGACATGACAGGTATTAGAAACTCAATGAAATCTCAGTACTGAGATAATAAAAACACAGTAATGTCACAGTACAGAAATAATGCACATAGGGATATCACACTATAGGGAAAATAAATACAGTGATGTCAGAATGCAAGGATTATAAATAGTGATGTCACAATACTAGGTGATAAACACAATGATGTCACAGTACAGAAATAATAAATCTGCGTCACAGTACAGGGACAATAAAATCAGCAATTTCACATTATACGAATAATAAACACAGTGATGTCACAATACAAAGAATATAAATAGTGATGTCACAGTGTAGGGAAAGTAAATGCAGTGATGTTGAAAAAGAGAGATTATAAATGTTGATGTCACAGTAGGGGATAATAAACGCAATTGATGTCGCAGTACAGGCTAATAAACACAATAATTCAGAAGAGGATCCAGGATTGACACCTCAGGCAGCAGAGTTTTGCTTTCTATTGTCATGCTGATCAGCTGTCCATTAAAGGAGTATTCTGCTCATTTAATCCCTTGTTGTATTGATGATATATACTCAGTATAGGTCATCAATAGTTGATCAATGGGACCCCTGGCAATCAGTTGATCTCAGCCCCTGCACTCACTTGGAGACTGACAGCTCCATCCACATTAGGCTCAGAGCTGAAGGTGCAATAGAACAGGGGTCCCCAACTCCAGTCCTCAGGGACCACCAACAGGTCATGTTTTCAGGATATCCTATGGTAAGAACACCTGTGGCAATGTCTGAGGCACCGGCAATAATGACGTCACCTGTGCAACACTGAGGAAATCCTGAAAACATTACCTGTTGGCGGTCCTTGAGGACTGGAGTTGGGGAACACTGCAATAGCAGGTCTAGCTTCCATTGAGCTCTATCGATGTGTAGCCATGTGACCTCACACTTATGGTGAGGTCAATGGGGTTATGGTGCTAGTTGCAGGTTACAGTAACTGTGGGTCGCAACAAATCCAACCTTAGTGGATTTTTTGAAACATGTGACCTGCAGTCGTAGCATCCCGTAATCCCTATTGATCTCAATGTGAATGTGAGGTCAGAGGGGTACAAAGCAATTTTTTTTGTTGTGCAACCCCGTCGCTGTGAAAAATCACAATGTGGCCTTTGCCTTAATTGATCAGGTGCTACCATTCCCTTTGTCAAAAGCTACATACATACACAGTCAGACAGTATGAGCTAATCACTGACAGTATTCACATCCTATTTACAAGTGGGAATGGTAACACTCAGTAGTCATTTAGGCATGAGCTACTATCAAATGGCAGCTGCAGTCCACAAGAATACATGCAACTCAATGGTCTGCATTGTACTGCAGTTGTAGCTTCATTGTTCAAAATTAATTAGCTGCATTATAAAAACTCTCTGTGCACATGAGGCCTAATTCATACCTATGCAGGAGGAATAATAGAGGAACATCAGAACATTATAAGTTAAGATATTCCATAATTGTTATCTCATGAGAAAAATGTACTATGATTATATCAATGTCATTAAAAATTAAGTCGTTTTTTTAAAAAATGTATCACATTTTCCTGATTTCTGAAAAAAACCTGACGTCATACGAAATTTTGAAGGTCATTTTCGGAATCTGCATAAAAAAATCAATTCCGATACACCTCTTTAATTAAAAACAACAGACAAAAGTTCCGTGCAATAGATGATAATATAATAGATTCTATATACAGTAAATCCAGGGACTCACAAAAGATGTCTGCTCTGATTGTAGATTTTTTTTTTGCTTTTCTTCTCTATGCAGTCCAGACCACTATGATGACTTCTCCTGATGACTGCATGGTCTACTGCTGAGACATGTTTGGCTCCTCACTTCTGCAGCCACCTTCAGTCTCTATTTCAACACAAGAAAATTTAGACCGCAGACCAGTTCCTAAAATTAATCTAGACCCCAGACTAGATTCTTGAATTAATTCAGACCCCAGACAAGGGCAGGTTATAATAACAGTTCCCAGCAAGATGCAGACAAGCCACAATGATATATGAAGGAAGTTACACAGATGCAAAATACTGGTGAACACCCTCACACATACATATTATTCATGAGTAGGTGCTTCGTATTCTATTTGTACACAGAATGAGGCTACTTTTTTTGTATTGAGGTAATTATTAAAATGTATCACCACATATATGTTCTAATAATGGAAAATGATCTCACCATCTAATGATCAAATCCAAAACTGAACTAATCAATGTATATACCATTAATCAGAGTCATGCTGTTAGATGGCTGCATCTTATTGCACAATTGGCTGTAATTCAGCTCTTTATTGATCAGTTAGTAGTACTATATTTAAGGATGCCATATATTCATATTACAGGGTTGTGGAGTATGGAGTCTGGAGTGCATTCTAGAATGAATCTGTTATTTCCACTTTAGCAGAAGGGGACATGTCTTGGGTTAAAGATGTTTCCTTATCAGTCAATTAGTTCTGTTGTTAGTGCAAACTCATGTACTACAGAGGAAATGTTACACTAATTGGTGACATAAACTGAGCTTCCTGTGACAAGGCAGACCCTCAAATGCTAAAAATAGACATGCCATGCTATAAATAGTATGGAGTAGAAAAATCAGTTCTATTTTTATACACCACTAAAGATTGAATTTTCAACTTGATAGGACAAAGGCCCACAGACTATGAGCAGTCAGAGGAATGACTCTAATTACCAACATAAGCAGAGAAGTCCAACTTGGACTCAGGAGAATAAGGGCTGGTGTGGCCATAGTCAGTTACAAATCACAATTTATCAGATAGCCAAGAATATGATCAGAATTTGATGAACCAACAATTAAAATAGAAAATATCATTTTTTTCTAAGTCAACGGATTTAAACCCATTGCCTCCAATCTAATTAGTACCACAGAAAGGTGTATGTAACATAGAAGCAGCCCATATGGCTGGCATTGAGCTCTTGAGAAGGGACCAAACCTGGGTTAGTCTTGTACTTGTAGTTATTAGTTTCAAGTGATTTGATTGAATTTTAAAGGCAAACATGAGATTGGCATACAGCAATCTTAAGTCCCCTCGCAGAGGGCCAACTATGGCTTACAAGAATATTGTATGCTTAAAGTAACAGTATACTCAAGCATACAGGAGTATGGGTAAAGGCCCATTTAGACGGGATGAATGTTGGGCAAACGATGCCTAACACTCATCCCCGGAAGTGCCCGCTAACGTGATTTTACACAGGAGCGGGTATCATTGCTTCACAACGGGGAGGCTGCAGGATATTGCTCTCCTCGCTTTCCCCTGCCCCTCTCCATTCACCTAACATAGCGGCCATTCAGTACTGAACAGCTGCTATTTACACTGAACTCTCATAGTTTAGGTCATCGGTGATTTTTCTCTTGCAGCGATGGTGCAAAAAAGAAGAATTGCAGCATGTCCTATTTTTATGAGAACCGCGTACGAGAATAGTACATGCAACTGTGCGGAATCCTGCACAACAGCGGTGTCCGTGTTCTGTCCAATGCAAGTCGCACCGGAGAATCTCGGGCTCAACTCGCTATCAGCCTTGTAAATAAAGCGCCATAAAAAAGCCTGAGGGACTGTGCGACACAATGATAGCTCCATAGGTGCTAAAACCGCGTTTAGTTACACTTAGCTTCTACGTGGACTGAAAGAATAAGAGGTCAGGAACATATAACTGGCTATAACAGGAATAAACCACAGGACATAGTCATATATAACAAAGTGTTCTCAGCACAAATCTCTATTTTGATTTATGGTTACCTTGATTTATCTTTGGTTGGCCCTAAATTTCCAGAAGAGATATAAAGTTTATGTAGCAGCCACAAACCTTAGGAGCAGTAAATAAAATGTTCTAAAACTTGCAGATATTGTATCATGTTTCTATCTGTCTAAACAAGAGCCGCAATCCATAGCCAAATGCATTTAGAGTCTGTGGGTGTTCCACATGTTTATTTAAATGCAATCATTTTGTTGATTCTCTATGTAGGAGGTTTCCTGTGGTCAGATGCTTATGACAAAAAAGGGTGGATTATATTGTGGTAACCTAATCTTTAAAGTGATTAAATTGCATTGCATTTCAATCTTAAAGAGTTTTACAGCAAAGGCGGAAGGTAATAGATGCCTTTCTAGTAAAGCAGCCAGAATGGCACAATGCAACAGGAATTAGAGATGAGCGAGCACCAAAATACTCGGGTGCTCGTTACTCGGGGCGAAAATTTCGCGATGCTCGAGGGTTCGTTTCGAGTAACGAACCCCATTGAAGTCAATGGGCGACTCGAGCATTTTTGTATTTCGCCGATGCTCGCTAAGGTTTCCATTTGTGAAAATCTGGGCAATTCAAGAAAGTGATGGGAACGACACAGAAACGGATAGGGCAGGCGAGGGGCTACATGTTGGGCTGCATCTCAAGTTCCCAGGTCCCACTATTAAGCCACAATAGCGGCAAGAGTGGGCCCCCCCCTCCCAACAATTTTTACTTCTGAAAAACCCTCATTAGCAATGCATACCTTAGCTAAGCAACACACTACCCCCAACAAAGCACAATCACTACCTGCATGACACTCCGCTGCCACTTCTCCTGGGTAACATGCTGCCCCCCCCCCCGCACGACCCAGTGTCCACAGCGCACACCAAAGTGTCCCTGCGCCACCTTCAGCTGCCCTCATGCCACACCACCCTCATGTCTATTTATAAGCGCGTCTGCCATGAGGAGGAACCGCAGGCACACACTGCAGAGGGTTGGCACGGCCAGGCAGCGACCCTCTTTAAAAGGGGCGGGGCGATAGCCCATAATGCTGTACAGAAGCAATGAGAAATCCAATCCTGTGCCACCTCCATCAGGAGCTGCACACATGGGCATAGCAATGGGGAACCCATGTGCCACACACTATTCATTCTGTCAAGGTGTCTGCATGCCCCAGTCAGGCCGAGGTTTTTTATAAATAGTCACAGGCAGGTACAACTCCGCAATGGGAATTCCGTGTGCACCCACAGCATGGGTGGCTCCCTGGAACCCATCGGCGGTACATAAATAAATCCCATTGCAGTGCCCATCCCAGCTGAGGTAACGTCAGGTTTAATGCAGGTGGGCTTCGGCCAACAGTGCATGCCCCAGTCAGACTGGGGTTCTTTAGAAGTGGACACATGCAGTTACAACTCTGTGTGGACCGACATCATGGGTGCGTGCCAGGAAGCCACCGGCGGTACATAAATATATCCCATTGCAGTGCCCAGCACAGCTGAGGTAATGTCATGTTTAATGCAGGTGGGCTTCGGCCCACGCTGCATGCCCCAGTCAGACTGGGGTTCTTTAGAAGTGGACACATGCAGTTACAACTCCGTGTGGACCGACAGCATGGGTGGGTGCCAGGAAGCCACCGGCGGTACATAAATATATCCCATTGCAGTGCCCTGGACAGCAAAGCTAACGTCAGGTTTAATGCAGGTGGGCTTCGGCCCACACTGCATGCCCCAGTCAGACTGGGGTTCTTTAGAAGTGGACACATGCAGTTACAACTCCGTGTGGACCGACAGCATGGGTGGGTGCCAGGAAGCCACCGGCGGTACATAAATATATCCCATTGCAGTGCCCAGCACAGCTGAGGTAATGTCAGGTTTAATGCAGGTGGGCAAAAAATTAATTGGATTACACTGTAGGCGAGGGCCCCCAAAAATTGGTGTACTAACAGTACTAATGTACCTCAGAAAAATTGCCCATGCCCAACCAAGAGGGCAGGTGAAACCCATTAATCGCTTTGGTTAATGTGGCTTAATTTGTAACTAGGCCTGTAGGCAGCCCAGTTAAAATAAAAATTGGTTCAGGTGCAAGTTTCGACGCTTTAATGAGCATTGAAACGTATAAACATTGTTTACAAGAGTTATATGACTGAGCCTTGTGGGCCTAAGAAAAATTGCCCGTTCGGCGTGATTACGTGAGGTTTCAGGAGGAGGAGCAGGAGGAGGAGGATGAATATAATACACAGATTGATGAAGCTAAAAGGTCCCCGTTTTTGATGGTGATAGAGAACGATGCTTCCATCCATGGGTGCAGCCTACGTATTGTTTAGGTATCGCTGCTGTCCACTGGTGGAGAAGAGAAGTCTGGGGAAATCCAGGCTTTGTTCATCTTTATGAGTGTAAGCCTGTCGACACTGTCGGTTGACAGGCGGGTACGCTTATCCGTGATGATTCCCCCAGCCGCACTAAACACCCTCTCTGACAAGACGCTAGCCGCAGGACAAGCAAGCACCTCCAGGGCATACAGCGCGAGTTCAGGCCACGTGTCCAGCTTCGACACCCAGTAGTTGTAGGGGGCAGAGGCGTCACGGAGGACGGTCGTGCGATCGGCTACGTACTCCCTCACCATCCTTTTACAGTGCTCCCGCCGACTCAGCCTTGACTGGGGAGCGGTGACACAGTCTTGGTGGGGAGCCATAAAGTTGTCCAGGGCCTTAAAGAGTGTTGCACTGCCTGTGCTGAACATGCTGCTCGATCTCCGCACCTCCCCTGCTACCTGGCCCTCGGAACTGCGCCTTCTGCCACTAGCGCTGTCGGATGGGAATTTTACCATCAGTTTGTCCGCCAGGGTCCTGTGGTATAGCATCACTCTCAAACCCCTTTCCTCTTCGGGTATGAGAGTGGAAAGGCTCTCCTTATACCGTGGGTCGAGCAGTGTGTACACCCAGTAATCCGTAGTGGCCAGAATGCGTGTAATGCGAGGGTCACGAGAAAGGCATCCTAACATGAAGTCAGCCATGTGTGCCAGGGTACCTGTACGCAACACATGGCTGTGTCCTCACTAGGAAGATCACTTTCAGGATCCTCCTCCTCCTCCTCAGGCCATACACGCTGAAAGGATGACAGGCAAGCAGCATGGGTACCGTCAGCAGTGGGCCAAGCTGTCTCTTCCCCCTCCTCCTCATGCTCCTCCTCCTCCTCCTCAACGCGCTGAGATATAGACAGGAGGGTGCTCTGACTATCCAGCGACATACTGTCTTCCCCCGCCTCCGTTTCCGAGCGCAAAGCGTCTGCCTTTATGCTTTGCAGGGAACTTCTCAAGAGGCATAGCAGAGGAATGGTGACACTAATGATTGCAGCATCACCGCTCACCATCTGGGTAGACTCCTCAAAGTTTCCAAGGACCTGGCAGATGTCTGCCAACCAGGCCCACTCTTCTGTAAAGAATTGAGGAGGCTGACTCCCACTACGCCGCCCATGTTGGAGTTGGTATTCCACTATAGCTCTACGCTGCTCATAGAGCCTGGCCAACATGTGGAGCATAGAGTTCCACCGTGTGGGCACGTCGCACAGCAGTCGGTGCACTGGCAGATGAAACCGATGTTGCAGGGTGCGCAGGGTGGCAGCGTCCGTGTGGGACTTGTAGAAATGTGCGCTGGGCCGGCGCACCTTTCCGAGCAGGTCTGACAAGCATGGGTAGCTTTTCAGAAAGCGCTGAACCACCAAATTAAAGACGTGGGCCAGGCATGGCACATGCGTGAGGCTGCTGAGCTGCAGAGCCGCCACCAGGTTACGGCCGTTGTCACACACAACCATTCCCAGTTGGAGGCTCAGCGGCGCAAGCCAGCGGTCGGACCCTGTAGCAGTTCATGGGCCGTGTGCCTCTTCTCTCCTAAGCTGAGTAGTTTCAGCACGGCCTGCTGACGCTTGCCCACTGCTGTGCTGCCACGCAGCGCGACACCGACTGCTGGCGACGTGCTGCTGCTGACACATCTTGATTGCAAGACAGAGGTTGCGTAGGAGGAGGGTGGTTTAGTGGGGGAAGCATACACCGCCGCAGATACCACCACCGAGCTGGGGCCCGCAATTCTGGGGGTGGGTAGGACGTGAGCGGTCCCAGGCTCTGACTCGGTCCTAGCCTCCACTAAATTCACCCAATGTGCCGTCAGGGAGATATAGTGGCTCTGCCCGCCTGTGCTTGTCCACATGTCCGTTGTTAAGTGGACCTTGGCAGTAACCGCGTTGGTGAGGGCGCGTACAATGTTGCAGGAGACGTGGTCGTGCAGGACTGGGACGGCACATCGGGAAAAGTAGTGGCGACTGGGAACCGAGTAGCGCGGGGCCGCGGCCGCCATCATGCTTTTGAAACCCTCAGTTTCCACAAGCCTATACGGCAGTATCTCCAGGCTGATCAATTTGGCTATGTGCACGTTTAACGCTTGAGCGTGCGGGTGCGTGGCGGCGTACTTGCGTTTGCGCTCAAACACTTGCGCTAGCGACGGCTGGACGGTGCGCTGAGAGACATTGGTGGATGGGGCCGAGGACAGCGGAGGTGAGGGTGTGGGTGCAGGCCAGGAGACGGTAGTGCCTGTGTCCTGAGAGGGGTGTTGGATCTCAGTGGCAGGTTGGGGCACAGGGGGAGAGGCAGTGGTGCAAACCGGAGGCGCTGAACGGCCTTCGTCCCACCTTGTGGGGTGCTTGGCCATCATATGTCTGCGCATGCTGGTGGTGGTGAGGCTGGTGGTGGTGGCTCCCCGGCTGATCTTGGCGCGACAAAGGTTGCACACCACTGTTCGTCGGTCGTCTGCACTCTCAGAGAAAAACTGCCAGACCTTTGAGCACCTTGGCCTCTGCAGGGTGGCATAGCGCGAGGGGGCGCTTTGGGAAACAGTTGGTGGATTATTCGGTCTGGCCCTGCCTCTACCCCTGGCCACCGCACTGCCTCTTCCAACCTGCCCTGCGGCTGCACTTGCCTCCCCCTCTGAAGACCTGTCCTCAGTAGGCTTAGCAAACCAGGTGGGGTCACCTCATCGTCCTGCTGCTCTTCCTCCGAATCCTCTGTGCGCTCCTCCCTCGGACTTACTGCAATTACTACTACCTGAGTGATAGACAACTGTGTCTCATCGTCGTCGTCCTCCTCACCCACTGAAAGCTCTTGAGACAGTTGCTGGAAGTCCCCAGCCTCATCCCCCGGACCCCAGAAACTTTCCAAAGGTTGGGCATCGGTCACGACAAACTCCTCCGGTGGGATAGGAACCATTGCTGCCCATTCTGGGCAGGGGCCCGAGAACAGTTCCTGGGAGTCTGCCAGCTCCTCAGAATGTGTCATTGTAATGGAGTGAGGAGCAGCCAGAGGATTCAGAGTTGCGGCAGTGGACGGCGCAGAACTCTGGGTGGTCGATAGATTGCTGGATGCACTTTCTGCCATCCAGGACAGGACCTGCTCACACTGCTCATTTTCTAATAAAGGTCTACCGCGTGGACCCATTAATTGTGAGATTAATCTTGGGATGCCAGAAACGCGCCTCTCTCCTAATCCCGCAGCAGTCGGCTGCGATACACCTGGATCAGGAGCTCGGCCTGTGCCCACACCCTGACTTGGGCCTCCGCGTCCTCGCCCGCGTCCACGTCCTCTAGGCCTACCCCTACCCCTCAGCATGGTGTATTACCAGTAGTGCAGAAACAGAACGCTGTAATTAAATGTGCCGCTTATTGGCCTGTGGTTGGAGGCTGACTTCGCTTACAGAACGCACAGCAGAGCCAGGAAAGAATTTTGCGCAAGCCTGTAGTGAGACATAGGTGCGTATGACTGAGCTAGTGGAATTCACAGCGCAGAAGCAGTCAAGTGTCCAAAGGCCACTAGTAGGCCTTAAGTGTTTTGCTTTTATTTTTTTAAAGGCTGAGCTGAGACAGCACACAGATACTGTAGGCAGCGTATATATGTATACTGTTTCCCTCTGGACGGGATGACGGCGGTGAAGTAACGGGCAATGCAGAGTCAGGAAACACTTTTGCGCAAGCCTGCTATAACACTTAGCTGTGTATTTATTAGGACTACTACCCCCAGCAGACACGCAGTACACTGAGGACGGTCACAGGCAGCCCAAATATATTTTTTTTTCCAAAATTTTTTTGAAAAAGCCCACTGCCTATATAGACAGTATATCTCTTTCACCTTTCCCACTGTCCCTGCCTCACTACTACTGGCCCTATACTATGTAAAATTACTGCAGACTGTTTCCCTCTGAACGGGATGACGGCGGTGATGTAATGGGCAACGCAGAGCCAGGAAAGAATTTTGCGCCAGCCTGCTGTAACACTTAGCTGCGTATTAATTAGGACTACTACCCCCAGCAGAGACGCAGTACACTGAGGACGGTCACAGGCAGCCCAAATATTTTTTTTTTTCCCAAATTTTTTTGAAAAAGCCCACTGCCTATATATACAGTATATCTCTTTCACCTTTCCCACTGTCCCTGCCTCACCACTACTGGCCCTATACTATGTAAAATTACTGCAGACTGTTTCCCTCTGGACGGGATGACGGCGGTGATGTAATGGTCAACGCAGAGCCAGGAAACACTTTTGCGTAAGCCTGCTGTAACACTTAGCTGCGTATTAATTAGGACTACTACCCCCAGCAGAGACGCAGTACACTGAGGACGGTCACAGGCAGCCCAAATATATTTTGTTTTCCCAAATTTTTTTGAAAAAGCCCACTGCCTATATATACAGTATATCTCTTTCACCTTTCCCACTGTCCCTGCCTCACCACTACTGGCCCTATACTATGTAAAACTACTGCAGACTGAGGACGCAATGCTCTGCACGGCCGATATACAAAAAAAAAAAAAAATGTGCAGCACTGCTAAAAGCAACCTCAACAGTACTGCACACGGTCAGATGTGGCCCTAAGAAGGACCGTTGGGGTTCTTGTAGCCTAAAATAACTCCTAACACTCTCCCTATAGCAGCTCCGGCATCAGCAGCACTTTCCCTGATCTATGTCAGAATGCATCTGTGGCGAGCCGCGGGAGGGGCCGATTTAAATACTCGGGTGACACCTGATCTCCCCAGCCACTCACTGCAGGGGGGTGGTATAGGGCTTGAACGTCGCAGGGGGAAGTTGTAATGCCTTCCCTGTCTTTCTATTGGCCAGAAAAGCGCGCTGTCTCAGAGATGAAAGTGAAAGTAACTCGAACATCGCGTGGTGCTCGCCTCGAGTAACGAGCATCTCGAACACGCTAATACTCGAACGAGTATCAAGCTCGGACGAGTACGTTCGCTCATCTCTAACAGGAATGAATTGTGGAGCAGTGCATTGTGGGAACAGAAAGTCTATTCTTATAACATAATAGTAGTCTGACACTTTGGGTGTTTATTTCGTAGTTTTGCCTATGGATGTTTTTTCTTCTTCTAAGAATCATGCAATGATGAAAACAACAGAAATCCAAACATGATCAATGGTGCAATGTTATATGATGTTTTAGCAGGGCAGGTAATGCAGGTGTTTTACATCTTCTATTAATGATTGTCAGAATAGCAGATGTGGACTCTGTGCAACAGACTGATTGATTGTACGATAATCCAGAAGGCAGCACCTGGAGTTTCCTGGGTTTCACCCTTTAAGGCCTCATGTCCACGGGGAAAATCAGGCCCGCTACGGATTCTCCATGGAGAATCTGTAGCGGGTCCCTCCTGCCCCGCGGACATGATGCTAAAAAATCTAAATAAACTCACCTGCAGCGGTCCGTGTCTTCCTTCCGTTGTGGCCGGAAACTTCTTTCTTCGGCCCGGAGGATGTGCTTGGCACGTCGGCTGCGCGCCGCACGCATGCGCTGGGCACATCCGCCGGGCCGAAGAAAGAAGTTTCCGGCCGCGAAGGAAGGAAGACCTGCATCGCCCGGAGCAGGTGAGTTTAATTCAGGCTCGGGTCTCCCGTGGATCCGGATGGCTTCCATAGGCTTCAATAGAAGCCTGCGGGAGCCGTGCCCCCGGGAGACCCGTGCCTGAATAGAGCATGTCCGGATTTTTTCCTGCACGCGGGGCCTGTGCCTGCAGGGAAAAATGACATCCGCAGGTATTTAACTACCTGCGGGTGTCTAATGCATCCCTATGGGTCGCGGGTCCGTGTGCAGGAAAAACGCTGTGGATTTAAAATCTGAATTTGCCCGTGGACATGAGGCCTAAACCCTTCAATTGGCATATGGTATTCCCAGCAGGCACATCCAAGCCATTACCCCAAGAGTAGTCTTGGTTCTGTGGCAGCTGACACAGACAGGTCAGAAGCACCAGGTCAGGAGCAGGCAGAAATGTAGTTTCCCATTTAGTGTGGAATTGTGACATGTATTTCCTCTACCCATGTGCATAACCTTACATTTATCAGTAAAACTTCATTTGCCACTTTTTTGTCCAATCCCCCAATTTATCCAGATCCGTTTGCAACCACATTCTGTCCTCTCTTATGTTAATTAATTTGCATAGTTTTGTATAAACTGCAAATATTGATATTTTACTGTGCAATCATTCTAACAGGGTATTAATATATTAAAAAGAATAGGGTCCAATACTGCCCCCTGTGGACGCCCACTAGTAACGGTAACCTAATCAGAGTATGTACCATTAATAACCACCCTCTGCTTTCTATCGTTGAGCTACTTACCCAGACCAAGCATTCTCATTTTATATGCCAACATTTTATGCAGCACAGTATCAAACACTTGGAAAAGTCAAGATACACAAGATCCAGTGACTTTTCCCAGTCCAGTCTAGAACTTACCTCAACATTACAGCTATTTTCATTCAGGTGCTCGAGTATAGCATTTCTTAAAAAAACCTTCAAAAATTTTACCCACAATAAAAGTAAGACTTACCAGCCTGTAGTTTCTGGGTTCACTTTTCAGCCCTTTTGGAATATTGGCATTATATTTGCTATGCGGCAATCCAGTGGAACACAGACTGTCACTATATAGTCCTTAAATAAAAAAAAAGGTCTATTACATTACCTAATTCCCTTAAAACCGGGGTTTGTATGCCATCAGGACCCAGTGATTTGCCTATTTTATTCTTTTTAAGGCAGTTCTGCATTTCTCCCAGAGTTATACTGTGGACATTTAGTGGAGAGTTTACTTTATAACTCTGCATTTTACCTAAAATTTTCTTCTGTGAATACACTGGAGAAAAAATAACTTGCTTTCTCCTCATCACCCTATACAATTTGTTCTACATTAGTTTTTAAAGGGTTAACACTTTCAGTATTAATCTTTTTACTATTTGTATAGTTGAAACACAGTTTAGAGTTATAAGTCTCTCCTTCTCTCCATCTTTGCTGCTTTCAGCTGCTTTTTACATTATTTTTTTTCCTTATGGGTTTCTAGTGCTCGTACATTGCCTTCTTGTTTTAGTAGTTTAAATGCTTTCTTTTTGTTGTTCATTGTCCTTTTTACATCTTTATTGAGCCACATTGGTTTTCTCATATTCCTAATCATAGAGTTGGAAGGGACCCCCAGGGTCATCGGGTCCAACCCCCCTGCTCAATGTAAGATTCACAAAATCATCCCAGATGTTTATCCACCCTCTGTTTGAAGACTTCAATTTAAGGAGAGCTCACTACTAGAGATGAGCGAGCACCAAAATGCTCGGGTGCTCGTTACTCGGGACGAATTTATCGCCATGCTCGGGGGGTTCGTTTCGAGTAACGAACCCCATTGAAGTCCATGGGCGACCCGAGCATTTTTGTATTTCGCCAATGCTCGCTAAGGTTTTCATGTGTGAAAATCTGGGCAATTCAAGAAAGTGATGGGAACGACACAGCAACAGATAGGGCAGGCGAGGGGCTACATGTTGGGCTGCATCTCAAGTTCCCAGGTCCCACTATTAAGCCACAATAGCGGCAAGAGTGCCCCCCCCCAACAATTTTTACTTCTGAAAAGCCCTCATTAGCAATGCATACCTTAGCTAAGCACCACACTACCTCCAACAAAGCACAATAACTGCCTGCGTGACACTCCGCTGCCACTTCTCCTGGGTTACATGCTGCCCAACCCCCCCCCCCCACGACCCAGTGTCCACAGCGCACACCAAACTGTCCCTGCCCAGCCTTCAGCTGCCCTCATGCCACGCCACTCTCATGTCTATTTATAAGTGCGTCTGCCAGAGGCAAAGCAGGCACACACTGCAGAGGGTTGGCATGGCTAGGCAGCGACCCCCCCATAAAAGGGGCGGGCCGATAGTCCACAATGCTGTACAGAAGCAATGAGAAATCCAATCCTGTGCCACCTCCATCTGGAGCTGCACACGTGGGCATAGCAATGGGGAACCTATGTGCCACACACTATTCATTCTGTCAAGGTGTCTGCACGCCCCAGTCAGACCGCGGTTTTTTATAAATAGTCACAGGCAGGTACAACTCCGCAATGGGAATTCCGTGTGCACCCACAGCATGGGTGGCTCCCTGGAACCCACCCGCTGTACATAAATGTATCCCATTGCATTGCCCATCACAGCTGAGGTAATGTCGTGGTTAATGCAGGTGGGCTTCGGCCCACACTGCATGCCCCAGTCTGACTGGGGTTCTTTAGAAGTGGACAGATATAGGTTAAACTCCGTGTGCACCTACAGCATGGGTGGCTCCCTGGAACCCACCGGTGGTACATAAATATATCCCATTGCAGTGCCCTACTCAGCAGAGCTAACGTCAGATACAATACAGGTGGGCTTCGGCCCACACTGCATGCCCCAGTCAGACTGGGGTTCTTTAGAAGTGGACAGATGTAGGTTAAACTCCGTGTGCACCTACAGCATGGCTGGGTGCCAGGAAGCCACCGGCGGTACATAAATATATCCCATTGCATTGCCCAACACAGCTGAGGTAATGTCGTGCTTAATGCAGGTGGGCTTCGGCCCACACTGCATGCCGCAGTCTGACTGGGGTTCTTTAGAAGTGGACAGATGTAGGTTAAACTCCGTGTGCACCTACAGCATGGGTGGGTCCCAGGAAGCCACCGGTGGTACATAAATATATCCCATTGCATTGCCCAACACAGCTGAGGTAATGTCGTGCTTAATGCAGGTGGGCTTCGGCCCACACTGCATGCCCCAGTCTGACTGGGGTTCTTTAGAAGTGGACAGATGTAGGTTAAACTCCGTGTGCACCTACAGCATGGGTGGCTCCCTGGAACCCACCAGTGGTACATAAATATATCCCATTGCATTGCCCAACACAGCTGAGGTAATGTCGTGCTTAATGCAGGTGGGCTTCGGCCCACACTGCATGCCCCAGTCTGACTGGGGTTCTTTAGAAGTGGACAGATGTAGGTTAAACTCCGTGTGCACCTACAGCATGGGTGGCTCCCTGGAACCCACCGGTGGTACATAAATATATCCCATTGCATTGCCCAACACAGCTGAGGTAATGTCGTGCTTAATGCAGGTGGGCTTCGGCCCACACTGCATGCCCCAGTCAGACTGGGGTTCTTTAGAAGTGGACAGATGTAGGTTAAACTCCGTGTGCACCTACAGCATGGGTGGGTCCCAGGAAGCCACCGGTGGTACATAAATATATCCCATTGCATTGCCCAACACAGCTGAGGTAATGTCGTGCTTAATGCAGGTGGGCTTCGGCCCACACTGCATGCCCCAGTCTGACTGGGGTTCTTTAGAAGTGGACAGATGTAGGTTAAACTCCGTGTGCACCTACAGCATGGGTGGGTCCCAGGAAGCCACCGGTGGTACATAAATATATCCCATTGCATTGCCCAACACAGCTGAGGTAATGTCGTGGTTAATGCAGGTGGGCTTCGGCCCACACTGCATGCCCCAGTCTGACTGGGGTTCTTTAGAAGTGGACAGATGTAGGTTAAACTCCGTGTGCACCTACAGCATGGGTGGCTCCCTGGAACCCACCGGTGGTACATAAATATATCCCATTGCAGTGCCCTACTCAGCAGAGCTAACGTCAGATACAATACAGGTGGGCTTTGGCCCACACTGCATGCCCCAGTCAGACTGGTAATATGTACCTTAATAGTAACCTCGTTGGTGGTAATGTGGTGGTGACTGCGGACCTAGTAGCGCGGTTTTATGTAGTTGGTTTTCGGAATGTGGCCATGATTAAGTGGTCCGTGGCGGGGGGATGGTGGTGGTACTCTCTTGTTGTGTCGTTAAAGGTGAAATTCTTGGACTGCCACCAGACGAACCAATGCAAAGGTATTTGCCAAGAATGTTTTCATTGTTGGAGGAGGAGGGGGATGTTTTGGAGGCACTATGTGTCCTCTCCACGTGTCCGTGGTTATATGCACCTTAACAGTAACAGTGTTGGTGGGAAATGGCCTCGCCGCCATCATGTCTTTGTGAAGCCTCTGTTTCCACACCCCAGTGACATACCATTAGCTGCGGTATAGGCAGAGCCCAGAATTATTACCATTTCAGCGGTAGTATTAGGGACAGGCCTCACTAACATATCACTAGCAGCAGTATAGGGGGAGCGCAGTCTTAGTTCCATTTCAGTAATAGTAGCACTCAAGACAGGCCCCAGTAACAATTCCGAAGCAGCAGTATAGGAGGAGCGCAGTCTTAGTTCCATTTCAGTAATAGTAGCACTCAAGACAAGCCCCAGTAACAATTCCCATTGCAGCAGTTTAGGAAGATAACAGTCTCTTTCACATTTCAGTAGCTGCAGTATAGACAAGGCCCCAGTTACATTTATGTAGCAAAAGTGTAGGCCAACCCCACACACCTTTCTGTACCATGAGTGCAGGCGAAGAACATAGAAATTACAATGATTACACTGTAGGTGAGGGCCCAAAAAAATTAGTGTAGCAACAGTACTAATGTACCTCAGAAAAAATTGGCCATGCCCAACCAAGATGGCAGGTGAAACCCATTAATCGCTTTGGTTAATGTGGCTTAAGTGGTAACTAGGCCTGGAGGCAGCCCAGTTTAACGAAAAATTGGTTCAAGTTAAAGTTTCATCGCTTGTAAGAGCATTGAAACGTATAAAAATTGTTTGGAAAAATTATATGAGTGAGCCTTGTGGCCCAAAGAAAAACTGCCCGTTCGGCGTGATTACGTGAGGTTTCAGGAGGAGGAGCAGGAGGAGGAGGAGGAATATTATACACAGATTGATGAAGCAGAAATGTCACCGTTTTGGATGGTGATAGAGAACGATGCTTCCATCCGCGGGTGCAGCCTACGTATTGCTTAGGTATCGCTGCTGTCCGCTGGTGGAGAAGAGAAGTCTGGGGAGATCCAGGCTTTGTTCATCTTGATGAGTGTAAGCCTGTCGGCACTGTCGGTTGACAGGCGTGTACGCTTATCTGTGATGATTCCCCCAGCCGCACTAAACACCCTCTCTGACAAGACGCTAGCCGCAGGACAAGCAAGCACCTCCAGGGCATACAGCGCGAGTTCAGGCCACGTGTCCAGCTTCGACACCCAGTAGTTGTAGGGGGCAGAGGCGTCACGGAGGACGGTCGTGCGATCGGCTACGTACTCCCTCACCATCCTTTTACAGTGCTCCCGCCGACTCAGCCTTGACTGGGGAGCGGTGACACAGTCTTGGTGGGGAGCCATAAAGCTGTCCAGGGCCTTAAAGAGTGTTGCACTGCCTGTGCTGAACATGCTGCTCGATCTCCGCACCTCCCCTGCTACCTGGCCCTCGGAACTGCGCCTTCTGCCACTAGCGCTGTCGGATGGGAATTTTACCATCAGCTTGTCCGCCAGGGTCCTGTGGTATAGCAACACTCTCGAACCCCTTTCCTCTTCGGGAATGAGAGTGGAAAGGCTCTCCTTATACCGTGGGTCGAGCAGTGTGTACACCCAGTAATCCGTAGTGGCCAGAATGCGTGCAACACGAGGGTCACGAGAAAGGCATCCTAACATGAAGTCAGCCATGTGTGCCAGGGTACCTGTACGCAACACATGGCTGTCTTCACTAGGAAGATCACTTTCAGGATCCTCCTCCTCCTCCTCCGCCTCGTCCTCCTCAGGCCATACACGCTGAAAGGATGACAGGCAAGCAGCATGGGTACCGTCAGCAGTGGGCCAAGCTGTCTCTTCCCCCTCCTCCTCATCCTCCTCATGCTCCTCCTCCTCCTCCTCAACGCGCTGAGATATAGACAGGAGGGTGCTCTGACTATCCAGCGACATACTGTCTTCCCCCGCCTCCGTTTCCGAGCGCAAAGCATTTGCCTTTATGCTTTGCAGGGAACTTCTCAAGAGGCATAGCAGAGGAATGGTGACGCTAATGATTGCAGCATCGCCGCTCACCACCTGGGTAGACTCCTCAAACTTTCCAAGGACCTGGCAGATGTCTGCCAACCAGGCCCACTCTTCTGAAAATAATTGAGGAGGCTTACTCCCACTGCGCCGCCCATGTTGGAGTTGGTATTCCACTATAGCTCTACGCTGCTCATAGAGCCTGGCCAACATGTGGAGCGTAGAGTTCCACCGTGTGGGCACGTCGCACAGCAGTCGGTGCACTGGCAGATTAAACCGATGTTGCAGTGTCCGCAGGGTGGCAGCGTCCGTGTGGGACTTGCGGAAATGTGCGCAGACCCGGCGCGCCTTTACGAGCAGGTCTGACAAGCATGGGTAGCTTTTCAGAAAGCGCTGAACCACCAAATTAAAGACGTGCAGAGCCGCCACCAGGTTACGGCCGTTGTCACACACGACCATGCCCGGTTGGAGGCTCAGCGGCGCAAGCCAACAGTCGGTCTGCTCTGTTAGACCCCGCAGCAGTTCGTGGGCCGTGTGCCTCTTCTCTCCTAAGCTGAGTAGTTTCAGCACGGCCTGCTGACGCTTGCCCACCGCTGTGCTACCACGCCGCGCGACACCGACTGCTGGCGACGTCCTGCTGCTGCTGACACATCTTGATTGCGAGACAGAGGTTGAGGAGGAGGAGGAGGGTGCTTTAGTGGAGGAAGCATACACCGCCGAACATACCACCACCGAGCTGGGGCCCGCAATTCTGGGGGTGGGTAGGACGTGAGCGGTCCCAGGCTCTGACTCTGTCCCAGCCTCCACTAAATTCACCCAATGTGCCGTCAGGGAGATGTAGTGGCCCTGCCTGCCTGTGCTTGTCCATGTGTCCGTTGTTAAGTGGACCTTGCCACTAACCGCATTGGTGAGGGCGCGTACAATGTTGCGGGAAACGTGGTCGTGCAGGGCTGGGATGGCACATCGGGAAAAGTAGTGGCGACTGGGAACTGAGTAGCGCGGGGCCGCCGCCGCCATCATACTTTTGAAGGACTCCGTTTCCACAACCCTATACGGCAGCATCTCAAGGCTGATAAATTTGGCTATGTGCACGTTTAACGCTTGAGCGTGCGGGTGTGTGGCGCCGTACTTGCGCTTGCGCTTAAACACTTGCGCTAGTGACGGCTGGACGGTGCGGTGCGAGACATTGGTGGATGGGGCCGAGGACAGCGGAGGTGAGGGTGTGGGTGCAGGCCAGGAGACGGTAGTGCCAGTGTCCTGAGAGGGGGGTTGGATCTCAGTGGCAGGTTGGGGCACAGGGGGAGAGGCAGCGGTGCAAACCGGAGGCGGTGAACGGCCTTCGTCCCACCTTGTGGGGTGCTTGGCCATCATATGTCTGCGCATGCTGGTGGTGGTGAGGCTGTTGGTGGTGGCTCCCCGGCTGATCTTGGCGCGACAAAGGTTGCACACCACTGTTCGTCGGTCGTCAGGCGTCTCTGTGAAAAACTGCCAGACCTTAGAGCACCTCGGCCTCTGCAGGGTGGCATGGCGCGAGGGTGCGCTTTGGGAAACAGTTGGTGGATTATTCGGTCTGGCCCTGCCTCTACCCCTGGACACCGCACTGCCTCTTGCAACCTGCCCTGTTGCTGCCCTTGCCTCCCCCTCTGAAGACCTGTCCTGAGTAGGCGTTGCACACCAGGTGGGGTCAGTCACCTCATCGTCCTGCTGCTCTTCCTCCGAATCCTCTGTGCGCTCCTCCCTCGGACTTACTGCCCTTACTACTACCTCACTGCAAGACAACTGTGTCTCATCGTCATCGTCCTCCTCACCCACTGAAAGGTCTTGAGACAGTTGCCGGAAGTCCCCAGCCTCATCCCCCGGACCCCGGGAACTTTCCAATGGTTGGGCATCAGTGACGATAAACTCCTCTGGTGGGAGAGGAACCACTGCTGCCCAATCTGAGCAGGGGCCCGAGAACAGTTCCTGGGAGTCTTCCCGCTCCTGAGCATGTGTCATTGTAGTGGAGTGAGGAGGCTGGGAGGAAGAAGGAGCAGCAGCCAGAGGATTCGGATTTGCAGCACTGGACGGCGCCGAACTGTGGGTGGATGATAGCTTGCTGGAAGCACTTTCTGCCATCCACGACAGGACCTGCTCACACTGCTCATTTTCTAATAAAGGTCTCCCGCGTGGACCCATTAATTGGGCGATGAATGTGGGGACGCCAGAAACGTGCCTCTCTCCTAATCGCGCAGCAGTCGGCTGCGATACACCTGGATCAGGAGCTCGGCCTGTGCCCACACCCTCACTTGGACCTACGCGTCCTCGGCCGCGTCCACGTCCTCTAGGCCTACCCCTACCCCTCAGCATGCTGTATTACCAGTGATTTCCCTGCCAGGAAATAAATTGGCGCAAGCCTGCAGGCCAAATAGAATTTTTCCCTTTTTTTTAAAAGGAAAGGCCCACTGACTATATTCAATCAATAACAAATGTGTTCTGTGGCCCTGCTGTGTGTCACAGAACTGCAGTGTTATATTAACTGCAGCAGAGCGGTGATTTCCCAGGCAGGAAATAAATTGGCGCAAGCCTGCTGTTAAACTTAGCTGGCTGCGTATGATTTTTTTACGCTCTCCACCCACCACACACGTACCCAGAACGCTGAGGACTGTCAGAGGCAGGCCAAATAGAATTTTTCCCTTTTTTTTTTAAAGGGAAGGCCCACTGACTATATTCAATCAATAACAAATGTGTTCTGTGGCCCTGCTGTGTGTCACAGAACTGCAGTGTTATATTAACTGCAGCAGAGCGGTGATTTCCCAGGCAGGAAATAAATTGGCGCAAGCCTGCTGTTAAACTTAGCTGGCTGCGTATGATTTTTTTACGTTCTCCACCCACCACACACGTACCCAGAACGCTGAGGACTGTCAGAGGCAGGCCAAATAGAATTTTTCCCTTTTTTTTTTAAAGGGAAGGCCCACTGACTATATTCAATCAATAATATATGTCTTCTGGCCCTGCCTACACAATTCTGTCCCTGTAGTATTACTGCAGGGTGCAATGCTCTGCACAGCCGATTTTGAAAAAAAAAAAAAAGTGCAACACTGCTAACAGCAGCCTGCACAGTACTGCACACGGTTAAATGTGGCCCTAAGAAGGACCGTTGGGGTTCTTGAAGCCTACACTCACTCCTAACACTCTCCCTGCCTAACCACCACTTCTGTCCCTGTAGTATTACTGCAGGGCGCAATGCCCTGCACGGCCGATTTTGAAAAAAAAAAAAAATGTGCAACACTGCTAACAGCAGCCTCCACACTACTGCACACGGATAGATGTGGCCCTAAGAAGGACCGTTGGGGTTCTTGAAGCCTACACTCACTCCTAACACTCTCCCTACAGCAGCTCCAACACAATAGCACTTTCCCTCAGCTAACTCACAACGCATCTGAGGCGAGCCGCGGGAGGGGCCGATTTTTATACTCGGGTGACATCTGATCTCCCCAGCCACTCACAGCAGGGGGGTGGTATAGGGCTGGAACGTCACAGGGGGAAGTTGTAATGCCTTCCCTGTCTTTCAATTGGCCAGAAAAGCGCGCTAACGTCTCAGAGAGGAAAGTGAAAGTAACCCGAACATCGCGTGGTGCTTGTTAAGAGTAACGAGCATCCCGAATACCCTAATATTCGCCCGAGCATCAAGCTCGGACGAGTACGTTCGCTCATCTCTACTCACTACCTTCCGTGGCAACCTGTTCCATTCATTGATCACCCTTCACTGTCAGAAAGGTTTTTCCAATATCTAATCTTTGTATGTTCCCTTTCAGTTTTATTCTCTTTAAGTCTCCTCTCAGCCTTCTTTTTTTGCAAGCTTAACATTCCCAGATCTTTTAACTGTTCCTCATAGGACATGATTTGCAAACCGCTCACCATCTTGGTAACTCTTCTCTGAACTTGCTCCTGTTTGTCTATGTCTTTTTTAAATTGGAGTTTTCAGAACTGGACACAGTATTCCAAATGAGGTCTGACTAAGGAAGAGTAGAGGGGGATAATTACCTCATGCTTTTCTTGATAAATCCCAGAATTGTGTTTGCCTATTTTGCTACTGCATCACACGGTTGACTCATATTCAGTCTGTGATCTATTAGTATACCCAAGTCTTTTTCCCATATGCTGCTGCTTAGCTCAATTCCTCCCATTCTGTATGTGCTTTCTTCATTTTTCTTACCCAGATGTGGGACTTTGCATTTCTCCTTGTTAAATACCATTCTGTTAGTCACCACCCACTGTTCAAGTTTGTCCAGATGTTTTTGAATTCTCTCTCTTCTCCAGTGTTAGCCATCCCCCCTAGCTTTGTGTCATCCACAAGCTTGATCAGTTTACTTTCAATTCTGTCCACTATATTATTTATAAGAATGTTGAACAACACTGGGCCCGGGGAAGACCCTTGTGGTACCCCAATTGAGACATTTTTCCACCTAGATGTGCAGCCATTTATTACCCCTCTTTGAATATGATCACTCAGCCGGTTGTGAATCCACCTAACAGTTGCCTTGTCAATCCCATATTTGGTCATTTAAGGATGGTATGAGATACTTTGTCAAATGTTTTACTAAAGTCAAGATATACTATATCTACTGCATTTCTCTGATCAACCCAGTTGGTGATTCTGTCAAAGAAGGAAATTAGATTTGTCTGGCAAGACAGCCATTTCTTCCTGTAAGGTAGGAACCGCTCACACTGAGTATTTAAGATGTTTTTAAACATTTCCCTTTTATTGTCTGTTCTCTTATTTATGTAGACATTGTCCTAGTCAATAAGCTGATCAAACTTTGCCTTCCTAAAGTTTAGTATTTGTGTAGCCCACCCCCCAAATAAAAATCCCTATTGAAAGAAAAGTGAAAATTTATTATATCACGGTCACTATTTCCCAGGTGCCCCCTGACCTGCACCCCTATTATTCTGTCAGGTCTGTTGCTTAACATTAAGTCCAAAATAGCTGTCACTGGAGTTGGGTCCTGTACATGCGCTTCCAAATGCTAAACATGCCAACAGTTCTTACAGCAGTAGGACCATTGAAAAGCTGTTAAAGGAAGGGTAATTATCTTTAGTTGTTGACAAAAATTTGTTACCTTTATGAGATCCGCAGATTTCAGCTTGCCAGTTTATATCCGGATAGTTAAATTGCCCCATAATAATTACCTCATTCTGATTTGCCGCTTTATCCATTTGCCTCAGCAATAGATTTTCAGTGGCTTCTGTTATATTTTTTGGCCCTTGGAAAACCGTATGAGGTTTTTATTATTTTTCCCTCCATGTATTTCGACCCATAAGAGAATCCATATGTTCATCTCCCTCCCATATAGCTTCCTGTAGTATGGGCTTTAAAAAGGATTTTACATAAAGACAAACCCCTCCCACTTTCGGGTTTTTATGATCCCTTCTGAACAGACTATAACCCTGTAAATTACCCACACAGTCACAGCTTTCGTCTAAGCAGGTCTCAGTTATTTCCACTATCATAATTTTCCTCATTATTACTTCTAGTCTGTTACCTTTATTGGTCAGACTTCTAGCATTAGTCACCATACAGTTTAGAAAGTTTTGGTTATTTTTATATTAGTTGTATCTCTATTGACTGGTCTGCCAGTTCTAACTGTACTAACCCCTTTCACCACTTCACCCCAATTTTCATTACTTAGTCCCAGGTCACTATGTACACTGTTTTCCCCTTTATCTCTCTGGTTGCACTCCCCCTAGTCTCTAGTTTAAACACTCTAGCCATCTCCCTCCACCAGCACAGCTGCATCCTCTGCACTGAGATGCAGTCCATCCCTACAGTAGAACCTGAAGCCAACGGCAAAGTTGGACCAGTTCTCCGGTAATCCAAATCCTACAATAGTATTTTCCTCATCTACCAACTTTGCAAACTTGTTGGTCTGTGCTAGTTCAGGACTAGCCTCCCTGGCACTTTTTCCTCTACCCCTCCTTCTAACTACCACCAAGCTAGCTGTCTCATCATCCTGCACTCCCATGCTACCATTCCCCCCCACATCCAACCCAGCAAGTGTCTGCTTGGTGAGCAGCAAACTCCTTTCCATGTTGTCAATGGATCTCAGTGTTGCAAGCTGCACATTTAGATCTAGGATCTGGGCTTCCAAATGCTAAACACGCTAACATTTCTTACAGCAGTAGGACCCTTGAAAACCTGTTCAAGGACTGCATACATGACACAAGACATACACTGGACAGCATTGTCAATCATGGAGCACATTCTAAATTGGGGTCGTATAGACAGATTAAAGTACTGTATATAAAAATTAAAATAGATAAGCAGTACATAAATACAAGTGACTCTTCCAAAGTCCCTGAATCTAAAGTTGCTAACCTCAAGTCACACACTTAAGAAACAGCACACTTCGAACACAGCACGCACATTCGCTTATGTTTGCTATATATAGCTCTCAGCTGTAATATTCCTCCTTCTCTGCTTCAATATAACTTTTTAATTAGTAAATTAAAATTCATTTTAAAAAAAAGAGTTGTTTTATATGTTTTTTTAAAGTACAAAAGTTTGTGACACCATACACAATATACCTGTCAGTGAGCTTCCTGAAGAATAGATGGACAGGTAAAAGTAAGATTTAAAGTCATACTCCTCTTTAAACATATATATAATCTACATAAATTGTGTCACTTTCCAAATATGTTGCATTACTAATTGTGTTCTGATTGTGATTTATAACCTGCATTACAATCCTTTCTTATTCTCAGCTGCAATCGTAATTCTATAAGTTCCTGGGCTCACGTGTGTTTTTAGGGCTTGGTCTAGTTATTTGCATCATTCTGTGGGCAGTGTATACTCATCCAATGCAGGGGAACCTAAGAATCCTAGAATGCAGTGTAGCACTTTCCACAATTAGATGAGTGTTGATTTTAGCTTCAGCCAGCAGAATTCTGCTTACAGCTCTGGGCTATGGGTAATAAGGCTCTGTACTAAAAGACATATTATGACTCAGGAATTCAATGGAAGCTGTGCCTGTAATTACCAACGCAGGGTGCTGCAATGCAGAAGAAGCTATAAGCATCCAGCTCCATCCGGAATGACAGCTGATTGCCAGGGGTCCCAAATGATGCACCCCCGCCAATCAACTATTGATGACTTATCCTCAAAAGCCCATTTAGCCCATTAAAAAGCTCTGTGTCAAAGGAAAAAAAGGAAAAAAAAGTACACATAATTGGTATTGCCACATCCATAGTGACATCATAACTATAAAATTATCACATTATTTAGCTGCACGTAAATGCTTTAAAATAAAAGAATGCCAGAATTGCTGTTTTTGTCAATTACATCGTGCAAAAAAATAGAACAAAAAGCAATAAAAAAATTGTATGTACCCAAAATGTGGTACAAAACGGTAGCTCATCCCATAGAAAACAGATCTTCAGGCAGCTCTGTTGGTAGGAAAATAAAATAGTTATGGTCCTCACAATATGGGGACACAAAAATCATTTTTTCGTTAAAAAGTTTTTATAATGCGTAAGTAGTAAAACAAAAAAATATATATAGAAATTTGGTATTTCTGTAATCATACAGACCTGCAGAATGAAGTTAACTTGTGATTTATACTGCACAGTCAACGCCGTAAAAACAAAAGCAAAAACAGGGTGGAATTGCTGTTTTTTATTTTTATTCCCCAACAAAAAAATAATGAAAATTTTTCATTATATTGTGGTACCATTAAAAATTACAACCCGTCCCACAAAAAGAAGCTCTCATACTATTATATTGATTAAAAATAAAAAAGTTATGGCTATCAGAAGGCGGGGCTTAAAAAAAAGTAGAAAATAAAAACAAAACAATGCGTCATGAAATCTAAAACTGGTTTTGACACCAAGGGGTTAATTAGTAAAAATAAAATATAGGTGATACATCCCCTTTAAGATCTAAAAATAGCCACCCATCTTTGGCAATGGATCCATGTCATGTCCTGTTTAAAAACGAACTCTCTTAGAATGGTTTTAGGTTACAGTACACTTCTATAACTCTATCAAGAATATGGGAATATAAAGTATGAAATCCTTTTAATGGGTCTAGTTATGTTGCTCTATTTTGCCTGCGTGCACAATCAGACTCACACAATCCCTATTATATTACACTGTAAACTGAGAATTTTCACACTTTGTTATGTAAGATGCAAAATGAAGTAGATTTCTTGAATCTGTCATTAATAAGTTCTGTGATTAGATCATTATGCATATTTAGGGCGCCCACCCACTGGCGATTTTTTTTCCTTTGCGTTTTGCGTTTTTTCTCAAGAGCAATTAGTTTTGAATGTACTCCTGTCCACTGGCGTTTTTTTTTTCAGTCCGTTGCAATTTTTAACATAGGAACTGTCAGTTGCATATGTGTCCTTATTTTTCTCTTAATGCACCCATGAATGTCAATGGAAATTAATGGAAAAAGCTGCGAAAATGCCGCGAAAAACGCGCCAAAAACACTGCGTTTTTCACGCACGAAAATCGCAAATGCCAGTGGGTGGGCGCCCTTAAATGGCTAAATCTGATGATTATATGTAATTAAATGACTAAATCTGATGATTTTTTAAGCTACATTTCTTATATTACTGCGCATGTTTTAATATGGTATGTAAAGCTGAAAAAGACACATGTCCATCCAGTTTAACCTATTTTCCTGTAATGTTGATAACAAGGAAAGTAAAAAAAAAACCATGAGGTAGTGCAACGGCCAAGCTGAGTGTGCCAAAGTGGGGGATACAATGAGGATTGTAAGATTGTTGTCACGGGTGGCTCTGTAATCCCTCCCGACAGTGGCGGTAACAGTGCTCTGCTCAGCTGTCGCACTGTGGCACAAATAACGTAGGAGGGTACATTTTAAGTAAACAGTTGTTTTGTCACGGGTGACACCAGTACTTCAACCTGAACTTCCAAGTGTAGCGATGGTGAAAATAACTTGAGACTAGTCCAGTAGCTTGTATTAGTAAACTGGGAGCATGCAGTTTTACTGAAGCTTTTGAAACACACAAGTGAAATCCACTTAGACTTTGCAGTTTTACAAGGATGTAGCAGAGTTGGAAATGATACAGTGAATTAGCATGATGAAAACAGTAGATTTGCAATTTAAACAACACTTTTCTTCAATGCTGTCTTTGGCTCTAGAGGCTACTTGGTAAAGCTTTCCCCACAGGTTTGATTAGCTGATGGGTTTACTGGGAGTGTAAGATGCAGGTGTTGGATTGGAGTTGAAAATGGTCACTGCACTAATCCTGGCTTTGAATTCACTGGGTAGTTTAACTCTGTGTTTTGTAGAACGATGTCCTCCAACTGGTTTCTCCTCACTGCTAAAAGAACAAGGAAGTGGAAAAGGACCTTACTACCCCTGAAAAGCTTGTTGAATCACTGTGCTCTCGGCTGCACTGCTAATACATCTCCTCCTCCCACCATGGCTCGCTGCAAACTCTCCTCTCCACCGACTGCTCTCTGACTCCTCCTTCACTACCTCGCTCTTCCTGCACTTTCTTCTGCTCTCCTCCCCCTCTGCATAGAGACCCATACTAATGTTTCCCGCTCTGGACTCTCCCACCAATCAGGGGAGGCTTTACATATAGCCAATAGACAACCAGCTACTGCCAGAACCTGGCTCCAAGCTTAGGAAGGGGGAAACAGGATTTCTCCGACGTACAGCACCTTCTATGCCCCAGAGAAGCACATAGTTAGGTGTAACAGGACAAATGTGTGAGACTAATCTGGAGGACCCTCCGGGCCACTACAGTAGAAGCCAATTTTCCTTATTTTACTGTCACCCAGTTGTTACCCTAGGGCCTAGCCTAGGGGGGCAAGTAGGTAAGGTCAGGGGTTGCGGGTAAAACTAGGGACTTCCACCTGCCCATACTCCAGTCATGACAGTTTCTTCTGGAAAAGACTAGGGCTATTGGTTATAGTGAAGTCCACCCCCAATGACTGTGGGTACAGAGAGATTCTGGGCAATGTGGCATTACCTACCATGTGGCAATACTCTGGCACAGCTCCATGATTCTACCAACATGACTGAGCACCATGTCATACAGCACATAATGTTCAGGCTTGGTTTGAGGAGTAGAACATCTGCAAACTTCATTGGCCAGCCCAAAGTCCGGATCTCAATACCATCGAGCATCTTTGAGATGAACTAGAATGCTGTATCTGTGAATGCCCATCATCGACATCACTATCCGAAGTTCTCCTAAAGGAATAGAGGCATACATATAGCATGATTTGGTGGAAAGCATGCCTAGGAGGGTTACTGCAGTCATTGAGGCCAAACACAGCACAACACTGTATTGAAAAATGTGAATAAAATCGAATTTCATCACCATAGAATCATAGAATGGTAGAGATGGAACGGACTTTGAGGGTCATCGGGTCCAACCCCCTGCTCAGTGCAGGATTTACTAAATCATCCCAGACAGATATTTGTATAGCCTTTGTTTGAACACTTACATTGAAGGAGAACTCGCCACCTCCCGTGGTAGCCTGTTCCACTCATTGATCACCCTCACTGTCAGAAAGATTTTTCTAAAATCTAATTTGTGTCTCCTCCCTTTCAGTTTCATCCCATTGCTTCTAGTCTTTCCTTGTGCAGACGAGAATTGGGCTGATCCCTCTGCACTGTGACAGCCCTTCAGATATTTGTAGACCGCTATTAAGTCTCCTCTCAGCCTTCTTTTTTGCAAGCTAAGCATTCCCAGATCCTTTAACCATTCCTCATAGGGCATGATTTGTAGACCGCTCACCATCTTGGTAACTTTTCTCTAAAATTGCTCCAGTTTGTCTATGTCTTTTTTAAAGTTGGGTGCCCAGAACTGGACACAGTATTCCAGGTAAGGTCTGACCAAGGAAGAGTAGAGGGGGATAATTACCTCACGTGATCTAGACTCTATGCTTCTTTTAATACATCCCAGAATTGTGTTTGCCTTTTTGGCTGCTGCATCACATTGCTGACTCATGTTCGGTCTATGAACTATTAGTATATCCTTTTTCACATGTGCTGCTGCTTAGCACAATTCCTCCCATTCTGTATGTGATTTTTTCGTTTTTCTTTCCCAGATGTAGGACTTTGCATTTCTCCTTAATAAATCCCAATCTGTTAGGCCCACTGTGCAAGCTTTTCTAGATCTTTCTGAATATTCTCTCTCTTCCCTAGTGTTAGCCATCCCTCCTAGCTTTGTGTCGTCTGCAAATTTGATCAGTTTCCCATAATTCCCTCCTCCAGATCATTTATAAAAATGTTGAAAAACACTGGTCCTAGGACAGAGCCTTGTGGTACCCCACTTGATACATTCTTCTTCTTGGATGTACAACCATTTATGACCACTCTTTGAGTACGATCACTCAGCCAGTTTTGAATCCACCTAACAGTTGCCCTGTCAATCCCATATTTGTTAAAGGGGTGGTCTCGCGAAAGCAAGTGGGTCTATACACTTCTGTATGGCCATATTAATGCACTTTGTAATATACATCGTGCATTAAATATGAGCCATACAGAAGTTATTCACTTACCTGCTCCGTTGCTAGCGTCCCCGTCGCCATGGTTCCGTCTAATTTCGGTGTCTTCTTGCCTTTTTAGACGCGCTTGCGCAGATCCGTCTTCTCCCTTCTTCTCCCTTCGGCTCCGCTCGGCAGCATCGGCATTTTGGCTCCGCCCCCTTGTACGCATCATCGCGTAGCTCCGCCCCATGACGTGTGCCGGTTCCAGCCTCCTGATTGGCTGGAATCGGCACATGACGGGGGCGGAGCTACGCGATGACGCGAAAAGGGGGCGGAGCCAAAACGCCGATGCTTCCAAGACCAGCCGAAGGGAGAAGATGCATCTGCGCAAGCGCGTCTAAAAAAGCAAGAAGACACCGAAGTTAGACGGAACCATGGCAACGGGGACGCTAGCAACGGAGCAGGTAAGTGAATAACTTCTGTATGGCTCATATTTAATGCACGATGTATATTACAAAGTGCATTAATATGGCCATACAGAAGTGTATAGACCCACTTGCTTTCGCGAGACCACCCCTTTAATTGTTTTCAATAAGTATAGTATGAGATACTTTGTCAAATGCTTTACTAAGGTCACGATAAACTATATCAAGACGCTCATTGAAAATTAACCAAAATGTGGCATCATTGGGTGGAGTTCCAAAACTCTGATGACTATAAGAATCTCTCTGGACAGAACTCTAGGTAGGTTCCCGAACAGGGGTTTTTGTCCAGTTGTTTAATTCCCTCACTTCCACGTCTTATATGCCCTCTCTTAAGGAATATAGGGACCTATATTTGTTCTTTCTAGCCCATTTTTGTTTTATTTTGTCAGTCCATGTTTTTGTCTTGTTGCATTTTCCTCCCCCTCAAACCTTCTATGTTCCCTTCCCTTATCCTTGCTGCAAGTTATCTCCCCCTTCTTATTTCTTTTAGTCGGACTAATGTGCGCTAGATGACAGCTCCTTTTTCGGGGGAATATTTTGGTTTTCAATAACCTAGGGCATTAGTTTCCTGTTTACTAGGTTATTAATTTTGGGGGGGAAAAAAGAGAAAGAATTTATACCTTGATATGTTAAAGAAATATGTACACATATATTTTGTTTTTGTACTCTGTAAATGTTGAATTGCAGTTTTATATGGAAAATATATAAATAAAGAATAAACTATATCCACTGCATTTTCCTGATCAACCCAGTCAGTGATACTGTCATAGACGGAAATTAGATTCGTCTGGCATGACTTGTTTGTTACAAACCCATGCTGGCTCTCGTTATTTACTCCCAAGTACTTGCATACATGCTGTTTAATAATTTGGTCAAAGATCTTACCCGATATAGAAGTCAGGCTTACAGGCCTGTAGTTTCCTGGATCCACCTTCTTCCCTTTTTTGAAGATAGGGACAACATTTGCCCTTTTCCAATCTTCTGGAACTTCTCCTGTTCTCCATGAATTTCGAGTGGCTCAGCAATTACCTCCGCTGCTTCCTTTAGTATCCTAGGATGTAATTCATTTGGACCTTGAGACTTGAATTCATTTAAGTTAGCTAAGTGTTCCCTCACCATCTCTCTGCTTATAGATAGCCTGCATTCTTTTATTTTACCAATAGCACAGGGAAGATTAGTTGATGTTACATCTACTGTATGAGAGAAAATAGATACAAAATAGGAATTTAAAAGTTCAGCCTTCTTAACATCATTCTTAACCAATTCACCATTTTCATCTTGTAAGCATCAAATAGCATCTTTGACTTTTCTTTTGCTTTTGACATACCCCCCAAATCCTTTTGTATTGCTTTTGGCCTCTGTTGCAAGCCTCAATTCATTATTAGCTTTTCTGACACTTGCCCTACAGTTTCTGCAGACCACGTTATCATTTCTATCTATCGACTTGCCTTTCCCTATTGGACTATTTAATTATTTTTAACCCTGTGCATCACAGTGCAGGGCATTAAAGGGAAAGGTTGGATGTAGTAGGACCGCCCTTGTCAGGGAGATAGCTCCACTTAGATAGCAGCATAATTAGTGTATAATAGTGTTCTACCCTTTTTTTAATGTTAATAATAAAAGCGAAGTTTTATCTGATAAAGGGCTCATTCACATGAGCGTATGAGTACAACGCTGTGAGTCTTGCAACGTCGTATGCATCGCAGCCCATTCGCTCTGCCAGCAGAAAGCTGGCAGAGATCACGTACGGGCTGCAATTGGCACTGCGCATGCCCGGCATTCTGATGTCACAGACATACTTAGCGTGACTTTTTTTATTTTCAAATTCCCCACTTTGTGCAGAGCGGGACTACATATTACACACTGTCCATTCGCAGCCATTGTGAAGGGGCAGCAGTTCAATAGGCAGCCCTTCAAGGGCTGTGTATGAAACAAGGAGGAATAGAGCATGCTGCGATTTATTTCTCCTGCCTTTTATATGCAGTGTCCACTCGCAGTTACAATGCAGGTGTGAAGATATCTTCTTGAAAAAGGCACCTTGTAGAGTGCCAAAACGCGTTGCAGTAATTTATTTTGTCTTGGATGTCATTAAAAACTAAGTATATGTTACATTTTTGGCATTATCTGCCTGCTTCCCTATACTGAGTACATGGGTGAGTTTTATTGATAAAGGCTGTCTGGGAACAGCGCTTAGTTGAACATATGTTTTCTACCCTATTCCTCCCTATTAGACTGTTCTACAGGAGCGCCGAAGAACTGTAATTTTGTGTGTAAAATTTATGTACTATTTTTTTGGCTACATGTATATACCCATTTCTCCAGTAGAGTTATTGGGGTGAGTTCATGTGCAGCTCTCTGGATTTACAGATAATACTGTGGGACTAAGGAGCAAGGCTTGTCCGGACTTTGGGTGCCAGAGGGTGGGATCATTTCATTGGGACCCACTTTTCTGGTGCCAGGTGAGTCTGAATATACTTTTTATTGGAAATATCAAGGCGCTGCTCCTGATTTGTATTTTGTTTTCCTGTTCGCATCAGTGTCAGAGCCACTATTAGAACTAGATTTAATGGGAAAAATGATGCTGCATAAATTGAACACCTTGGTGGAACCTGACGAACCCCATTATAAGTCACTGTTGGGTACGGTTATGCAGGACACAGAGGGTGGCGTGTGATGGATCTTCCACTGCATCGTGGCTTCAATTATAAATGGAAGCCTTAATCCAGATGTGAATAGAGCATTATATCATCATTTTCATCATTTGTTGGCCCCAGTAATAATAGTGACCTCCATAGCGAACCCAGTAGTAATAGTGACCCCCATAGTGACTCCAGTAATAATAGTGACCCCTATAGTGGCCCCAGTTGTAATAGTGACCACCATAGTGACCCAGTAGTACTGTGTTTCCCCACAAATAAGACACTGTCTTATATTTATTTTTGCCTCAAAAGAGGCACAGTGTTTTATTTTCAGGGAGGTCTTACCTAGCAGCCGGTGTTTGGGTCACACACGCTGGACTGCGGCGCTGCTGTTGGCTTCCGTGTCTTCCGGCACACCGACAGAAGTAGTTCTTCCTGGTAGCGGGGCTTGACTACCCTGCCTCCAGCAAGCTAATGCTATGATTGGTTAATCGAGCGCCACGTCAGCCAATAAGAGCCAGTGCTCGATTATCCAATCACAGCCATTCATTGAATGACATTATTGATGTGGTGTGACCCGAACCCAGGCTGCTAGGCGAGCATTGTTTTGTTTTTTCTAGTGAAAATCGGTGATGGGCTTATTATCGGGGAAACTTGGTAATAGTGACCCCCATAGTGACTCCATTCATAATAGTGACCCCTATAGTTGCCCCAGTTGTGAAAGTAACCCCCATAGTTACCACAGAGGTAATAGTGACCCTCACAGTGGCCCCAGAATAAGTGTTGCCTATATTAGTCGTCCCAGTAGTCATAATGCCCCCCATGATGGGTCCAGTAGTAGTAGTGCTCCCCCATGATGGGTCCAGTAGTAATAGTGTCCCCTATATTGGCCCTAGTAGTAATAAGTGAACCCAATAATAATCCCAATAGTAATAGCGACCCCCCTATTGGCCTCTGGCCAGCCAGCATCCTTACAGGCCTTCTACTGGTGGTGGCAGTTGCTGCTGAGACTGTGACCACTGACTTCTCCTCTCGGCATGTGCGCTTAATACAGGAGGGCGCAAGCAGTGGGAGAAGTCAACAGTCATAGACTCTGCAATGCTGCCGCTGGACCACAGCTGCCTACTGGGTGGGTGGAATGCCTGTTAGTTTGCTGCACGAACGGAGATCCACGTAAAATAAGGTGGCGGGCCGGATTCAGTCCGCTGGCCTTGTGTTTGACATGTGTGCTCTGATTGGGATTGACAGTTCTTGGTGTTTGACTGCACAGAAGTGAAAAGTTTTTTATCGATTGGAGTTTTTTCTTTGAATACTATTACTCTTAAAATCCAATATCTGCTCAGTTCATGAGTACTGCTGCTGCTCAGTTATCTCAGAGCTCAGTCCTTGGAAGGATTTTAAGTGTGGTCATCAGCAGTTTTCTGTTGTCATGGAAACCAAGCAAATGTCCTGAAAACTGATTGCATGCAAATGATGTAAATAAGTCTTAAAAGACGGCTACTGTTTTCATTGAAAAGAAATCAAATACTGAACGATTCCCGCTGGTTGTGAGAACATAAGTTATAGATAAAAGTACAGGATTGAAAATGGTGCCCAGCAAATAACTGAAACCCAATTAACTAAACTAAATAATAACAAACACGAGGGGCAGGGAATTTATCAAAACTGGTTTACAGGAAAAGAGTTGTCCATGGCATACAATCAAATGTCTACTTTCAGTATCAAAAAGGCATCTGAAAAATGAGATGTGGAATCTGATTCATTGCTTTGGCCAATAGCTCCAATTTCCCTTCGCACCAGTCACTATCAAGACCTCCTGAAGTTATCCTATGGTATCTGGCACCAAGACATTTGTAGCAGCTCCTTTAAAGGACAATTTCAGCAATATCGAGCTATTCCCTATCCATAGGATAGGGAATAACTACCCGATTGATGGGTGTCCAACCAATGGGACAACCACCAATTGGACAAACGGGGATCACATGTCCCCCTATGTGGCTGGCAATGAACGGAGCAGCAGCACACATGTTCAGCCACCACTCAATTCCTGCCGGTTATGGTCGAATACAAGCACTCTGCTATTTCCAGGAGTCCCATTGAATTCAATAGGGGCTGTACCTGTAATATCAACCTGGGCTGCTGCACTACTGACAGCGCAATCTGCACTGTCTGACAGCGATGCCAGGAATCAGCTGATTCGTGTGATCCAAAGCGGCAGACCCCTGCTGGTCATCCATTGCTGAACTATTCTGAGGATAGGTCATCAACAGAAAAAAATCCCCAAAGTCCAGGACAACCTCTTTAAATCTACATCAGTTACTATGATGAATGGAGCATGGATTTGTTCTGGAGTTTCCCCATTGACTTCAATATGAAAAATCAGCTATTTCAGACGACCATATATCAGCTGGGTTTTTCACGCCGAGCCGATATACGGTGTCCTTGTCTGCATGGGGGGGGGGAGGATGGAAGAGCCAGGAGCAGGAACTGAGCTCCCGCCCCCTCTCCGCCCCTCTCAACAATTTGCTTAGCCCCGCACCCATCCTGCCCCTCCCATTGCAAATAGTGGCAAGGGGCAGGAGCTCAGTTCCTGCTCCTGGCTCTTCCATCCTCTCCCCCCCCTGCAGACAAGGACACCGTATATCGGCTCGGCGTGAAAACCGAGCCGATATACGGTTGTCTAAATAAGCCCTAAGGGTGACTACCCACTAGCGTTTTTTTTCAGCTGCGAATTCACTGCGTTTTTCTTTTCCAATTGTCAATGGGACTTTCTAATGTTAAAAACGCAACGCACCAAAAACGCAGGTTGCGTTGCATTTTTAACATTAGAAAGTTCCATTGACAATTGGAAAAAAACCGCAGCGAATTCGCAGCAGAAAAAAAAACGCTAGTGGGTAGTGACCCCTTAATTCATATTGTTGAGGATATTACGTCGAAATTACCCGAGAAAGAAAAGCATAGATTTTTCATAGAAAAATCTGGTGACACAAATCTGTACCAGAATTTGCACATTTTTGTAGATTTCCCAGCAGATTCTCTTAAATTTGCTGCAGAAAGTTTCTGTAGCAAATTCGATCAGCACATCCCACAGATGCTCAATCAGCTTTGACATCTGGGGAATTTGGAGGCCAAGTCAACACTTTGAAGTCTAATTATCCCTGAGCAATTTTTGCAGTATGGCACAGCGCTTAATCCTGCTGAAAGAGATCACTGCCACTAGGGGATATCACTGCCATGCAGTGGTGTACATGATCTGCAACAATGTTAAGGTAGGTGACACGTATCAAAATAGTATCTATCTGGATGTCAGGTCCCAAGATTCCCCAGCAGAACATTACGCAGAGCATCACACTGTATTCACCAGTTTGCCTTCTTCCAATAGAGCACCCCGGTGACATCTCGGTATTAGTGTATCTTGACTCCACTGGAAGTCCTGGTGGAGCCAAGATATGATGATTTTGACAGGGGTTGACGCCCCCTGTTACTGATTGGCTGTCCTGCATTCTCCCAGTCCTCGGGCCTCACAGGTCTTGTAGCCACCGCTGGGCGCCATGGAGGAAGGCTGAGAGGCAGCGCTCAGTAGTTAGGAGCGATTGTGGTGGTCAGCGGACAAGGCCGTGAAGGAAGGGGGGAGCAGTTGGGCTGCACTCTGAAGCGCTAACCAGTGAACTTCTGAAAGTTGTGCTGTCTGGTGCAGCGGTGACCGCTCCTGACTTCAGACGCACAGAACAGTGAGCTTTGCAGAGCGGCGACGGCACCCACGGGGGGGCCAGGTATACTCACGTTTGCGGTTGCTCTCCTCCTGCGGCTTCCCTACACTCATAGCATTGAAGGGTGAAGGAAGGGTCCACAGAGACAGGGACAGTCACAGCGGCCCCTTCCAACGCAGCCGAGCTGACAGCCGGGCCAGCAGCAAATTCTGTAACGCCGAAAAAGGGGCACCAGGGACAGTCAAAGCGTGGCTGCTTACACGCCTGCTACACCCAGCACAGGGAAAAACACCAGGACCTGTGAGCCCGAGAAAGGGGACAATGGCCTGCAGCCAATCATGAACAGGGTGCATCAACCCCCTGTCAAACCCGTTGTATCTTGGTTCCACCAGGACTTCCAGCGGCGTCAACATACACTAATACCTGCCATCTCTTCCCCAGGCAAGTGACACGTGTGCACCCAGCTGTCCACATGACGTAAAAGAAAATTTTATTCATCAAACCAGTCTGCCTTTTTCAATTGCTCCATGGTCCATGATGCTCATATGCAAATGTACAGGCGTTCTAGGGGTGTAGCTAAAGGCTCTTTGGCCCAGGTGCAAAAGTTTAGCGTGGGGCCTCCCCAACTCCACTTCATGGCCATATTTATCTTAAAAGATCCAGGGAACAAGCCTAGAGGCATATGCTATGCTCACCTCACAGAAAAAAACTCCAATACAGCATCTCAGATCTAGTATACCTCTAGAAGTGAAATTAGAATCTAATATCAGATAACAGCTCTACACAGTGATAGTGATTGCAGTGCAGTTACCTCCAGTGATCACAGGTGGCATCTCCTCTAATTGGTGTTGTTCAGTTGAGGTTTTCATCTCTTTTTAGCCCAAAGCAACATGACTATTTTTTTCCAGCCACCACTTCTGCCACTTTTCCAGCCACAGTTTCTGCAGAATTTACAATACAGACATCTTTGGCTTCATGCTTTCCCAGCACATGCCCATGTTATTCACAACCCACCTCCCACCTTTAACAGTACCAATCAGCTGTTACCCCTAATAAGTAATCTCACCCAGACTGCTCCCTAGCCTCTCCCTCAAAGACCACTGCACGTACTTGCCTTATGCCATATGTCCACGGCACACGTGGATTCCATGTAGGGAATCCCCTCGGAATACAGCCCTGCCCACGGCCAGTGAGCCCTGCTTACCTGCATTCCCCGGCAGCGGTGCCAGCGCGGATTCCAATTGCTTGGCCATTCCTTGGATTCAATAAATGACTGAGTGCTGCCTGTGATTAGCTGAGTGCTATGACCAATCACAGGCAGCACTCAGCTGTCATTGAATGAATGGCTGAGTGCTGCCTGTGATGGGCTAAGCGCTCAGCCAATCAGATACAACACTTTCAGCAGGCGGGGATTTTAAATCTCCACCTACTGAAACAGATTCAGAGCAGTGCAGGGAGAAGACAGGCTGGATGCGCCAGAGCCCCAGCACCTAAGGAGAGGTGAATATATATATTTTTTATTTTTAACACATTCTAGGGGTGATATTCAGGGAAGGACTTAGATTTAAAGCCCTTCTCCAAAAAATCGCTGCAGGCTTGCCAGCAGCCTATTGGTTTCAATGGGACTGCAGAAGCGCCGGTCCTATTGAAAGCAATAGGGGAACATCGCGATCCTCTGCCACAACTGTCACAGCTGTGGCAATGGAATTTTTCAGCCTCGCAGGGAGTCCCCTTGTCACTGAACACTGTGACAGTGCTGTCACAGTGCTCAGTGATAAGGGGACTCCCCATGGAGATGAAGAAATCGTCTGCTACAGCTGTCACAGCTGTGGCAGGGAATTCTTTACTCCCCGCGGGGAATATTTACACAGCAGCTGTGGAGAGGTGACTTCGTGTATGTATATATATATATATATATATATATATATATATATATATATATACTAGCTTACCCGTCGCGCGTTGCTGCGAAGACAGACATACATACATACATTCGTTTTTGTATATCTAGATAACAACCAATGACAGCGCAGCTTTCATGTTACCTCAGTGGTATAATAAATAACAACCAATCGCAGTGCAGCTTACATGTTACCTCAGCTTTATAATATATAACACCCAATCACAGCGCAGCTTTCATGTTACCTCAGCAGTATAATATATAACAACCAATCACAGCGCAGCTTTCATGTTACCTCAGTAGTATAAGAAGTAGCAACCAATCACAGCACAGCTTTCATGTAACCTGAGTAGTATAAGAAGTATCAACCAATCACAGCACAGCTTTCATGTTGCCTCAGCAGTATATGGCAACCAACCACAGCACAGCTTTCATGTTACCTAAGCAGTATAAGAAATAGCAACCAATCACAGCACAGCTTTCATTTTACCTCAGCATTCTCAATATCCAGCAATTGTCTTGCGAAACGTTCGTCGTTTTTGCATCATTTTGTAGTTGAACACGCTTGTTCGTAATGCCTTTTGCTTTCAAGCTTTAAATGGAAATCAAACAATCTTTGTCTGGGGGGCATAACTGTCGATGATGCTCGCACGCGCGCCACCTATCATAGGATAGTTGTACTATGCCAGTAATCTTCCCAGGAGTGTACTCAACAACTTCCCAAAGTTTCATGGCGATTGGATGAATGGTATAGTAATGCATAAAGGACAGACAGACAGACATACATTCATTTTTATATATATAGATGACATCAGGAAGTGAGAGAATTAGATTCCATACGTAAAATTTGGACGCTAATTCTTTTGAGCTTGGAATTGAATAATTGAGTTGGGACCCATTAGCTTTTCCTATTTATGACATAATCAATGCTCGTGCCAAATTTTAAGTTTCTATGCCACTGGGAAGTGAGAAAATTAGATTCCGTACGTAAAATTTGAACGCTAATTCTTTGGCGCTTAGAATTGAATAATCGAGTTGGGACCCATAAACTTTTCCTATTTATGACATAATCAATGCTCGTGCTAAATTTTAAGTTTCTATGACATTGGAAAGTGAGAGAATTAGATTCCGTACGTAAAATTTGGACGCTAATTCTTTGGTGCTTAGAATTCAATAATTGGGTTAGGACTCATTAACTTTTCCTATTTATGATATAATCAATGCTTGTGCCAAATTACATCGAGAAGTGAGAGAATTAGATTCGTACATAAAATTTGGACGCTAATCTTTTGCGCTTAGAATTGAAAAATGGAGTTGGGACCCATTAGCTTTTCCTATTTATGACATAATCAATGCTCGTGCCAAATTTCAAGTTTCTATGACATTGGGAAGTGAGAGAATTAGATTCCGTACGTAAAATTTGGACGCTAATTCTTTCGCGCTTAGAATTGAATAATCGAGTTGGGACCCATTAGCTTTTCCTTTTTATGACATAATCAATGCTCGTGCCAAATTTCAAGTTTCTATTACATTGGGAAGTGAGAGAATTATATTCTGTACATAAAATTTGGACGCTAACTGTTTTGCGCTTACAATTGAAAAATGGAGTTGGGACCCATTAGCTTTTCCTTTTTATGACATATTCAATACTCGTGCCAAATTTCAAGTTTCTATGACATTGGGAAGTGAGAAAATTAGATTCCGTACGTAAAATTTGGACACTAATTCTTTGGCGCTTAAAATTGAATAATCAGGTTGGGACTCATTAGCTTTTCCTATTTATGACATAATTAATGCTCGTGCCAAATTACATCGGGAAGTGAGAGAATTAGATTCCGTACGTAAAATTTGGACGCTAATTCTTTTGCGCTTAGAATTGAAAAATGAAGTTGGGATCCATTAACTTTTCCTATGTATGACATAATCAATGCTCGTGCCAAATTTCATGTTTCTACGACATTGGGAAGTGAAAGAATTCGTGACAATGATGGAAATCGAACGCTCTACGTGGGGGGGCGTAACTGTCGACGACGCTCGCACGCGCACCATTTATCATGGGATAGATGTACTATGCCAGTAATCTTCCCAGGAGTGTACTCAACAACTTCTCAAAGTTTCATGGCAATCGGATGAATGGTGTAGTAGCGCATAAAGGACAAACAGACAGACACACAGACAGACACACAGACATTCAATTTTATATATATAGAAGATATTTTTTTTTTAAATTTAAACACGACCATGGCTGATTTTCAGGGAAGGGCTTATATTTCAAGCCCTTTCCTGAAAATCACTCCAGGGGTGGCGGCATCCTATTGCTTGCAATGTGGTCGCTGGCAGCAGCCGCGGCCCTATTGAAAGCAATACTGCACGGACCTGCATTCACACGTGTTTATGAGCGTACATGGGTGTGCGGTTTTGTGCGCACTAATGTACACATACACACACGCTCGTGTGAATGCACTCTGACTGAGACTTGCTAAAGACATAAGAAGGTAACGTTCAGTTTTTACATCAGGTTTACTCCCACACTACAGTGATGTTGCATATTTTTGCAACGGACTGCAGTAAGGGCTGTGACATTACCACAACATGTGAATAAACCCTATAGATATAAAATATTTATAGGAACACATTACCTTGTCTTTTGGGAAACGGATCTGTGACAAGGACAAACTTTTTAAGATGTGGGCACTTATAAGGCATATATCCTAATGAGGTGACTTGCCCTACATAAGGCCTTATTCACACAAGCGTTTTTCCGTGGCTAATTTAGCTGCAATTAAAAAAAAATCGCTACCATCTGAAGCATTGGATTCCAATGCATTCATTCAGATGACCAATTTTTAGCACATAAAAACGTCACGCGCAAAAGACAGAATAGCATCTCCAAATGTATATGCGGACAAAAAAAGATAGGTCTTGCCCTATCTTTTGGCCGATAAACGCTGGCTGCTCCCATAGACTCCATGTTGCTAAAACATAACAGGTGCCTCTATTTAGGCATTAGAAGTAATTCCAAGGTTTTATGTGTATATACACCGCACCAGGCCATGTGAGTGGACGAGAAAATGCTAATTTTAGCTGTGACTCGATCGCAGCTTTTTCCTAGTCATGTGATTTTTGGCTGCGATACAACCAGCCTAAAAACACATCGCCCATATGAAAGAGGCCCAATGCTGTCTTGGCTAGTCAGATTGTGGTACTGTCTTAGGGCTATTTTAGACGACCGTATATCGGCTCGGTTTTCACGCCGAGCCGATATACGGTGTCCTTGTCTGCGGGGGGGGGGGGGGGAGGATGGAAGAGTCAGGAGCAGGAACTGAGCTCCCGCCCCTCGCCACTATTTGCAATGGGAGGGGCGGGACGGGGGTGGGGCTAAGCACTGGTACTTAGCTTCACCCCCATCTCACCCCCTCCTATTGCAAATAGTGGCAAGGGGCGGAGAGGGGGCGGGAGCTCAGTTCCTGCTCCTGGCTCTTCCATCCTCCCTCCCCCTGCAGACAAGAACACCATATATCGGCTCGGCGTGAAAACCGAGCCGATATACGGTTGTCTAAATAAGCCCTCAGGAGCACTGATATCCAAATGTCTCATTAACATATATGGACTGGCACTTTAGGGATAAATTACTGGGTGCAATTGCACTCCTTAATTAGGTTTAGTAAGGGCATCTACTTTGATCATTCCCTATAATCATTGGCATTTAAAGGGGTGCCACAAATCATGAATGGGCAATGACAAGAAACTTTGATATTTTAAAACTCTTGAGTAAATGAAGCAAAAAGAAGGCCAAAGAACCGTCAGAGGAGAGGATCTGGTGAGACGATACCCTGCAGATTCCCCACTAACACTCATTTCTATGCCTGTGTGATTTACTAATATAATGTATTTCATAATTGGGCAAATAGAAAAAAATCATTAAATGGAATCTGTCAACTGGAACTTGCTGTCCAAACTGCAGGCATCATGTTCTAGATCCGGTGGAGCTGAGCAGACTGATATACAGTTTTAAGCTGCATTCCCACGAACGTATATCGGCTCGGTTTTCACGCCAAGCCGATATACATCGTCCTCATCTGCAGGGGGGGAAAGATGGAAGAGCCAGGAGCAGGAACTGAGCTCCCGCCCCCTCTCTGCCTCCTCTCCGCCCCTCTGCACTATTTGCAATGGGGAGAGGTGGGATGGGGCGGGGCTAATTCTTGGAACTTAGCCCTGCCCCTGTCCCACCTCCTTTCATTGCAAATAGTGCAGAGGGGCGGAGAGGAGGCAGAGAGGGGGCGGGAGCTCAGTTCCTGCTCCTGGCTCTTCCATCCTCCCCCCCTGCAGAGGAGAACGACGTATATCGGCTCGGATATACGTTCGTGTGAATACAGCCTGATGGGGAAAGAGTCAATAGAATTTGTATTTTATTCATTTATATGTCTACTCATTCTGAGCTGAACAGTCCAATGGGCAGTCCTATCAGTGATTGACAGCCGCTGAAGAGTCCAATGGGCAGTCCTATCAGTGATTGGCAGCTGTGTATGATTGTATATAGAGGTAGCTGTCAATCACTGACAGCGCCGCCTATTGGACTGTTCAGCTCAGCATGAGCAGAGATATAAATAAATAAAATAGAGGTTATACTTGTTTGGATAACATGTTTTTTGCCTTCCTCTGGATCAACAAGGGAGGATGGAAACAGGCTGAACTGGATGGACATTGTCTGCTTTCAGACGAATATGCTATGTTACTACCGTATGTTACTAGGTTTGAGCTGACAGATTCCCTTTACTAGTTTTTATAGACCTGCAGCACAGAAACTGCTCCTTACTTCCTTTCTTCCTTCTTTACTCCCTTTTTTTCTTCTATTTCTTCCTTTTTCTTTCCTTCTTTCCTTTCCTTTCACTCCTTTCCTTCCTCTCTTTCTTTCTTTCTTTCTTTCCTCACTTTCATTGAAAATGTTATTATGTAGAAAATCACGCTGCTTCCAACCCTTATGATATATAACAGGTATATATTTGATAGGGGAAAATATTTTTTTAAAAATGGTAACATTTCCTTGTTGCCCATCCCGCTAATGGCAAAAATGAAGACTCAAAGCGAGATTAATGGAAAATGGTTTTCGGTCCTTCAATTATGAGGCAAGTGAAACTGGCATTAGAAATGATTTATGTTTCCTCCCTCTAATTAACAAAAAAATTAATTCCAAGTCATAAAACTACATTTTCTATATCCGGCTATGAGCACACATGGCACCATACCATGGCTATGTAGGGCACACGTTCCGACAGCTATAGCAGAAATACCCATTCATTCCCTGGGAATACCCTTCACATCCATTATAGCAATTCAAGAAAACTTGTCGCGCATCCCCGGCTTCCTCAACGTGCTGCATAGGCAGTGCCCACCTGCTAAACCCCCTGGCATCACCCCCCGCCCAGTGAAACACCTTCCCTTTAAGCAACCTCACCACGCTCGGGATGACATCATCCCTTAAATTTTATCCCGCCTCTCCCAGCTTCTGATTGGCTCATCGGCACTCCCTACACACCTCTCCAGCTATTGGTCCAGCTCCATGTCGTTCGAACGCTGTAGCCACGCCTCTGTTAGGGTTTGAGGTAGTGTCAGGTTGGTGATTGGCTGCATCACATGTCCATCACATCTCAGGGGGAGGGAACTGGGTGCCAGGGAGGTCCTGCTGCTGGGCTGGTAACAGGGGTGATCTTCTGTGCATCCCGTTGTTTGGGCGATGTGGGAGGAGCGGGGTGTCAGCTGGAAGGGATGATGGAGCTGGAAGACACCGGCTTTCCTTCCCTTGTCGCCGGCTACCAGTGCTGCTTCAGCCGGGCACCTGCATCTCCGCTCCACAGTCTGCAGCTCTGACGAGACTGGTGAGGAGGTAGGGAGCGGAGAGGAAGACAGGAGACATCATCTAGATACCCAGGGCAGAGGGAGGAGACAGCTCAGTGTAGGGGGGCACAGGTGGGGCAGGGTGGGAGAGCCAATGTAAGGGGCATCTACTGGGCGAGGTGATGAGCTGGAATGCCATACCATGTAATCTTGTAGAGCTACAGTGTGATACAAGGTGGTCATGTGATCAGGGGCTACAATGTAATATAGAAGGAGTAGGTATAATGGGGGTCCTGCTACTAAGGGCCACATAGTCCTCAGTCTGTAAGGAAGAAGTCTATACCCACAGACATCAGCATCGCCCAGCCAGAGCCAGCGGGAGAGGCCCATCTGGTGGAGAACAGGTGAGTTCAGGGTGGGGGATGATGACAGCACCTGTTCACTGATGGAGTGAATGACCCTCTCCTCCGGCTGCAGCGGGTACCACTCTCCCTGTCTGATACCCCATCACGTGGCCGGAGGCTGGATGAGCGCAGAAGAGATCTAGAATAAAGAATTGTATTTTCCAATGTCTGCCCTAACACTCCGCCATGATATTGTTAACCCTATATATGCAGCTGGCTCCTTTAACAGCTACCCCCACCCAGTAGTATAATCTGTATGTATTGGCATCTTTAAGGGAATTCGTCTAGTCTGATCTCATTCGGAAGCTTTTACATCATTCCTCGCTTCATCCCGCACCTGCTTTTTTTATTTGCTCAGCCCACCCATTTGCAGTTTGCCTGTCTCCATTCCCATGAGTGGTTTGCAGGCCCTTCCAGCAGTGAAGGGATTAATGGAGCATTATCAGCTGCCCATTTCTGCATATCTTGCTTTGCTCCTGCCTGATCACATCCTTCTCTGCCTTCCCTGACAACCAGTGTTGCAACCCTCCCCCCCATTTATCCCATTGTATCCCATCCCTTTTATGTCTGCATCATTTTCTTCCACCTTTCCAATCTTGATTGGTATTTTGTTGACATCATTAGATTTCTTTGGATTTTGTTGCCCCATCAATATATATTATATATATGTATGTATGTCCCAGTACTACAATATTTTAGTACGGTCACAGTTTTTCCCAGTCTATCATCTCTTGTTCTAGAATTTGCTGGCCATTGTATCTCTCTTCCTTAGTTTTTGTGTCATGGGAGCCACACCATGTGCACAGACTTTGTTATAGCACCAACATATTCCGTAGCGATGTACATAGGATTTTAATCGCTAAATGTCTCAATGTTATATATATATAAAATCTGTGTGTGTGTGTGTATATATATATATATATATATATATATATATATAAAATAAACTGTATGCACAGCCTAATGTACCATCTTACATTCCTCCTAGATGCTTTCCCTCACTTCCCAATTCATTACATTCCTAGATATGCCCATTAAACTAGGCTGGAGTGCCATTTGCTGCCCTGTAACCCACATCTGCCCTTCTCAGTATCAACAAATTCTGCATCCCCATGGCACTACCCTTGCACACTTGCACAGCCCCATGGCACTACCCGTACACAGCCCCATGGCACTACCCTTGCACACTTACACATCCCCACGGCACTACCCTGCACAGCCCCAAGGCACTACCCTTGCACACTTGCACGGCCCCATGGCACCACCCTTGCACACTTGCACAGCCCCATGGCACTACCCGTGCACACTTACACATCCCCACGGCACTACCCTGCACAGCCCCATGGCACTACCCTTGCACACTTGCACAGCCCCATGGCACTACCCGTGCACACTTGCACATCCCCACGGCACTACCCTGCACATCCCCATGGCACTACCCTTGCACACTTGCACAGCCCCATGGCACTGCCCTTGCACATTTCTATGCATGTATGTGTTCTTTTCCTTAAAAAGATCACAGTTTCGAAGGAACTAGTTTTTTTTCAGCCCAAAGTGATTTATAATATAAGTGGATTATTACGCGATGCAATGAACATATGGCTTTTTTCTGGACTGTATCACATAGCTGAGAATCCCTGCTTTATGTCTGTGGAGTACTGAATGAAGAAGGCCTAACATCAGCGGCGGCCTATTAGCACCATATTGCATCAATGGGCGATGCTAGAAATTGCATCTGTCCTGCTATGAAAGCGATCACCCTCTTCTTATTCCTTCACGTCATGTAAGCAGAGAGCCATCGCTGCCATTTATTTCATGTGGTTGTCATGCTCTGATCTCGTTTAGCTCTGTCTTCCATGGATGCATGGATTACCTACAATGACCCTGCGTTCCCTATAGCCGCAAGCAGTTGTATTTTCTGTAACGGTACTATGTGCAGTTTATCAGCCCCAGCAGATTAGCGGTTGGACACGGTCCTTTTGCTTCAGTGCTGTAATTTACCTGCATATATTATGTTTGCAGAATAGGAGATCTGTTCTGTATTACAATATAGACTTTGTAGCACCCATATGATCAAGCTCTGAGTAATAAGCCGCACCTACCATGATTGTAACGTGTCGTCTCTTTCTGGGAAAGTTGGGTAACGACCAGTGTGGCACGCTGATAGAGGTTGGCACCCAACTCTCCTTGAATCCTGAATGCCAAATCTTGATATGCAGTATTAAAGGAGTAGTAGAAGTACAATTAGAGGGATATGATATTGAGGAGCTGGGTGGCAACCCCTTTGGGACCTTTCATTTGGGAGGGAATTGCACTGCAGGACGCTGCCAAATCCGCAGCTGTGGAAATCCACACCAAAATCTGCAGGTCTAACTGCGGATTTTGATGCAGAATTGCAAGCAGGTTTTAAGCCATTCTCAATTCTGCATCAAAATCCACAGGTTGCCTGCATGTGGCGTGTCATGCAGCCTATTCTGTGAATGGCCCTTATGGAAGGTGTAATAGTGGCCAAGCTTAGGATGTGTCGAAACGCGTTACCTTATGACTAAATGTTTGGATTACTCCTGGTTATTCTCTGAGCATCTCTAGCAGCGCCGGTTCCAAGAGTGTATTTTGTGCCTTCTACGTCCCGAGCAGCACTTAGTGATATGACTGCCTAATTAGACTGGCTGGCAACCCCTGTGGGTGTTGTAACAGCCGTCGGACTGGTTTTCATCTATCTGGATGTGGTTGAGTAGAAATGACCTAATCTTCAGAATACACCTCCACCTTTATAGGTGCTGCTCAGGACGTAGGAGGCACAAAGTGCTCTGTGGGAACAGGTGCTGCTGGAGAGGTTTACCAGGGGTAACCGGAGTATCTCTAAAAGTTTATTCTTAAGACAACGCATTTCAATTCTGATCTGGAATCTTTATCAGGTTGTATTTCATTTTGTCTCTTCTTGGATTACGTCTGTAGCCAGCAGTAGCTGTTCAGTTAAAAAAAAACATATTTTAGGGAATTTCACTTTGACCAATTCCCTTTTATAGTCCATAAAGTGTCCCAAAGGTGAAGGTATCACTTAAAATGACCCCTACTATAGTTTTATGGACACATCTAGTTCTGGTTTACAACCATTGCATTATACTGCTCTATGGCTACAAGTAAATTAGTACTTTTCTGCTTGTATTAGTGGTGAGCAGTGGGTACCCATGTACTTTTAGAGATGGGAAGCCTGGCAAAAATGTCAAGAATGGCAGTGCCTCAGTTAAGGACCACAGTGCCTCTATAACAAGTCCAATCTCAGTGCTTCTAAAATCGTTCTGGACTGCAACATTGTTCCCTAAGGGCTCGGTCACACAGGCGTTTGTACGCGGGTCTGTCAGTTGCGTTTGCGGTCCGTATCTATATAGAACCAATGCTTTTCAATGTGAGCGGTCACAAGTTTGAATTTTACATGTGCACAAATGCATGCGGCAAAAATTATAGGACACCGGTTCGCAGAACGCATGTAATAGCGGCAAACTGGTGTTTTGTGTATTTGAAACCCCTGTTTGACCATGTGCCCAATAGGGCCGGCAGCAGCAGCGCCGACCCCACTTAGAACATATAGTGTCACAGCTGTGGAAGAGGATCGTGATGTTCTCCCATTGAATTCAATGGAGCCGGCAATACGGCCGACTCCATTAAAAGCAATGGGCTGCCGGCAAGCCCTGCATTGATTTTCGAGGAAGGGCTTAAAATATAAGCCCTTCCCTGAAAATCAATCCAAAAATGTGTAAAAAATGTTAAAAAAAATCTATACTCACCTCTCTGCAGCTGCCGGGGCTCAGCCGTATCCAGCCGGCTCTTCTCCTGCACTGCTATGAGGAGCTTTCAGCAGGCGGGGATTTAAAATCCCCGCCTGCTGAAAGGGCTGCTTCTGATTGGCTGAGCACTGTGACCAATCAGAGTCAGCTCTCAGCTATTTAATGACAGCTAAGCTCTAAGGGCTCCTTCACACTGGCAATCGCAATATCGTGGCAAAAATCACAACTTTTTTACCCCACGATTTTTGAGCATTAGCGCTGCTTTATCTTGCAAAAACATCATTTGCACTTGCGATTTTTCTCACACTTTTTTGAGCAATTTCATGCTTTGCAATGTGATAAAAAGGATGCTCTATAGGGAAACATGGGAGCTTAAAAAACGCAAAATGCAGAAAGTTAGGGCATGCTGCGATTTTTTTAAATTTTTTTTTCTTTCTCACAACATTGCATGCTTGAAAACATTGCAAATGTGAGGAAACCATTGAAAATCATTGGTTTCATAATTCTTCATTCTTACTCAAAAAAACGTGCGATTTTTCTCGCAAGTGTGAAAGAGCCCTAAAAGAGAGACAACCAAAATGCTGCCCTTAAAATGCAAACTGCAGTGCCCCCGTCATGGAGCTGGATTGCAGCAGTTGCCATATAAAGCATTATTCTCATCACCATCAGAGTTGTGTTAAAAATCGGGATGAAATAGCACAATAAGATGCCAGAAACCATATTGACCCCAATATAGTCCTTTTGGTTCTTTCCTAAGGCAATTTGGTTCAGCTACTCGGTGCTGTTTTCTTGCTATGGCCTTATGCACACGGCCGTAACGGACTCTGCAAGCGGAATACTGCAGCGGAGTCCGTCACGGCACCCCCCCAAAGACCCCATACTTACCTTCGGATCCGCTGCGCGAAGTCCTGCATGATGCTCCGGCGCCATGTGCAGTACAGTGCGTGACGCACCAACAGTGTCATATGACGCGCCAGCGGCAGGCGGGGCGCGTATTCACTCTATACTTCCGCTGTGCTGCAGCGGAAGTATAGCGTGACGGGCGGCTTCCATTGACTTCAATGGAAGCCGTCCGCGCGTACTCCCACAGCGAATAGGACATGCCGCGGGTAATTCCATGCTGTGGAATTCTGCAGCATGTACATTCAATAGCTGCAGTGAAACGCCGCAGATTTCCGCCGCGTTTTATGCGGCGGGAATTAGGCCTATAACATGGCACAAAAACAGAACCCAGAGGCGTCGATATGAACAAAAACACACTGCAACAATGTATCCATAACAGCCAATTACAGTGAATAGACCCAGACTTCAACATTACTTTCAAGAGAAGCCATCCACAGTGACCGCCAAGAGAACAACCATAGCAGAACCAGACTGGAACAGTGCCCCCGTAGCAACGGCAGCACGTATTAGTGAATACTGGAAGAAGACATTTGCACAGGAAGCATGGCTACTACCTACCTTCTAGATCTGTGGCATTTGCCTCTTAGGATGGCTTTACACAGGATGACTGTCAGGCACATAAGTGCTTTCACACAGGAGAGATAGCCAATCAGTGGATGGAGGTAGAGGGGCTGGGGATCTCTTCAGGCTGCCGGCCTCCATTCACTGTGAACAGGCAGTGGTTCAGAGATGAATGACTGCCTGTTCACACTGAATGAGAACTCATTAGTTGCTTTGTGTCAGTGAGGTGAAATGAAGCGACTAGTGATTATTGAGCGATTTCTCGCTCAGTAAGCTGTCGGGACCTGCTTTTACACAGGACAACGATCTCTAAAAATCGCTCATTTGAATGTTTTGGAAGCCGTCCGATCCACGGCCCTTCCGCATTGGCATTTTAGAAAGGCTTAGGGATCCGCATCATTGCCTAGCGACAGCACGGCATAATCTGTATTGCGCATGCGTGCCGGCTGGCACATCCACAGCACAAATCACAAGAATCCAAACAGGTAGGCAGGGGGCACCGGGCTGAATTCCGCTGCGGTATCCCGCATATGGAATCCAACCTGCCTGTGTGCATTCAGTCTAAAACCACCTGTATTCTCTGTTCCAGACACTTCTAAGGGCTCCTTCCCATGAATGTGTGGTCACAGCATATTATACACGCGGTTATTGTGTGCGGAATACACTGTACTAATTTGGCATAGACTCCCTTGTTGCCACGCACGCATATTGCGTGAAATACACACACAATAAAGATTGCGGCATGTTGTGTCTGTGTGGCATATTACACACGTATACACAGCAAGATAGTGCACGGCGATCAATGTCTCACAGCAAGTACACCATGTCATAGTGTACTTGCTGTGTGCCATGTGCATGTCTTATGCGGGTGGCACACAGCGAATTACGCTCGAGTGAAGCCGCCCTAAGACCACAAGTAAATGAGGTTTATAGAAATCTATGCACATGCTCCCAAAACAAGGCTAGTCAGATGTAGGGAATGTCCAGCTTCAGGTGTGCCTGCACCAAATCTGCCATGTGTGACCTTATAGAGTGCACCTGGAACAGACATTGGTTGCAGTCCACGAGTTGTGACTCCGCCAATGCACTGGTCACTGGGGCTGCAGGGCACAGTAGTATGCCCATCGACGCTTGGCAGAGGCTTCTAGAATTCAGGATCTTTGATTGGTGCTATGGTGGTGCAAACGGTTTACCATCCTAGCTGTTCAAAGCTACTGATTGTCTTCAATTTTCAAAGCAGGTAGAGCTCATGATTGTGTGAAAGGTCCACATTGTTTAAAGCGGTCCTCTGGGACTATATAAATGTTACTAAAATGTCAGCACATATAAGACGCGCTCTAATTAAAGAATTTGGTCCCTAAATACTGATCAGCCTGCTTTCATCTCATACGGAGACGAGGAACATACTTCGGGGTATATGTGCTGTAGGATCCTTCATCCATGGATGAGATGTATGTAAATGAATATTCAGTGACTTGTCTGGCTCTTCGCCAGGATGTATTGCTGGATTCACGAGGGTTAATAGTGATGGATTCTTTTATTATATTGTATGGACTGGAATATCTGGCAAAGGACAACTAAGACAAAAAATATGTGTGAACGTATCCCAAGGCTGGATGCAACAACCGGACTTCAGTGTTTTTGAGGACATTTTTGTTGCTATTTTTAAATAGGTTTTATTAGGTCAAAACTGCTGTGGCTGGATGTGACTGAAGTCTATGACAGGGGATGGAAAAGTCTACGTACAAAGCATTTCTGTCGCTTTTGGGGTGTTTTTGAGGTTTGTAGATTTTTTTTAATACTACATGTGGTGGCATTCTTCACGCTTCTCTATAGAAGCTAGAAAAATGCCACTGAAGACCCGTTTTAGGCTGCCTTCACACGTGTGAGAAAATCGTGCGATTTTTGGAGAGTGCGAGAAAACGCAGAATTCTGAAACCCATGACTTTCAATGGCAACGTTCCCATCTGCGATGTTTCCTTTCATGCCATGTTGCAAGATTTGGAAATTGCTGCCTTCCCCATCTTTCTGCGGTTTGTTTTTTTCTCGCCCATGTCTCTCTATGGCGCCTCCGATTTATCGCATCGCAAGAACTTGCGATGTTCCTGCGATGCGTTGTTAACATTAGCAACTTCTGCGCGCTAGCAATACGTCTTGCTGTCATCAGTGACCCAGCCTGCTGTGATCTCCCATAAATTGTCAACATGTGCGGCGTGACGCCATCCTGCGGTGCTTCTGGTACTTTCTGGGGTTGGGGGGGAAGTAGCTGAGACATGTCTTCTCATGACGAGGATGTTCTTTGGCCTTGGTTGCTGTTGCGCAGATTGGGGCAGGTACGTGAAATGGCGGACAATGTTCCTAGAAGCAGGAGGAGTGGGGTTTATCCTTCGCTGTCCAGAGTACCGGAATCTGCTTAAAGGGGTGGTCTCGCGAAACCAAGTGGGGTTATACACTTCTGTATGGCCATATTAATGCACTTTGTAATGTACATTGTGCATTAAATATGAGCCATACAGAAGTTATTCCACTTACCTGCTCCGTTGCTAGCGTCCTCGTCTCCATGGTTCCGTCTAAATTCGCTGGCAGCTTGCTTTTTTAGACGCGCTTGCGCAGTCCGGTCTTCTCCATTCAGCACGAGCCGCTTCAGTGTGCTCCCCGCTACAGCTCTTCTGCGCATGCGCAGACGAGCTGTCACTGCTCGGGAGTGCGCTGAAGCGGCCATTCTGCACCATCCTCTGTTAGAGGAAGGTGCAGAAACTGGAGCTGCCCAGCGGAGAAGCCCAGCCCAGCCCAGCCCAGCAGCCCCGAGAAGCCTCCCAGGTAAGTGATGGGTCGGGGGGGGGGCTGCCGCTCCGCCGGGGGGGCTGTCGCTAGGCCGGGCTGCGCCGGGGGGGGCTGTCGCTAGGCCGGGGGGGGGCTGTCGCTAGGCCGGGGGGGGCTGTCGCTGCGCCGGGGGGGGCTGCCGCTAGGCCGGGGGGGCTGTCGCTAGGCCGGGGGGGGGCTGTCGCTGCGCCGGGGGGGGGGGCTGCCGCTAGGCCGGGGGAACTAGCGCTGGGCTCCGGAACCTAGCGCTGGGCTCCGGGGCCTTCACCTGGGTTGAGGGTCTAGCGCTGGGGAGCCGGGGGCTAGCGCCGCTTACCTGCTGCCTGGCGGTGGGCGTCTGGTCGGCGGCTGCGGGGCGTCCGGTTGCCATGGAGACACAGCTGGCGGCGTCTCGGGAGCGCGCACGTCGGGCTGCAGCGAGCGACGGGGAAAGAGCCGGCGGCCATCTTGAGGAAACTTTTATAAGTTGCTGAAACGCTGGAACGGTAAGTACGAACCAGCTAGAAATGTCATTTACAGGGGGGCTTAGTAATGTGTGTTTAATGGGGGGGACTGGGCAAAAAAAAAAATTAACTGCTTCCTCGAGACATCTCCTTTAACTAAATTGATGAGGATCTCCATCTCCACTCGGTTGAGCTTCCAAAGTGGAATGATCCTAAACAAGCTCCAAAATGGCTGCTGTTCCTTCCCATTTATGCAGTTTTTCATGTAGAATTTGTGCACATTTGCGCACCCCTATAGATTCCTATGGGGTTTTTGGTGCACAAATGTGCACAAAAATAGAGCGTGTCGCGGAAATGTGCACAAACAAGTAATGTGAGCGAACCCATTGAAATCTATGGGTTCTATTGTTAGTGTTTGCATGAGCGCATTTCCCCGCCTAAAAACGTGCACAAATACGCCCATGTGAAAGAGCCATAAGTGTTTAAAAGTGGTGAGAATAAGCCACATGAGGCTACATTCACTCAGGGAAGCGCGACATTGGGCCGAGAAACTCTGCCCGAATTTTGCCCTTACCAACATGTGTTTTTAATGGCGAGGCAAAGCGTTTTTGATACACAATTGTATCACTTCTGTGAAATTGTGATCCTCGCGATTGTGTTTCAGGTTCGTGAATGGATCGTAAGCATTTCCCACTGATTTCAGTGGGAAGCATCACTTTGTACTGGATGCATTCGCTAGTGTGAATGAATCCATGGATTAGGTTTCATATTCGCCTGGGTTTTGTGCACATTGCATAAAACTGGCGTGAGAATATCGCTGGTGTGAATGAGCCCTTCAGGAGCTAGGCACTGTTGGCGTCTGTTGGCATAAATAGGAATGACATGAATTGAGTGCCAACAGTGTGACCTATATGCATTGGCTACATGGCATCCATGATGGGCATGAGGTAAATGTAAGGGGCAGAATTTGTACAGGGGAGTGGTATTGTGTCTTATTTAACTATTTTAGCCAAATTCAGTGGCATAACTGAGGCATTTGCTTATTAAAAAATAATAAATGAGTAAAAGTCAAATAAATGAGCAGTAAATAAATAAAATAATTATTCTTGTGATAATGTCAAAATTCTGGCTGGGATTTTCCCCCAGAAGGATTAAAGAGCTAATATAGCCATGTACCACCGCTGCTTAGCCCTTCTGTATAGTACAAGGTGGGCCACAGAAAAATAGGCCATCTTACAGAAAATCTGTTTTTGTTGCCCATAGCAACCAATCACAGAGCAGCTTTCATTTTACCTCAGCAGTATAAGAAATGGCAACCAATCAGGGTGTAGCTTTTATTTTACCTCAGCAGTATAAAAAATGGTTACAAATAGCAGCACAGCTTTTATTTTACCTCAGTGCTATAAGAAATAGCAACCAACCACAGCGCAGCTTTTATTTTACCTCAGCGCTATAAAAAATAGCAACCAATCACAGTGTAGCTTTTATTTTACTTAGCAGTATAACAAATGGTAACAAATCACAGCACAGCTTTTATTTTACCTCAGCGCTATAAGAAATAGCAACCAATCACAGTGCAGCTTTCATTTTACCTCAGCAGTAGGGATGAGCGAACGTGTCCGTTACGGACACATCCGCACCCGGACACCGGCTTTGCCGAACACTGCAGTGTTCGCGCGTAAGTGTCCGGGTGCCGCCGGGGGGCGGGGAGATGCGCGGCGGCGCGGGCAGCAGTAGCGGGGAACAGGGGGGAGCCCTCTCTCTCTCCCTCTCCCCCCCACTCCCCGCCGCACCCCCCCGCGCTGCCACGGCGGCCCCCGAACTTTTTCGCCCGAACACTGAAGTGTTCGCAAAGTTCGGTGTTCGGGCGAAAAAGGGGCGGAGCCGAACGTGTTCGCTCATCTCTACTCAGCAGTATAAGAAATAGTAACCAATCACAGTGCGGATTTCATTTTACCTCAGCAGTATAAGAAATAGCAACCAATCACAGTGCAGCTTTCATTTTACCTCAGCAGTATAAGAAATAGTAACCAATCACAGCGCAGCTTTCATTTTACCTCAGCAGTATAAGAAATGAAACCTGTGCTGTGATTGGTTGCTAGGGGCATCAAAGACATTTTCTTTTAGATTCCATAAGGGTATGGTGCCGACCTATTTTTCTGTTGCCCACCCTGTAGTACGCACTACCACACTTCCCTTTACACCTCCCCAACTCCTAATGAAGCCCCCAGTGCACAGCTCCTTCCTTCCCTGAGCAAAAGGTGGAACAGAGGGGATGGGGGGAAAACGGCTCGTCATACATTACACTTGAGATGTGAGCAGCAGAACATGGCGAGGTCACCGTGCGCTGTCAGGAGGAGGACAGAGAAAGCAGCGCTATGTAGTTACGTGTCCTCCCTCAGACATAAGGCTCACACATTGCCTGTTCCCATGATGTTGGGATCCGTCCATGCTGGATATATGTTGTGGTGTTCATTTTAACCCTCCACCTGCCAGGATGCTAGTGCATTCCTATCCAACATGGCGGCCTTGTCCATTGGTATGATGGATGGCTGTAAGATGACAATGCATGTGCTGTCCTCATTGTTAGAGGGTTAATATGACGGTGGCACAGTAGATTGTAGCAATGGCACATGTTATACGTGTGGGGATGTCTGTATGTAATTGCATTTCTTTGATGGTAAGTGAGCATTTATTGGGAGAAGCAAATGACTCCTGTTTTTATGGCAGGAATTACAGGCTTGATGGGTGTTTTTATGGAAGTGTTTGTGTATACGGTTATTGTAGAACAGATGTCCCGGCTTCCAGTAGCGTTTGCATATTATATATTCCCTGCATTTGATTTTACTAATAAACCAACCTGATGGGATTAAAGAGGGTTGGGAAGAAATCCTCCACATCCACTTAGCTCTGTTCCTGGGAAAGCTGGGTGACAACCAACATGGCCACCGCTTTGTCTCTCATAAGGGGTCTCACCCTTCTTTCCTGGAGTCCGGAATACAAATCTGCCACGTTAGGCCGGATTCACACGGTCGAGAAAACTGTGCGAGAGTTGTGCGTTGCAAGATGCACAAATATGAACCCCATTCTTTGGAACGGAGCCATACACATGAGCGATGTTTTCCCGAATCGCACGGCGATGCAGGAAACAAATCACAGCATGTTCTATCTTGTTGCGCAATCTCGCATCGCATCTCCCATTGTTTTCAATGGGGCCGGCGGCAGCATCGCACGGAATGTTAGGGCAGCTTTAAGCTCATGCTCACGACCTGAAGGTTGTGAGATCAATCCCTGCTTGGGTCAGGTAGCCGGCTCAAGGTTGACTCAGCCTTCCATCCTTACATGGTCGGTAAAATGAGTACCCAGCTTGGTGGGGGGTAATAAATACATAACCTGAAAGTGCTGCAGAATAAGTTGGCGCTATACAACTATAAGCACAACTGCGCTGGTCTCTCACTCATATCAAGAGATGGGAGCTTCAAGCCAGTGTTGTCAGCGGCAGTGATCAGTCCCGGAAGTTTCAATGGAGCCGTACATATATATAGTCCAGCGGTAAAGACTAAAGAACTGTTGCTGGCGCTACTTCAAGATTCCCCAGAGGGGTGAAAAACATCTGGTGGCAAGATGGTACCGTAGTACACAAAAGTTTGGTTCCAAAAACTGCACAATGCGTTTTGACACTTGGCTAAATGTCTTTATCAAGTACTTGCATCAACTAAAGAAAAATGACTACATAAGTAGTGAAAAATGGCTCAAATGTACGCTAGTTAATCTCAAATGTAAAGTAAGCCATAACAACAATATATCAACTGTACTTTGTAGTGTTGGACTGGGCTCCCATGGGATTATCCAACAGATGTATCTTCTGTTGGTCTTTGTGGATGGCATATACCCTCTGGCCCTCTCCTTGGTTAGCTAGACCCCTCTAGTTGAATTTCCCAAAAATAAGAAAAAAAAACATAGCATAACCCTATTGGAGTTAGTCTAAATTCTGGGCCTACAAAGCTCTATAATGAGTCAAACATTGACTTCTAAAGTAGCTACCTATAGGTGGCACTATTCTAGTTTTCTTCCTTGTGGATGAGAGTTAATTTGCTTATTATTTCCACAAGCACATTGCCTGTAAGTCTAGAAATTTTCGATTATTTTATTTAATGCTTCCAGTCTGGAATTACTCTTAAAAGCGACTCCATTTCTGGCCCATTATTTTTTGTAAGATTGCTTCTGGATTCCTCCAGACCTTTTTATACACACACTATCCTGCCAAAATTAATTGAACACATGAGCAAGAATCAATAGTGGGGCCTCCTTTGGCCCTCATGAGATCAGATACTCTCTGTGGCATATTTTCTACTAAAATCTGATACACTTTAGATGGAATTTCCCTCCACTCATCCTTCAAATGTCTGGCAAGTACTTTCAAAGAAGATGGACACTGTTCATATTTCCTGCCTCAATGTTCCAGTTCATTCTAAAGATGTTCAGGGTTCAAAACAGGACTTTGCAAGCCAGTCCAATCGAGCAACAGTGTTGGATTTATGACAAGGCGTGTTGTCTTGTCGGGAGCATTGCTGACCATTCCCAGAGTATTCGGCAGCACATTATTGTTTAGAATGTCAAGGTACACCTCCGTTTCCATGGTTGTTGCCACTACAACCAATAGACGAGACTATGCCATGTAAAACGTCCCCACACCATAATGGAACCTCCGCTATACTTAAAGGGGTTGTCCCGCGGCAGCAAGTGGGTCTATACACTTCTGTATGGCCATATTAATGCACTTTGTAATGTACATTGTGCATTAATTATGAGCCATACAGAAGTTATAAAAAGTTTTATACTTACCTGCTCCGTTGCTGGCGTCCTCGTCTCCATGGTGCCGACTAATTTTCGGCCTCCGATGGCCAAATTAGCCGCGCTTGCGCAGTCCGGGTCTTCTCCTATCTTCAATGGGGCCGCTCGTGCAGAATGCCGGCTCCGTGTAGCTCCGCCCCGTCATGTGCCGATTCCAGCCAATCAGGAGGCTGGAATCGGCAATGGACCGCACAGAAGAGCTGCGGTCCACGGAGGGAGCAGACCCCGGCGGCCATCTTCAGCAGGTGAGTATGAAGACGCCGGACCGCCGGGATTCAGGTAAGCACTCTCCGGTTTGTTTTTTTAACCCCTGCATCGGGGTTGTCTCGCGCCGAACGGGGGGGTGGGGGTGGGGTTAAAAAAAAAAAATCCGTTTCGGCGCGGGACAACCCCTTTAACTATTGGCACAATACACTCAAGCAAAAGGCATCTTTGACACCCAGGTACGTCCATCTGATTTGAAGATGAAGTACCGCGATTCGTGACTGCATAGACGGTTCTTCCATTGTTCAACTGTCCAATTACGACGCTCTCTTCACCATTGTAGACGGCCTAATGCATTTTGCTTCATGATGGATGACTTGTATGCAGTGGCATAACCCATAAATCAAATACTGTGCAGCTCCCGTCACTGTCTAACAATTCCAAGGGTCTGCATCTTTTGTTTAGTGTTTACCACATATGACATGCTAATTAGGTACGATCTATTCTACTGATAGGGCTACCTAAATACATTTGGTAGGATATTATACGTGACTATATTCCATATCACGCTGGGTACTTCAGATGAAGACCTAGAGGATATTGTTTTCAAAGTACCCTCATAATCAAAAATATGAACCAAAAGTTGTGATCAAGAAAGCAGTGTCTTTTGAAATGCGTCTGTGCGTTGACATAGTATCAGACGGTACCTATCATTTATAATTTTATGAATTTTTTTAAAATTGTAATTAAAGAAGAACAAAAGAAGTGTTTTTAAGGAGCCGGCTTTTTCTCCTTTGTTGTCACTAGTGACATACCCTGATGAACGGACCCATCTAAGATGTCCATAAGCGTCAATAGAGCTTTTTGTGGGTGGCACATGTTGTTGTGGGGGCATCTGTGGCTTCATCTCAGGAACTTTAGGGTCAGTAAAAAATATTTGTGAAAACATTTACTGTATAGATCATCATTTCGGGAGAGGTAGGGGTTTGGATTTCCAAAATGCTGCGTTATAGGATCACCCCAATAAGTGTGAACTTCTTGGGAAAATTTCATCAACATTCCTACCCAAATGTTTCTGGCGTTCCAGCAATATGTCAGAGAGATAATGGTTCAGCCTTTAAATAAATTGGACCCCATATACATTAGGGAGACAATCTCCCTAAATTCATGCTGTCAATCTGTAGTTTTGCCAGAACGTTCTAAATAATAGTTGAATCTCAAAACTGAACCCTTTTGATAAAGTGATGTCCAGCATTGATTGACCGCTTATCTGCCCAAGATTTTCTGCAGCAACTGCACCACATACTGCATTGCATTGTGGGCCGGGTTCTCTAATAATAAATCATATCTCATCAGCCTCAGAAGCAGGCGCTCTCCTCCAATCTAGGCCAAACAGGCTTTGGCAAGATAACTATTGAACTGTCTAACCATGATATGTTGAAGCGTAATTTACAGTATTTTTTTTCTTCTGCCATTAATGCTGCAGTACAATACATCATAACTTCGTCTGACGATCCATATGGAAGACTCCTTCTGACCCCCATGGGCTTCGGCTTCTCATTTGATAGATGCTGTTCCTAAATGATTTCATTGTATGTCGTTTCTGCTGTAAAGCAGGTGGAAATGTAATGCACAGATGAGGAGAAAGGCAAGACAGGGCTGAGAGCTGGCAGCTCTTTCCGAGGGCGTATGAAATACTGCCCTGATTCCCTCTATGTGTGGTAAGAAAAGAACTTTGAGCATCTCTAATTAACAATTACAGTAATTAGAACGGCTGCATTGGTGAGGAGTTAATTATATTGGAGAAGGCTGCGCCATTCCCTTGTAAATAAACGACTGCAAAAAGCCGATCTGTTCCATTTTGTATTCTGATATCACCGATATAATCACATTGTTTTATTTTTTCGTTTTTAAGTCATTAGAGGCTAGTTTCAATTAATAGAGCCGAGGAATGATAATGCAATAAAATGAACATCCTTATCTCATCTTATCATATTTTCCATTCAGTTGTGCGAAAGTAATGGTTTGCAGGAGCCTACAAGGGAAGAAGGCAACCCGTAAAAAATAAAATGGGCTCCTGTCTGGTGCTGCTGTACAACTTCATCCTAGGACATGGGATAGCATGCATCTGGCGCTGATCTTCCATACTTTGTTTCGCTAATGTTGTGATGTTAAGAAAGTGCGAGGAGCCAACTAGAGTCCTTCTCAATGTGTGTCCCATGGCAAGGCCTGTATAGTGTATGCGCTAATGTTGATACATTTTGGTCCCTAAATCTTCTGACACCTTTTTTCTGCTTGAGTAGCCAGAACTACAAAGTGGTTCTGGATTTCTTGCAGTTCGGTGTTTGTCCCACTAGTAGCAATAAGTCATTAATATAATATACATATTTATTTTCAGCTCCATCATAAAATGGCATTGTTTGGCCTGGGGATTCTGTTTATCTGCTCTTATAATGGAGCCGGAAACTGAATACCTAAGGCTGGGCTCACACGGCCGTAAATGTTAAACGCTGTGGGGGTGCCAGACGTTTGCAGGATGAATTGAGTAAACTACCAGCTGAAATGTATCAGACATTAGTAGAATGTATGCCATGAAAAGTAGCTGATGACATTAGGACCAAAGGAGGCCCCACTAAGTATTAACAGATGAATATAATTATTACTTTTGTTTCATAAGCCCCATTTACACACAATGATTATATCGTTCAATATTCTCTCAAAAGCAATTGTTTGAGTAATCATTGTTTGTAAATGCTCCCATCTTTCACTCTTCAGCTGAACAATGATTTTTAGGTGAGCATAAAATCCATCGTTCAGCCGGAGAGCCGGTAGCAGATACCGCATTCTGTGTTCTCAACAGGCAGCTCTGATTACATTGTATTTAGCTTGCACCCCCTCAGCAGAACAGAGGAAATGTATGCAGAGAACATACCACCTGCTGTTTTCCGCATACAGCTTCGGAGGCTCACTTACATGCAAACAAAGGTAATAAACTGCTAATAGGCATTAGTGCCTATTAGCAACTAATGCAAAATGATCGCTCAAACCGTCATTCTCCCTATCTTTTGAATTAATTTTGAGCAATCATCTTTGTCTGTAAATGGCCCTTTACTCGTGTGTCCCATTATTTTTGGTTAGAATAGTGTTGAATCATATCCTATCTCCTATCAACTCAAACCCAGGTTGATAAGCCTAGGAGTTGTAATAAGCCCACCTCTAACTCGGGGGCCCAGGCATATATCTGTCTTTGTCTGGTGCTAAAGTTGGCCTTGGATGTTCTGGCTCACACTGTTGGAACTCTGTAACTTCCAGAGAAACTACACCTAATGTACTTACCCAAGCTATTGCTGAAGACCTTGGTGCCCAAGATACAGCTCGTGTATGCATACTTCTTCACAGTTTCAGTGAAGACTTCATACCATTCAATTTCCTACCTCAATGTTCTTTCCCTTATAAACTTACCGAGATAAATGGAGAAATTAGTTACATAAGGTGGACAAAACATGGGTATCCTGGAAAACCCAGATGACTTGAAGCGCTGCATGTATGTTCGTTCCTATGATGGTAATTGGAAGGGTGGTGAGCTGTCAATAGACACCTCTGGTGCTTCTTTTATTATAGGAATCCCCTATAAATCTTAAACATGGCAGATCTAATTGTGTCCCAGGTCATACACATTGGTTGATTATCTTCTGACAATCTGATATTAACGTTCTTGGTCCATTTGTGTCCTGATGTCTACTTTTGGGGGAAATAAGGATTGAACAGGTTGAATTTCTACCTTTCCGATCCTTTATGTCTAGATAATGGGATAGTCGGAGAAGATGTCTTGTTCATCCAACATCTATCTTGATGGCCACTGGGGAGGGGCTAGGGACAGGTCCGCTGCATACACATGGATTCTGTCTATTGGTTTGTAGGGTGTCCACTTCTCTTTCTTTCCGTTAGTCTTGACAGATTGGACACATACCAGACGTCATGTACTGCTGGTTTGTGCACTGTGGAGACACTTGCATAATTTCCATTGAATTCTTTATCTTTTTTTTTCCTGTGGGATATCCCTGCTGATATCTGCTGACAGGACATCCTAAAACCATCACAGAGTCTGTGAAAAGGGAAATCAGAAGGGATATCAACCATAGCTTGCCCTGTATGATGACTAGAGAACACATCCCTGTAATGAGACCATACCTAGAAATATAATGTGCGTATATTCTCCTGTATAAGAGACCTTTCACACACAGATTTTTTTAAAGCGTATTTTGCAGATTTTCATGTTTTTTTTTTTTGTTTTTTTTTTTAAGAGCACATGAACAGACTTATACAGGGTGATTCTCTCACTTGGAAACCCAAATATTTCTCAATAACGTTAGAATTTTTTTTTTCTGGTTCTCAGCGAAAATTGATCTACATTTACCTTGTATGTTGCTAAACATGGTCTGCCTAGAGCATATGCTGAAAATGGCCCTCTCCATCAGCCAAGAACTTTTGTATGTAAGTCTGCATATTGGCGAAGACGTCTGCTACTGTGACATCAGTAATAGCAGCAATCGCCCGCCATATTCCATCTTTGAGTGTGCTCGCTCGTTGTTCACAGCTTATTGCTGTATATACGGTCCATCAGTAAACACCACAAGAAGAAATAAGGTGGCATCCAGTCTGGTCATCTTGGCAGCCACATCTATTATTAAAAAAAGCCTATAGGCTTTTTCTTGCACCACACTTTGACCACTCTGCATGACCTTTGGTGGATGATTCTGGTGTCATTAGATTTGTGACATCCTCACCACTGCCGTAAAATCATAAAATTTGAGTTTGATACATTTAGTGACCCGTCAGGCAAGGTCAAAGTTCCTATGTTAAGTCTAGCAGCGCTGTGGTGCTTCAGCCAACAGTGCCGCTAGGGAGAGTCAGGGCTCCTTCACAGTGGCGTGAATCACGTCCCAATATTGCCCTCTCAATCCATCCATGTGGAAAACCCCTGGATACAAGATGTTTTCACAATGGAAACAGCCTCGGATCCCTGAAGGAGTCCCCAGGTGCGGCTGCCACAGCCGCAGCAGGGGATCGCAATGTTCTCCCATTGAAAATAATGGGCAATATCGCAGACCGAAAAGACCTGCTGCGATCTTTGTGAATGAACCTATTTTATTTTCGCGTCAATCTAGTATTTTTTAATCAGTTGCTGAAATTTCCTAAATTTCAATTTCCCCCATGCTTGCACTAGATGTGTGGCACCAACTTGTTGAAGGGAACACTTCTTTTTGTCTTAAATGTTTTCACCAATTTGTGATAATAACATTTTTGCCAGTACTCTTCCTTCACCGTACTGATCTCGCAATGCACTTTGGCAGTATTCACAAACCATAAACATGCCGTTCAACTCAGTATGTTTGCGGCATAACGCGTCAAATGCCTGTTTGGTGGTCTTGTCTCAACAGTTAGGCCTCATGTCCACGGACGGATCGGATTCAACATGTGGGATCCCGCAGTGGAATCTGACCCTGCCCGCGGCCGTGGACTTTGCGTTACCTGTCCGGGTCTTCCCTTTTTTTCTGTGGTGTGCGGATGTATGTGCGCCACCACGCATGCACAGTACTTTTTCTTTTTTTTTAACCCCTGTTTTCCTGTGGAATTCGTCAATTCAATTGCAGATGGGCCGCAGATCAGACAGCTTCCATTCACTTCAATGGAAGCCGTCCATGCGGGATCTGCACAGAAATGGAGCATGCTGCAATTTGTTTTCCAGACCAAAAGGTCCGCAAAACAAATCCACGCTTTAATTCCAGTGCGGATGCCCATGTTTCTCTATGGGCGGCTTGAACTGTGGATCATCTGCGTGGGTTCCCCAATTCAATTCCGCCCATGGACATTGGGCATTATAGTCCACGTTGTTGACAGCGGTGACGTTTCGACAAATTTAGGGGGAAATTTATTAAAATGTTTAAAACAAAAACTGTCTTTGTTGTATATAGCAACCATTCACAGCTCAGCTTTCATTCCTCACAGTGCTCTTGAAATTGAAACCTGTTCTATGATTGGTTGCTTTGGGCAAAAAATACCTTTTTTCTTCAATTTTTATAAACCTGCCCCATAATCTTCAATGCATTCAATTTCCATAGGGAACCATAAAACAAAATTTAAATGCTATTAAGGAATATTTGGGTTTCCTATTCAAAGAATCACTTCGTCGTTCTGCTGGATCCACTTCTGGCTTTAGCTAAAAAAAACACTGCAAAAAAAAAAAAGTAGCTTTTTTTTTTTTTTCCTTAAAGCCGTATGCGTAACCAACCTAATACAAATGCAAAAACTTCATAGAGAAGGTGCCAAGTAGTTTTAAGATAGGAACCAGAGGGTTCAGGATGAGCGGTGCTACAGGTCCGTCCCCCACAAGTGTGCAGCACACTATAGGCACATCTTAGTTATAAACACATAGGTCCTTCATATAACTGCAGATGATTGCAGAGGTCCATCCTTCATGCCATATAAATGCATATAAAGCTGCCTTAAGTATTGCTTTGATCTGCTAGGGTTTATCGCCACTCCCAGTACACAATATATAATACTCATCATCCTTTTTATGTTCTGTTACTGCAGTGTAGCACGGCAATAATATATTTATGAGGCAAATAACTGAGTGTATGAAGGATCTGCTCTGTGCCCATTATTATCCATCCGCTTGTTGGGACAGCTAACAATAAATGTCTGATAACAGGGATCAGATGTTTGCGTTTGGCGATCAGTTAGACTTTTTTTTTTTTCTCCACGTGGCATCTGGGAATTGTAGTTCTTTAACAACTGAAGGAGACAGAGGTTGGGGAACTCTGCTTTTGATGATGCGCTGTTAAGGTACATCACGTTTAGAGGGGCGATGGGAGTAGTGAAACCTTTGGGGATATCTTCTGCGCTGCTGCGGTCCCTTGTCTTTTCTTGTGTTAGTATTAAACTGGTCAGACATTTGCAAAGCTTTGGCACCATTTGGGATTGGACTGTCATTACAGATGCGCTCTGTGTAGTCTGATGGCTTTTTCTTATACCATCGTGCGAGTTGAAGTGGCAGTGCATTGTGCTGTCTGCTTGCTTCACACAGGCTGTACATTCTGTAGAATCTGCTGCGAAAATTACGCAGCATTTGCAGTACAAGCCATGGGAGGAGATTTTAAAAAATTTCACATGGAGTGGAAAATTTCTGCAACAAATCCGCAGCATTTTTGAAAAAAAAATGCAGATTCTTAATCTGTAGCATGCCAATTTAGGCTATGTTCACACGGAGCGGAATTTTCTGCGCAGCAAAACCACGATGCAACAAGTGCATCACAATCCAGACCATTTGATGCAGATTTTAATGCGGAATTTCGTTTAAAAAAAACCTCCTTTCATTGGAGGTGGAATCTGCACCGCGAATCCGCTGCTTTAAAATTGATATGCTGCGGATTTAAATTCTGCACGATATGTCAATTTCTGCATCAATTTAGTGCAGAATTTTTTTCTGCAGTGTGTGGATTATGAAAATATCATCCACATTACTATAGAATCTTTTGCGGAGAGTTTGGAAAGAAAATCGTGGCCAATTCTCCATGTGCAAATTCACTAAGGCATATTTAGTGAAACGCACTAGCTTTCACAGACTGAAACTATGCATATTTACGCAAAAGGTGAAGGGCTTATTGATTTTATGCATAAATATCAAGTGTATTTATGTTATGTTATCCCATTGACTTCAATGGGCTATTTTCATTTATAATACAGACCAGAATAGGACATGCTGCAATTTTGTTTTCACGTGCGTGAAAAAAGCAGGTCTGAATGCCCCAATGCTGATCAGTGGAGTTTCAGCACTTCGTATTCTGTGCAATAAAAAAAATATGCGCACAATACGCAGTGCAAATACAGTGCAAATACACTGTTGTGAATGAGGCTTTATGCTGCCAATTCCATGACTTGAAATACAGGGTTACAATCAGCAGCAGATCCACTACAAAAGCTATGGCCAAATCTGCATCATTTAGGTATTTAACGAATACACATATGTTTAAAACAACATGCAGGTAGTTTCCGACTCGTTTCAATCAGAATTTGCTTTTACGGTAGTCCTAGCTAGTGCAAGTGCTTATTATTTAAGGTGGAGATATAGTAGGATTGGCTGTAGTAGTCAGAAATTTGCATCTTCTCGCCTTTGTGGTGATAACTACAGGATTGACATTACAAACCCTGCTGTTAACTCTGAGGGAAGCTGAGCATGCCGTACATGGACATCTGGTTCGGCATAGTACATGGACATTTGGTTCGGCATAGTACATGGACATTTGGTTCAGGCATAGTACATGGACATCTGGTTCAGGCATAGTACATGGACATCTGGTTCAGGCATAGTACATGGACATCTGGTTCAGGCATAGTCTATGACATCTGGTTCAGGCATAGTACATGGACATCTGGTTCAGGCATAGTACATGGACATCTGGTTCAGGCATAGTCTATGACATCTGGTTCAGGCATAGTACATGGACATCTGGTTCAGGCATAGTCTATGACATCTGGTTCAGGCATAGTCTATGACATCTGGTTCAGGCATAGTCTATGACATCTGGTTCAGGCATAGTCCATGACATCTGGTTCAGGCATAGTCCATGACATCTGGTTCAGGCATAGTCCATGACATCTGGTTCAGGCATAGTCCATGACATCTGGTTCAGGCATAGTCTATGACATCTGGTTCAGGCATAGTCTATGACATCTGGTTCAGGCATAGTCCATGACATCTGGTTCAGGCATAGTCCATGACATCTGGTTCAGGCATAGTCCATGACATCTGGTTCAGGCATAGTCCATGACATCTGGTTCAGGCATAGTCTATGACATCTGGTTCAGGCATAGTCTATGACATCTGGTTCAGGCATAGTCCATGACATCTGGTTCAGGCATAGTCCATGACATCTGGTTCAGGCATAGTCCATGACATCTGGTTCAGGCATAGTCCATGGACATCTGGTTCTGCAAGAAAGATCCGATCTTTGATCGTCTAGATAGTGGCTCTCTGCTCTGGTCCACCTTATTATCGACTTTTTATGTGATCTAATTGGGCATATGGAAAGGAGTTGTATCACTAGACAACCCCTCTAAGCTACAGCTATGCCCGATGCTTTATATTTCTGCTCTGCTTGTTTAAAATTACTGTTACTCATATATAAGCACCAGCTCTGCGAGGAGAGATATCTACTACACCAAGTGGTTCTGAACCTCAGTCAACTAAATCGCCATTATAAAACGAATTATGGCATTTGAGCCTAAAAAGAACTGGGGCTTGGGGGGCTTTTATATGGGGGGGGGGGGGGGCTTTGACAGGCTATCCCTATAGTGTATTTGTTGTCTTTTTATAGTCTTCGGTATAGTCTTTGCGTTACATAATTCTATGTTTATGTCACTTTACAATATGCAGGCAAAAGTCTATTTTATTAGACATTCACCTAATTGGTGAATAGTTAGTATTTTGCAGAGCTCATCCTGTCTTTCTACTTTTACTGCCAATACAGAATTCACATATTGTTTTTGTATTGTAACCCAGTGGGTAAAATACCGAGGGAGTGTTGTGTAAGTCTCGCATCTTCACGTGTTACTCAGAAAGAAACTTGGGGTGAGGCAAGGTGGAACCCTCCCGTCAGCCTGCTACACGGAATCAGGGTGGGGTTCTAATTACAGCAATTCCCAGGCCTCACTATTAACCCTGGTGAGGAAATATGAGCAGCAAAATAAGAAGAGCCTCAAAAGTCACATTTTTCCCATGGAAGAAAGAATTGGCTGCGAGAATTATGCACACTGTGCCTTCCAACTATCCAGCTCTTAGCATTTCTTTTAACACTTCACATAATGAAAGTATTTTCTTGTTGTGGTATTTAATAATGACTGCTCTATAAAGCCTCATCAAACCTAAAGATGGTTAATTATAGCAAGAATTGCTGTATGTAGGGCTAAAGGATCACACACATGGCAACGCTTTGGGATTGGAAATTGTATGGTGGCACAGAGAGTCTCTGTGGGCCTATTACATACCTGTTCGCATAGTGTGTTCCCCTAAATTGGCACTGTGTACTTGCCTAGAGGCAATGTTCTTCTTTGTAATATGGCATCTATAGGAATCCTTAAGAAAAAAACTATAGTGGCCCTATGAGGTCTATGTTTGTATCCTGATATCATGCTGATATTGCAACACACAAAAAGAAAGAAAAATCTAAATTCACCCTAAAGCTGGGTTCACACAGGGCGGATTTGCTGCGGAAATTCCGTCCGCAGCAAATCCGCCGGTGGCCCCTAATCTCAGGATTAGCCAGGCATGTGGATGAGATTTCTCATAAATCTCGTCCACACGGGACGGTGAATCCACCTGGCCGTAGCATGTACATTTTTTTTTTTCTTCTTCCACTGCGGCCGCGCTCTCCTCTATGGGAGCGCCGGCCGCAGTGGAAGAGCGAGCTGCCAGGCCGCTTCAAAACCCGTGGCTAAGTGCCGCGGGTCTTGAAGCAGTGCTTCTCTCGGCAGAAATCTTGCGGTAGTTCGCTGTGGCCAAACCGCGAGATTTTCCCTGGGATTCCGGTGTGTGTGAACCCAGGCTAAGGCTCTCTTCCACAGAGTCCATATTATGGATTCATCAAGGAGGCCACTGTGATTCTACTGTGGCGAATTTAAAACACCCCTGGGGTTCTGCAGTTTGTTCTGTCCCATGGAACCACACCGAGTGTTAGTATTTCAGGCGTGATATAGACCCTAACGTGTCTGCATTTCGTGCAACCTAAAATTGCAATTTCTGAAGTCATGGAACACTTCGTCCTCCCTGGCGCCTTTCTAGCGATGCCCCACTCTTCACTTCTAAGCCAAAGCTACAGATTTCTTCAATATCTGTGCACCTATAAAAGGCAACATGGCCAATTGCTCTCTGATTAGGTTCAGGATGTTTTCTGCACATTTTAATACATTACTTGAAAGTTTGGGATAATATTTCATTTTTAGTCGTAATTTTTAAAATCTAATGCTTATTATTTATTATCATGACTAGGAGATTGTCGATTTGTTTAATTTTGCCACTTAACTGCCTTTACCTATCCCAAGCAATATATACACAACAACGTAAGTGGATTTTATTGGCCACAGCAGCCCTTTTATTAAAACAAACAGCATGTAATTAAATAGAAAACCACAGTCACCTGGCTTCCGCCAGTATAACTGAGGCCAACCGTTAGAGTTGAAACCCTGGGTGACATAATGGGGGATATCCTTGAAGCCCCAAAAGGTCTGGTGCTAGTCTGCAGCTCCATACCCTGATTTACTTCTGGCTGATTATCGAAAGCCCAGAGACAAAACCACCCACTAATGAGCCACAGGCCATTAACTACGCAGACTAATGCCAGACCCTGAACATTTCCTTGTAACCGGAGAGTCCAGAGCTTTCCTGGATCCCGCACCGAACACCAGAGCTACTAACTCCACACCAACTTCATGGCCCTTCCACCACTAGACTGTCATAAAAAAAATTAAATAATCTTGTTATTTACCAATTTATTCTGCAGTGCTTTCAGGTAATTTTATTTATTACCTGCACCAAGATGAGTACTCATTTTACCGACCTCGGAAGGATGCAAGCAGGGGCGTAACTATAGAGGGTGCAGGGGATGCGGTTGCACCCTGGCTTAGGAGCCTTAGGGGGCCCATAAGGGCCTCTCTTCTCCATATAGGGAGCCCAGTACTATGAATAAAGCATTATAGATGTTACAGGTTTTGCATTGAGGCCAAGAAGCTTCAAGTTATGTCTCTGTGCAGCATGGTTTAGGTATGGGTACGGGTACAGATACCGATAGAGGGGTGGCCCCAGCTCACGTTTTGCATCAGGGCCCCTGAGCCTTTACTTACGCCCCTGGATGCAAGGCTGAGTCCACCTTAAGCCAGCTACCTGAACCAAGCAGAGATTGAACCCACAACCTGAAGAGTTTAGGACTGCATTTCTGCTGCCTTAGCACTCTGCACCACACGAGGCTCAAAAACACCTCTAAAAACACCTTCCCACTGTACCAAGCCAAAAATTCCATTCCCAACCAAAAGCCCCAATCATAAACTGAAAAAGGGAGGGTTGGTAGGAGATTGTTCCCTGGCAGAACTAAAATGGCTTCTCACCTGCCTTTTCCCCCCTTTTTTATAACTCCCCTAATCCCACCTCTCTCCCCCACTCCTCCCACAGTTCCATGAACCTCTTTCTATCCAAATTTCACATTGACTCCCTCCAAACCCATATATGCTGGCCTCCACCTATGTCTTTGGCCCTAAGTACAGTCTAACTTTAATACTATGGTACTCATAATAATAATTTTATTTCTCCTAATTGAGTTTTGCTTCACTATTCCTGGTTATGACTATGCATTCATCTAAAATCTATGTCTCTTGTTTCTAGGTGATGTTACATACTTATGTGGACATTCTTAATGGTTGGTGACTGCAGTGAGGAGAGTCCTGACTTCTTGACCTGGTCCATACGTCTCGAAGTAGTGACTTGATCTGGATTCTTCTTCTGGTCTGTGAGAAAGATGCTTCAAGCTGGACACTACACGTAGTTTTCATACACATGGTTACCCTTCCATTTTCATTTCTGATGTGAACAAGTGGATCCACTCCTGTACCGTATCTTTACCTCCCCCTACCTGTTTGCCTTGACTGGATTTGTCAGCATTTATAGCCCTCCCTGGTGCCTTCTTTTCCTGGTGTATATTTCGTGACATAAAGCTATCAAGATGATGTGTGAAGTGATGCCAACCATTAATGAGGACAACCGTCGAGGTTCGACCTACAGCTCTGACGATGCTAACTTTGAGCAGCTTATGGTAAACATGTTAAATGAGAGGGAGAGGTTGCTTGAGACTCTGCGGGAGACTCAGGAGAGCCTGGCCACTGCACAGCTACGGCTGAGAGAATTGGGTCACGAGAAGGAATCTCTTCAAAGGCAGCTGAACATCGCACTTCCGCAGGTGAGAGCCGAAGGATCTTGAATTGCATTTTTCTCAGATCTTCTATTGCATAAGTACAGTCTTTAATTATTCTTTGTGTCCACTTCTTGTATTGTCATTTTTTCAGTGGTTCCTTTTTTTTGCTTGTCTAGAGATGAGACATGCAGTTGAGGTCCTTAATATCTGAATTAAGGGCCAAACTGAAACACACATGTCAAACACAAGGCCCACGTGCCAAATCCGTCCCGCCACATCACTTCATGTGGCCGTGCAGCAACTTAACGGGTATGCCACTCACCCAGCCTGCAGCTCCGGTCTGGCTGTGGCAGTGCAACGTCTGTGACAGCTTACCTCTTCCCCCCCTGATGTCTGAGTGCGCCATCCTGTATGCAGCACAGACGCTGAGGGGTGAGGTCGGTGGTCACAGAGTCTACACTGGGGCTGTAGAATGGGTGAGTGGAATGCTTGCTGGAATGCTGCCTGGCCAGAGGCCAATAGAGGGGCGTCACCATTACTACTGAAACTACTATCGGGATCACATATTACTACTGGGGCCAATAAAGTGGTTATTATTATTACTATTGGTGCCACCAATATAGGGAACACTTACTACTGGGGCCACTATGGTGATTGCTATTATTACTGGGATACTATGTGGGAGCCTTTTACTACTGGGGTCACTATGGGGGATCCTTATTACTACTGAGGCCACTATGGTGGTCACTATTACTACTGGGGTCACTATGGGGGCCATTTTTACTACTGGGACTACTATGGGGCGCACTATTACTATAGGGGCCACCAATATTGAGGATACTTGTTACTATGGCCACTATGGGGATTACTATTACTACTGGGGTCACTACCGGTATTACTACTGGGGCCACTATAGTCGACATTGTTACTATAGGGGTCACTATGGGGAACTTATTACTACTGCAGTCACTATGGCGGTCATTATTACTACTGGGCCTACTATGGGGGGCACTATTACTATTGGGGCCACCAATATAGGGGACACTTACTAGTGGGGCCACCCTGATTTTAAGACTGATATATTTTTTGTTAGAATTCTATAAGCTAAGCCTCAAACACTACATACACTTTTGCAACCATTTTCTGGCTCAAGTCGATCTGAAATTAAAAAAAAATAGAACACCTCCGCAAAAAGTTGTGATTAAAAATGTCTTATCGTTTGGTGTTTACAGCTCCTATGCAGATTGTGTTTCCGTAGAATAGACTACAGGCAATCTGTGTGTCGTCTTCTTCATATTCTGCAGATAGTAGAAGAGAGGTCAGATAGAGCATAGTAGCGGAACAACCTTTATATGGGGCAACTATCAACTTAATAATCTCTTGAAAGAGCTAATGCAGATAATAGTCGTTCGATGTAAGCACTGCCATCTACAACTCGCTCACTAGTCGCTAGTTGTTTTGTTTTAGCTCATCTTAAAAGAACAGTCTGGTTGACCAAAAGTCCTCTCGTATAAAGTCGTTTGTATTTTAATAACCTGCAAACAAATTTGCATGGAGATCCCCCTTACAAACAATATCTTGTCAAATAACTAATGACCGACTGCCATGCACGCCCCTCGGTGACTTTTCTGAGCCCCTATCTGGATGATAGTTGCTCAGTGTAAAGATACACAAACACATGATTGTAAGATGACCAAACACCGGGTTCGTTTGTAGTCTGTAGAACGGAAGCAATCCATAAATCTGCATTGGAGCTGAAGACACACAATTGCCGGCTTTTTATACATTTGTGATGGAACCGAGCAGTGATTCCACTACTGATGTTTGTGTTATTGCTTTCCTATCTTGTGCCAAGCTGGGCAATTATCATGTAGGCAGCGCTATACAATGACAGCAGGATTCCAGTGGGAGTATGAAGAGCATTGACTGGCTGTGGCAGGAGTCCACAGACCAACGAGAATAAGTGTAAAACGGGGATACTAGCTTAAAGGAGATGTCCCGAGGCAGCAAGTGGGTCTATACACTTCTGCATGGCCATAATAATGCACTTTGTAATGTACATTGTGCATTAATTATGAGCCATACAGAAGTTATAAAAAGTTTTATACTTACCTGCTCCGTTGCTAGCGTCCTCGTCTCCATGGAGCCGACTAATTTTTGGCCTCCGATGGCCAAATTAGCCGCGCTTGCGCAGTCCGGGTCTTCAGCAGTCTTCTATGGAGCCGCTCGTGCCAGAGAGCGGCTCCGTGTAGCTCCGCCCCGTCACGTGCCGATTCCAGCCAATCAGGAGGCTGGAATCGGCAGTGGACCGCACAGAAGAGCTGCGGTCCACGAAGACAGAGGATCCCGGCGGCCATCTTCAGCAGGTGAGTATGAAGACGCCGGACCGCCGGGATTCAGGTAAGCGCTGTGCGGGTGGTTTTTTTAACCCCTGCATCGGGGTTGTCTCGCGCCGAACGGGGGGGGGGGGTTTAAAAAAAAAAAAACCCGTTTCGGCGCGGGACATCTCCTTTAAAGGCTTTGCTCTTTTATTTAGTTTTTAAATCAATGTTTTTTTGCAAATGAAGACTTTTTGTAATTGTTTTTAATTAAAACATTTCTGATTGTTTGGTTTCTATGCTTGTATTGTTTTTCAAGCTATGGCTGGCGGGAGGACTGAAATTTTAGCAAATTCTGTCAGTCAGAGTAAACTGACTGACTCCTTCCTTAGCCTGCTCCCCTGTTGTGAACCTGCATTCACTGCCTTTCAACTGAGTTATTACTGGGGGCTGTATAACAGTGCCAGGAAATGTGGAGGAGATCAGAAGTATAGAGAGCAGATAAAGCTACTATTACAGAGGGCTGTAATTCACTCCAGGTGAATTTTCTGCTCTTATCAGCAATTAGCTGTAACAGGCCAGCAGTTACTCAGAGAGAGAGAGGATGAAGAAATAGCTGTGTAGTATTGAGTGGACATGGTTATGCTACACAGCATCTGAAAGAGGAGTAGGGAGGGGGAGCTGAGCTTGTACACATTCATGAGAGAGACTGATCAGTGCTGGAAATGCCCCACTTTCCCCAGCCAGAAACTTTACAGTAAGATAGCCTGCAAATCAAATATGAGGCTTTCTAAATATATGAGAAGGAAAACTCAATGCACAAAACAGATAAGTACAGCTAAAAGGGGCTTATCTAAGCTAAAGACAAATCCTGTTCATATGCTTCAGTAGGCTGTATGGATAGCATATAATGCTCATGTATTACATGGTTTCCTAGAAAATGCAATGACCACAATATAATGCTACAATACAGCTTTCCATGCTGGCAACAGTTAATTTACAGGAGTTCCAGCAGCAAAGCTCCCCAATGATCAGCTCATTGCTGTGGAAGTTTGTCCTTACTGGACATCTTTAAGCCCAATGTTACACTGTTCTACATAGTAAAAAAATTATTGGGTGGCATTGTAATAAAACTTAGGGTAAAAATGTAGAGAGGTGTTTGAAAATGTTTTAACGTTAACCCCTTACTGACCGGCCTATAGTGTTTTTACATCCTGCAGCTCCAGGACGTCTATGGGAGGGTGATCTACCTTCATACACTACAGGCGCCGTTTCTTACAGCCTCCACCTGTTGGCAACAGCTTCGATAAGCTGCGCTGGTCATTGCACCTCTTAACCCTTTAAATCCCCCAAACGATGTGCGGGGGTCCCATACGGCCCCCTGCAATGAGATTGCAGGGAGCGTGCGAGTGTCATTGCAGCCGGGGGCCTCCTGTGTTAGCAGAATGACTGTCAAGCCATCCCCGTTGGGTGGCTTGATAGGCTGCCTGCGCGATCACAGTATCATGTAATGCTATGGCATTACATCATACTGCAAGAGCGATCAAAGTTATTGTCCCCTCTGGGGACTAAAAAAATAGTCCAGAAATCCAAAGGTACCAATGCAAACTTCAGGACGTCCTGCAGTCCTGAAATACAAGTAGTGCCGCAAAAAAAAACCTAAATAAGTTTGGTATCGTAATAATCCTACTGACCTATAGGATAAAGTTGTGTAATTTGTGTTGCAGTTTTTGCGCCATAGAAACAAGACACACTGAAAGATGGCGGAATTTAATTTTTTCAAGTTTTTCAGTACATTATATGGTACATTAAATTGTACCATTTGAAAAATACAACTCGTCTCGTAAAAAACAAGCCCTCATACAGCTATGGCGATGGATAAATAAAGGAGATATGATTTTTTTTTAAAAGAGGAAGAAAAATTTAAAAAAAAAGCGTTGTCACTAAAGGGCTAAGGTTTTATTCATACCCTATGATTGATGTTTGATGTGAAAAACGATTACTGTACTTTGATTGTAATTCATAAAATTTATATCAATTTTGATTACGTTAATTTAGGCATTTACTGATTCTAGACTCTAGGATGTTTTTAGGTTGTTTAGGGGAGAGTTATCTAAATGAAGCATCTATACAATCAGTCATGTCTGCTCTCCTCTTCCTTACAATTCTGTGAATGACAGTAGGACCACTGGCTGTAGCAGGAGCTTCCCCCTCTATCCTGTCTGTAGTAGCACCAAAAATGGTGAAGCCCCACCCACTCAGTCATTCCCCAATGAATGGTGGTATAGATCTGCAGGACATTAACATCTGTGTTCTCTGCCAAATTTCTACAACACTATTCCTTTTAGGCCGCTTCCACATGGGCAGCGTAATATTGCCGCAAGAAAATCGCAGTGATATCACATCGGTGCTGTGTGCGATATCGCTGTGTTTTCTCGTGGCAATATTGTGATTTTGAAATCTAAGCCCTACCTCGAAAATAAGCCCTAGCGGCATAAAAAAGAATACATCACCTCTCTGGCGCTGTCATCTTCCCGTGCGTCTCCCCTAAAGCTGCTCGCAGTTGCTTGACGTTCTCCTGCAGAGCTTCCTGGTCGGGACTTTGAAAATCTCTGCCTCCGGGAAGCTCTGCCTTTGATTGGTTCTCAAGTGCTAGCTCAGCCATGGCTGTGATTGGTTCCTCGAGCACTGGCTTTGACAGTAGGGTTTTCTACTGTAAAATTTGCATTGCTTCGCACGAAAATACGATGCAACACATAGGAAGGCTCTATAGGGAAACATGGGCTATAAGACAATCGCAAATCACGGCTGTATAGAGCATGCCGCATTTTTGTAGTCTCGCAGTGTCGCAGGCTACAAAACATCGCTCGTGTGGACATACCCATAGGAAAGCATGGGCTCTACATGCATCCGATTTGTAGCACTGTTGCATTGTGACAAAATCGCCCATGTGGAAGCGGCCTAGATTTTGCTATCGAATATACAGGGGGTAGACGAAAATATGGAAGCACCATACGAAATGCATGTCTTATTGAAATCTGATTTATAATCCCATGTAATTTTAAGTGAACATCTGCCCAAACAACAAGCTTCCATTCATTGGTCAGGGGTTTGAGCCACTCAGCTGCTGGTACCTGCTTGCTCCAAAAACCACCCAGAGCAGGGCAAGAGGTGAAGTAAACACAAATTTGGCTGGAAAGCTCTCTGTTAAGCAGGCGTCAAAAGGGCAGCTCAGTGCTAATAATTAAAATCCTATGCCTTTCATACGGTGTTTCCATATTTTTGTCCACGTTTTTGTGATGTGTTTTAGACTCTTTTAGAGTGAATGCACATGGGCGGAAATTCCGCAGCGAGATTTCCCGCAGAATTTCCGCCCATGCACGCTGCCATTGGATTGGTTAATGTAATCCTATGCAGACAGCCGCGATTTGACCGTGTGAAAACTCGCACGGTAAACAAATCGCAGCATGTCCTATTTCTATGTGAGGCTCGCAGAGGAACGCACAGAGATGTCACTGCTGACGCGCCAGCTTTGCTCTGCGCATGTGTGGCTGTTTGCAAGCCGGCACATCGCAGAGCAGCGAGAAGACGCTGGAGGAGGTAAGCCACGGGTCACTGCAGGAACACGGCTCGCATCCCGCTGTGAGAATTCTCGCAGCGGGATCCAACTTCTCTGCATTTACCCTTAGACACCTTTTTTTTCATATGCCTGAAAAGAGGTGTAACTTCATGTAAAAATTCTGTCAAAATATTGCTACTGAGACAACTAATAGGTGGTATAGAGTCTGACAAAATTCCCTTAAAGGGGTTTTGTCATTAGAAAAAAAATCAATACTTGCCTATTTCTCCCCAGGCAGCCTTCTTATCACATCTTCTACTCACCTATCTTCTCCTGGCTCCTCCAGTCCGCCGGGTCACCTCACCTCCAGCCGGCTGGATCCTCATCTTCCTGTTTTGGAGCGTCCATTAGCTGCAGTTCACTTCCTGCAGGGCAGTGAACGCCGAAACATTGCCCGTCTGCTTCAGCGCACGTGCGATATCTCGCCGCTCTTCTTTCATATAGTATATGAAACACTAGCGGTGAGACATCGCGCATGCGTGCTAAAGCAGGCTGCAGAAGATTCGGCATTCCTTTCTAGGCAGTGAACGCTACATCACCCGTAGCGTTCACTGCCCTGCAAGAAGTGAACAGCAGTTGATAGATGCTCCAAAACAGGAAGAAGAGAATCCGTCCGGCTGGAGCTGACGTGACCCGGGGGACTGGAGGAGCCAGGAGAAGATCAGTGAGGAGATGCATTAAGAAGACCGCCTGGGGAGGAATAGGTAGGTTTAGAATATATTTTTTTTATGCCGGAACCCCTTTAAGAAGTGGCATTATTAGACTTGCTCACATTGAGGCAGATTTACTATCTGCTGTTTTCCTTTTGTCTTTCATTTCTAGGTTTACTATTCTTTTAAGCACATTTACGTCTGCACTCCACCTACTATAGTTATACATGAAAGGTTGGGTAAATTAGTAACACATTCCAATGTTTATCTGGTATTTATGCTGAGTTATAACCCATATTAAAGTCTAGAACAGCATTCACAATCCTAGTTGTTATTGGAAACAGTCAGCAAGCTTGTCATCAAACACACCCATAGCTTTGGGTTTCTGTAATGTAATTTCCTGAGCTGCGAATCATTTTGGATGAGTTTTGTTTTTCTGCACTTGAACCTAGTGTAAAAACGATGAAACTCACAAGAGTAAACTGTGTGGACACTGAACAAGCAGGGAATGTAGATGTGGACGAGTATGGCCAAAGTACATGCTGGAGCTCCAGATCAGTGGATGCTATGTAAAGCACCGTACCTGTGTGTATGTAGTTACAGAATAAATCTTGGTTTGCATAGAGGGCTCAGCCTAAGTTTCATGAGGACTGAGGTATTTTACTCTCATTACATATTTATATGACAAGTGTGCTATGTAAACTAACGGCTAGAGAGAAGAGAGCGCGTGGCAGAATGCCTGGCAGCTGAGAGGGCACTTTATGTATTGATCCACATCAGTGATTTGGGATGTCGGATGGATTTTCACAGAAATCTGATACTCAACCGTCTCTGCAAACCTTGCGGATTGCATCTTTCTATCTGTGATGGTCATAGCAGTCTCACCTTTCTTATTCATTTTTTTTTTGTGATTTCTGTAATGGGAGATGCAAAGCAGATTAATAAATGCAGAGGTGCCGCTGCCGGAAGGAAGGGCAGCGGTTGTTATAGAATCTGGGCCCTGAAGACCACTGTGATGCCAACAGTATTATAAATGGGCTACTAAAGTATACACATACAAACTTCACTATTATATCTGTACTTTGTCAAAAAAAATCAAGCACATAGAAGTTGTTGTTTTTCTGCAAAACTGGGCATGCAGTTACATCTCAGGCAGATAGGCCAATGATTAGAGTTGTGGTGTGATTAGATGAACGCTCCTGCCACCTGAGGCCCTAAAAGTGGTACCATCCTTGGTCTACAAAAGGCTCTCAGCGGCTCCTTGTGTGTAGTGACCTCGTCTTCCGCTTGTGTAGAGCTTGTTGACCAATAGACGCCATTAAAGAGACTTCACCCGTTAATAGAGTTTAAGAGGGGGGCATTATTGGAATGTGAGAAGCTGGATGGTCATATCGACAAATTGCCACCCAACGGGGCCGATTTAGCCAGACTGTTAGGAGGTGTTGGGACCAGTGTATGCGTGAGGACACATATACAAGGTGACCGGGTCAGGATGCTCTCGAAAGACCACCAGTAGAGGATCATCTGACTTTCCGACAAGCACGAGCCCCTGCATAAACACCTTTTACAAGCAGTTATTGTAGAAGCATCCGGTAGTATCCACCAGTTACCTATCTGGGCAGGACCTCCAGCTCTGTTCATCTATATCCATATCAATAGTTGATCAGCTGCAGTCTGCCGCTCAGGACCCTGGTTGATCAGCTGATCCAGTGCCTACTGTTAGTGCCACTACACACAGAGGTATGGAGCAGAGGTTGCTGCTTCGACTCCTGTGAGGTGGCCAGTGCTTGTAACTGCAGGTACTGTTCCCATTGATTCCACTGTTACATACACTGGCCACTACTTAGGAGTTGGAGCAGCAGCTTCTGCTTCATACCTCTGTGTGTAGTGGGGCTAACAGCGGGTAGCTGATCAGCCGCGGTACCAAGTGGCGGACCTCAGCTGATTAGCTATTGATGATGGGTCATCAGTAATACTTTCCTGGAAAACCCTTATCATTTTTTAATAAATCTCTATGCTGGCTGAAGGTCCCTTTTTATGATTGAAAGGACACTAACCTTTCACAGAACCTCTGCTCATCTAACGGCCTACTATGTATGTGTATCCTCACTCTTGTAATATACTTGCATTATTTTTTTTTACCTTTTTACCACTGTAAATGAAGTTAAGTGCCTGGCACTAGGGGTTTCCTTTCCAGCAGCTTTGCAGTCCACTGCCTGTTGTTAGGCATTTGGCTTTTTTAGTAACAGGGACATGGGGACACTGCTAGTTACGACATGCAGCAGAGGGGTGCACATTCAGATAGGTCATCAATAGCTTTTCCCTGGAAAACCCCTTTAAAAAGTGAAACTCTTGCATAGACCTAGAAATGCACTAAAAAAGTCTGCCTGCCTGTGGTCAACAGTAGGGGTAGCTAAGGAACCTACTGAATTAATTTCTGCATATCATTTGTACTTTATTATCACTTTTTTTGACTTTATTTATTTATTCCATACAATTTTGATCCAGTTCAGGAAAAAACAGAAAATTGAGTATCCAACATAACTCAATTGGAAAACATACTTAAAATGTTAAAGCAGGTACTAGAATTTTATCATCAGCAAATGGAAAACTGATACATTAACCCTTTCCAATCCCCTGTCTGACGTCTGAAGACATTCTGATTGAAGGCTGTACAGCTCAGATGTTGGAAGACGTCCGGCAGGGTATACTTACTGTATATTACTGGCTGCTCTGTTGTCGGGAAGCCTCGCCAGCATGTCCCACACCGCAGTACTGGCTCTAGCCAGCAGATGGTGCCATTGTATAATGACAGAAATAGAGAGCCCCCTAGGAAACCCTGAATCCAACTTGCATTGCAAAGCGTTAATGGTAAATGGATATGATTAACATGAACTTTCCTCTCCATCTAAAGCTACATTCACATGAGCGAGCGCAATATCAGGCCAAGGAACTTTGCACGATATTGCACTTCCCAATGTGCGGTTTTTCTTTCCGATGTTTTTTTTTTTTTTTTATTTTTTTTTATTTTTTTCAATTTTTTTCAATTTTTTATTTATTTATTTTTTCATGGCGATGTAAAGTGTTTTTGATTAACAATGGCATTGCATCGCTTCTGTGAAATTGTGATCTTCATGTGCGTGTTATGATCGCAAGTGTTTAACTTCAATGGGAAACATCGCACTAGCATGCACATCACATGACATGCGAGTGCCATGTGATGTATTTCAAGGTTTTATTAAAAACAATGGGCAATGCATTCCAAGGGAGCACCTAAAAATAAAATATGATGCAATTTTATTTTTTTTAATTAATTTTTGGGGATAAATCCATTAAAAAAAATTGATTTTATATTCATGCGAAGTTTGGGCGGATCACACAAAACTCGCGCCATAATCTCAGTCATGTGAATAAGCCCTCAGAGTACTGGGGATGTCTAGGAAGATGTAGTACCATAATGTGCTAAATAGAGATGAGCGAGCATACTCGCTAAGCACATATACTCGATCGAGCGTTGTCCTTAGCGAGTATCTCCCCACTCGGCAGAGAAGGTTCGGGTGCCGGCGGGGGTGACAGGTGAGTTGCGGCAGTGAGCAGGAGGGAGCGGGGTGGGGGGTGGGGGGAGAGAGGGAGAGAGAGAGAGAGAGAGAGAGAGATCTCCCCTCCGTTCGTTCCTCCCCGCTCTCCTCCGCCGCCCGCTGCCAGCAGCCGAACCTTTTCTCTCGAGCGGGCAGGTACTCGCTAAGGGCAATGCTCGCTCAAGCAATTGCCCTTAGCGAGTATGCTCGCTCATCACTAGTGCTAAACAGTTTCATTAGAGCAGTGGATCTAAAAATATTAGGGCCAATTTATAGGGAGGAACAAAAGTAGCAAAATCCCCAGGTCCACCGCCATATGGGGGCTTCTTCTACCCTCTTTAGGGTCATCACAGCTTCTTGTCTCTGATGCTTTGCTTGAAAATCCATGACCTGAGCATAGTTATCTGGGCACTATAGGCAGCTGTTATTGTGACAGAGTATGGCGGTAGTATGAGGAGTTTTAATATTTTGATATTCTATAGTTAGATAATAATTATCAGCCCTATATTCTCCTAAGACCTTTACAGACCTTGATCTGGTCTTCTACATTTCATAGCAAAGCAGTTGAATATTCTTGACGCTTCTATCTCGCCTGATGAGGCAGGTCGGCTCTAATTTGCATTCCAGTGTAAATTATTGTAGGTATCCAGCATTTTTATATCGCTCCTTGAGACCAGCTACCACTTATACCATAGCCTTAAGTGGCAATATTTTAGTATCAGCAACCTGCAGAGAGAGACCTGATTGTCACATTTGCACCATAATAGAGTTATAATCTATGTAGCGAACGTGTTTCCACCAGTCGGATCAGTCTGAGATCCCGGACCGAAGCCCAGGTACACGGCAGGCTAAAATTAGTGCTGTAGGCACAGTCTCATTGTGTCCTCCCCAGACCTGAATATGGAGTACGTGGGAAGATTAGGTTAGCAGTCTGTGTGCTCGGAATGGTAATGACTCTGCTTACAGTTTGGCGTTCCGGCCAGGGAGATTGAATTCCCTTATCCTGCAACAGCTATTTAAATGGTGAATGAACGGCTGAGCTTGAAGAAAGCCGAGTTCTTTCACAGCTTTTATGGCAGTTCCTTAGTACAGTATTTAAATTCCTTTCACAGAGACGTGTCCTTGCGTCATTCGCTGCGTGCAAATATATGCATACAGTTTAGATAACTACTGCAACTTTTAGTCTACATGGGTTATTTCCAACCCAACTCAGCCTACCCGTCTTAGAACTTTTGTGGTTGTGATCTATGGCAGTGTTCCCCAACTCCAGTCCTCAGGGACCGCCAACAGATCATGTTTTCAGGATTTCCTCAGTGTTGCACAGGTGCTGTAATTATCATCAGTGTCTTAGACATTGCCACAGGTGTTCTTACCATAGGATACCCTGAAAACATGACTTGTTGGTGGTCCCTGAGGACTGGAGTTGGGGACCCCTGATCTATGGGATTTGTTGACCCAAAAAGCATGGGGACGCACCTAGAAGGCTAGGAGAGGCTAATGCCACCTTAAAACGCAAAACCAGTGAGAACTACTATCTACTAGATCACTTTCTTTTTAACTCTAGTTCTCAAGTACCCTAAACTGGTCAAAATTGGCTTATTCTCTCTCGATAATATTGTCAATCAATACAGCGCTGGATGAACCAATCACGGCTATCACATTGGTTTGAGTGCTGCATTGATTGGCTGAGCAGCACTCGAGAACCAATCAGAGCCACCGCTTACTGGAGGTAGGATTTAAGAATCCCGTAACCAGGAAGTGATCTTCTGTGGGCGGCCAAGGACTGCAGGCAGCCTGCCGGAGCTCCGGAGAGCAGCGGGAGGGACTTAGCCTGAGCCTGTTAGATAATGTATTGTTTTTTTTTCTATGTAATGCAGAAAGGGATTATATTTCAAACCTCCCCAAAAAATCAGGGTAGGGCTTATTTTCGGGGAAACTGGGTACATTTGTGGATTTACCAAAATTTGTAGACTGGTGAGGGGTTGTCTAGAGAGCCATGAGGTTACCAGCACCACCAGGTCAACATACACTATCTTATCAAAAGTAATTGGATACCTGAGTAAGAATAAAAGGAGTATTTATTTCCATATGTTAATACTTAGTGGAGCTGCTTTGGCCCTAATGATATCGGTTACCCTCTGTGGCATACTTTCTACTGATGTCTGATACACTTCAGCTGGTATTTCCAACAGCAGAGCTCTGAGTCATTGCTGTTGAAGCCTGGAACTGAACAGGGATTGCCCATCTAATAACTGAAGTTGCCCAGCAGGGGTTCAGTCTATGAAATATCCAGGTTTAGTGAGAAACATTCTGTTTTGCAGTTAAAGGTTCTTTAATCGAACGTTCTCTGTACATCCTCCTATACCTGTTGTGTAACTACAACTCCCAGCTTGCCTTGAGAGCCACAGGATTAAGAGCCCTAGGTTGCAGCAGACAACATGACCTAGAAACATTTAGAGTAAAACTGGGTTCTGTATGAGGCCTTAGTCAGACGGGCGTTTTTCGCGCGATTTGCGCATGCGTCCGGCGATTTTTTTCAAAACCATTGCTTTGCAATGGTATCGGACACATGAGCGCTTTTTATGCGCTCGTCCGATAAATTATAGAACAGAAATCGCAGATCGCACCTATCTGCGATCTGCGATTCCTGTTCTCTTCTCTATATGCGCTCAATGGGGCCGGCGGCAGCAGCGCCGACCCCATTGAGAACATATAGAAGACAAATCATTCTTCTCTGCCACAGCTGTAACAGCTGTGGCAGAGAAGAACGATGTTTGCCCATTGAATTCAATGGAGCCGGCAATACAGCCGGCTCCATTGAAAGCAATGGGCTGCCGGCGTGCGCGGCATGAATTGTCGGGAAGGGCTTAAATATATAAGCCCTTCCCAACAATTCATCCCACACTCGCCCGCAGCGCATTGCTTTCAATGGAGCCGGCTGTATTGCCGGCTCCATTGAATGCAATGCGCTGGACAGCTCCGGCCCGTTTCTAATGAAACGCGGCTAGGAGCAGATTTTCGGGCGATTTTCGGGCACCGGTCACGCGATTTGCGGATGCGCATCCGTCATGCGATCCGCAAATCGCGCGAAAAAACGCCCGTCTGACTAAGGCCTGATACTGTATTATCTCCCTGATCATACCATATATACGAAATTGGAGGCACAGAGCTGCAGATGGGCCTCATACATTTCACCAGGTTCTATATTATACCTCCCTACAACTGTTGTATTTCTGTAGTACCACAGTGTGCAAACACCCCAAGCACTGCTTTGCATCCATTTAATGGGGTTTTCTGGGACTCTGGAAAAACATTACAGGCTTAAAATGGTTTAAAGGGCCACTCCAATGAAAACACCTTTTTTTCCATCACTGTACCCCTCACCTGATTATCACACTCTGGAGGTCTCCCCTCTATAGTTCAGTCACTTCCATGCAGTACAGCCCTCTCTTTGCTTATCAGGCACTTTATTGATGTTGCTTTTACTTTTCTGTGCTATCAATCCCATGATAGGATCATTATATGAGCGGCTAGAGCCTTTGCTATCTCTGCCTGCTGGGAGGACACAGTCATTACACTCTGTATTCACCTTCAGAGCAAGTATACAATCGAGAGGATATGCCATGATCTCCTCTATTATAACTGTGTGACAGGGGCTGCGTGATCATTATTAGTAACAGTGATAGGGTCCATGTAATAGCATCACACAGACAGAGATACTGATTAGTTTGAGACATCAAGAACCAAAGTAAATCTTAACTATACAGAATGAGATCACATGACCCCTCTGGAGCAGACGGACTACAGGAGTTACAGATAGAAAGGAATAACTAAAGTAACACTAGCTGACTTATATATACTGGCAGATGAATAGAGAAAACAATCACTGGAATGGTCCTTTAAAATAAAGAAAAATGTATACTTGCCCACTCCAGTGGCTCCTTGTTCATTGCTGCAGCCCCAGCTACCGCCACTCAGAAACTAGAAGAAGCAGGCGGGCGGTCACATGCTGTTCATTGAGCATGTGACTGTTCAATCAGTCAGCGGCTTCAGCGGTGATTCTTCCATGGCCGCCATGCAGCATTGGTTTTACATATTTCTTTTCTTCCTTTAGTTACCATTTAGATAATAATATAACAATAATTCCAGCATTTAATTGGCTATGGTAGAAATGCACACAAACAATATTTACAAATGTAGGAGTCATTTTCACCTGAGAAATGAAACCTATCATTGTAGATATATTGTACTGTAATGCATAGTGTATAGAAGACCTCTACAGCCAGCATCCTAGCGATTACAGATTTGGAAGAGCTTAGAGCAAATTGTTCCATGTACACCGATTGGCCACTTTATTGCAGAGACCCATCTAATAGCACGTTAGACCTCTTTAATCCTTCAAAAGCACAGCAGTTGATCGTGGCATAGATTCCACTCGGTGATGAAATCGTTCTGCAGGAACATTGGCCCATGCAGACAGGATAGCTTCTTGTAGTTTCCATTACTTTGCCTCCAGCAGTTTTAACTGTTGACACCTTACTGGAAAGGTTCAGGAAGAGTTCATCAATTCATGCTGCTTGCTACAAATTCTGACCCTCCCATCAGGATAGTGCTACAAAAAATTGGATACATCTGACCAGGCAAATGTTTTTCCATTGCTCAGTTATCCAATTTTTCTGTTCTTTTGCCAACTGGAGTCTTGGCTTCCTGCTTCCCTTAGACAGCAATGGTATTCAAACTGCTTGTCTGCTGTTTTAGCCCATCAATGCTAAGGAACAACAAGTTGAACATTCGAACACATTACATCAGTATCGTATTCAACAGCAACGTGCCTCACTCTGCACTGTCTGTTCATCAGAACGATTCTTGACATCCTCCTCTGATGCTTTTTGCTGATCAGTTGTTTACATCCACTGACACCCATTTCACTGTATAGTTTTCCTTGATCACACCATGCTCAGTATACTCTCAATACCATTGCACAAGAAAAACCCACCACATTGGCAGTTTTTGAAATATTAGCCACAGCGCAGTCTAGCACCAATGATGAAACCTTATTCACTCAGATTACTCAATTTGTCCCATCCTAATGTGGATTCACACTGAAACTGATCCATGGAATACCTTCTCATTTGGTTTAGTGCTGCACTCCAGAGTCATGGGTCTAATTTTTAATCCGGGAAGCTTCAATCATGGAAGGGCAGGTGACCATTCACTGTATGGCTTGCTTAGTTCATTTTCTACTCTTCCTTAGTTATCTTTACCTTCCAGACTGTAGTTCGTCCTATTTTTCTCCTGTGTTTTGGATACTTCTCCTCCTTCAGGCTTCAGCTCTCCCTTTCTAACTCTGCCTCCCCACTTTTCTGAATTTTATTCTTCCTGTCTTTCTCCTTCCAGGCAGCTTTTCTTTTTTTTCTTTATCCTCCTTTCTTCTTCTGGCTCCTTTTCTTCTTCCCCTTACTTGCTCCAGCTCTTTCTTGTCTTCTCCTGTCTTGCTTTGGCTGCTTCTCCATTGCTCCTCCTTAGCTCCAGCTCCTCCTTTTTAGCTCTGGTTCATTTTCTTCTGCATTTTTCTTGCTCCAACTGCTCCTCTTTTCTGTCTCCAGCTCCTTGTATTCTCTTATTTCTTGATGAGTCTGACTGCTCCTCTTCTCTTTCATTCTAGCTTCGGCTTCTATTCTCTGGCTCTTTCTCCTCTCCTTTCTTGCTTCAGTTCCTAACGCTTCCCTCCTTTCTGCCCCTGACTCCTCCAGTCCTCCTTTTATTTGACTCCTCTATTCTTCCTTTCTAGCTCCAACTTTTCCTCTTCTCCAGCTCTTTCATTCCTCCTTTCTGGCCCTGACTCCTCAAGTTATCCTCCTATCTGGTTCCAGGTCCTCCTCATCTTCTAATTTCTAGCTCCTTTGCCCTCCTACTTTCTGATTCCAACGTTTCTAGTCTTCCTTTTTGACTCTAACTCTTAATTATCCTTTTTCTGACTTTGATTGTGATATTTTTCTACTCATCCAGGCTGATTCTCCTATATTGTGCCACCTTTCTGGCTATGGGTCCAGTTTTACATCTCTTCTCCTTTCCTCCTCCTTCTTGGAGGATGCTGCTTCTCCAAGCCACCTCATTATCTTCTAAGGCTCAGCTGTTTTTTTTTCCACAGAAAATGGAACCTCATTTTATTCAGTAGTGATTGACATGAAGCTCCTCTTCTTTATTTGTGGCGATGTATTATGTAATCAGCATGCCAGATGTTGAAGAGCCTCATTTTGAAAAAGTAGTCGCTTCATGGGAATCAAAGCTATTCCCCTTCTTCCCTTTCTTGACACAAAGCTCTACTTTCTCAGATTTGTAGAAAATTCTTCTTGATAATCCAGATTTCAACTGCTGCTGAAACTTATTCTAATGACCTATTCCTCATATATTTCGGGCATATTGATAGACCATTTTCTATGAGGGTTTAGGTGATGATCGTTAAGTCTGAGATCGAAGCGATCGTCCACATAGAATGTCCCTTCTTCTCCTGTGTGACATTCACCTGGGACATACAGGTTGGCCCATAGATTTCCATAGCCTATATATATCGTCATTAGCGATCAAGTTTGTATGTAACGGTGCTACTATTTTCTGTGGCGGACGACAAGTAGAGAGTTAATAATACATAATGCTGCAGAGCATTTGTTAATTGTTGACATTAAAGGTGATTGAAAATAAATAACCTAAAGAGCCATAGAAAAGGTCTAGTGAGGTGCCTGGTTACACAAAGCAGGCAGTGTGCTGAAGGGGGTCTGTGTAGGACTTGCTCCCCTGGGAGCGCTCTGAGACCAGGGCTACACAAAGCAGCCAGTGTGATCTTACTGCCGCTTTCACATCTCTTCCTCACCTTCGTGCAATTGGCAGAAAATTCACTTTTTTTTCCTCCTTCATCGGGTTCTCCATAAGACATTTTAAACCTCGTCCGCTGCATGTGGGGACACCACGTTTTCACTGTAATTCGGGATAACATACGAAATCATCTCCTACAAAACCATAGAAACTACTATAGAAGGGAATCAGATGGGTGTCTCCGAAATCTACACTTTTGTAAGGAGTTGTTTTATTTAAAAGTGTGTTTTCTTTTTTCGGTAAATGTTTTCATAAATTGCACTTTTGTTTTTCTTTTGTAGGAGTTTGCAGCCCTCACTAAGGAGTTGAACTTGTGTCGTGAACAACTCCTGGAGAGAGAAGAGGAGATTGCTGAGCTGAAAGCAGAGAGAAACAACACTCGAGTGAGTTGGGAAATGACAGTGGGAGTGTTTGGGACTGGAGGTAAAGAGGGGGTTTTTGGAAGGCCTGTCTGCCCGTAAAGGGGTTGGCTCTTCCCTCTCCTCCTATTTCACCGCCTGTCAAGTTCTGGTGCAGCCAGTAAATGAAGGAGAAATTATCTTTACCCAATTGTATAGAATGTTTATGCAAAGATATGCGTATTTATTTATGCTCATGTATCGATGGACAGATGTGTGCTAGATCTATAGCTCGAACGCACATAGACCTCGTGAAATCCTCTTCTAGGTAGTGCTTCTTAAAGAATCTACATACCTCGTCATTTAGTGTGCAAGTAAAATAACTAGAAGAGTTGTTCGTATGCAGGATTGTATATGCAAAGTCCAATATAGTGGATTCTGAAGATTTTGCACTCGCTTACGGTGGTTGTTCTGAAAGCGCAACACTTTTGAACAACTTTTTATGGATGGGATCTGCCTCCAATGATCTTATGTAGCTAGCATTTTTTGTGATCAATGGTAACACAATAGAAACTGGATCCTTTTTAGCACTGCCTTCAATGGTCATCAAATATAGTTGTGCTTCTAAGGAACGGGTCCAGGTCTCAAACTTGTTTTAATTAACCTGGATCTGCTGCATGACCCACTACTGAAATGTAAGGCGGAGTCTCGAATTTCTGCTGTGGATTTGCATTTACAGATACCATGGATCTGCAAGAGGATTGAGCGTCAAGAAGTGACATGTTTTTTTTGTTTTTTTGCAGCGCAAATATCATTTCATGTTCAGATGGCAAAACCTGTGAATCTGCTGAACCTCTGATTTTTACTATACATTTGCATTTACAGATGCCATAGACTGATAAGGATAGGCTGATGCGAATTCTGCTATTAACCCTTTGCAATCCAATTTTGGATTCAGGGTTTCCTAGGGGGCTTTCTCTTTCTGCCATTATACAATGGCACCACCTGCTGGCTAGAGCCAGTACTGCGGTATGGGACATGCAGGAGAGGCCTCCCCCCCCCCCCCCCCCCCCCCCGACAACAGAGCGGCCAGTAATATACAGTAAGAATACCCTGCCGGATGTCTTCCAACATCAGAAGCTGTACAGCCTTCAATTAGAATGTCTTTAGACGTCAGACAGTGGATTGGAAAGGGTTAAAAGTGACCTTTCCCTTTTTTTTCACAATACAGATTTCAAACTTAGACAATTCCGCAACATATAAAGTGCCGTGTTCATTCCCATTCTAATGAAGTTTTTTCTAACATGTATACAAGACCTAAAAGAAGGATTTGAAACCGTAACTCTGTTTGATGACTGATGAAAGCTCCAAAAAGGATTCAGTTGTACTTTTATTGTCAATGACCATATATTTGTACACACGGTCAGTAAAGGTGATTGCAACCAGCCAGTAAATATGGCTGTGACTGTGATTTTGAACGTAGTGATTTTCGAGTGCGTTTTGGAACGATGAAGGGGGAAGAGGGGTTGGTCCAGAATGGGGTGGTGTTGTCTAGTATTAGAGAGAAGAACTTGGAAGAGGGGGCTTCCACTGCAGATTCTCTAATGTCCTTATTACCAGTTATTCACTTAGAAGGGTTGTCCAGGATTTTTAAAACATGGCTGCTTTCTTCCAAAAATAGCGTTTCTCCTATCCATAGGTTACCTATGGTATTGCAGCGTGGTCCCATCTACTTCAGTTGAACTGAACTGAAATACTAGATACAACCCGTAGACAGGAGTGGCTCTGTTTTTAGAAGAGAGCAGCCATGTTTTTATAATCCTGGCAACCCCTTTAATGATTAAAGGGGTTGTCCCGCGGCAGCAAGTGGGTCTATACACTTCTGTATGGCCATATTAATGCACTTTGTAATATACATTGTGCATTAATTATGAGCCATACAGAAGTTATAAAAAGTTTTATACTTACCTGCTCCGTTGCTGGCGTCCTCATCTCCATGGTGCCGACTAATTTTCGCCCTCCGATGGCCAAATTAGCCGCGCTTGCGCAGTCCGGGTCTTCTCCTGTCTTCTATGGAGCCGCTCGTGCAGAATGCAGGCTCCGTGTAGCTCCGCCCCGTCACGTGCAGATTCCAGCCAATCAGGAGGCTGGGATCGGCAATGGACCGCACAGAAGAGCTGCGGTCCACGGAGACAGAGGATCCCGGCGGCCATCTTCAGCGGTAAGTATTGAAGTCACCGGAGCGCGGGGATTAAGGTAAGCGCTCCGGTAAGCTTTCTTTACCTCCCTGCATCGGGGTTGTCTCGCGCCGACCGGGGGGGGGGGTTGAAAAAAAAAAAAACCCGTTTCGGCGCGGGACAACCCCTTTAAAGTCATCTGAACCAGTGATGCACCAAAGATTGTAGAATAGTCTACCGACACAGCAAACTAATGGAAATAAATACAGTTGCATTGTAACTCACAAGTTGTGACCTGACAATTGCAAAAAAAATCTAGCAATTTTGAGATTCTTGAGATCGTTGGGTCGTGATTGCGGCAAATTTGTAGTATAGCCCTAGCCTAATAGATTAAGGGGTTAAGAGAAGTTGGGGGGAAGGGGGGGGGGGGCAAGATAAACTTTTGCACTTTAGCTACACCCCTGCTAATAATCATTGAGTCCAGTTCATTACATGTGTGATAGACCCTTAGTTTAGTTAACCTACCCACTCAAACCTTAAATCTGAGAGCATGTAGCCTCTGTTTCTATGACTCTCTGGAACTTCTTTACGGGGATAACCACAGCCTAGACCCAAACCAAGTTTTCATGATACAACCTTCCTCTTCCTTATGTGGCTCTCCTCATTTACTTCCAAATTTACTGTTAAAATTGAATATTGTTAAAAAATTCAATAATAAAAAGGGTATAGGAAAGAAACCTGGACGCTTGTCTGAGCTGAGTGAGAATGTCTGTGGTGGAGTCTGGAGAGCTCATAGTCAGCCGACAGTCATCTATTATGTATGGCCGGTATTACTCTATTCTGAATTACAACGTCGTTAGTGTCTTAAGTCTATCTCATCTCTATTTGCTGTAAACCTGAATGCCATCTGTTGTTCCCTGTTATCAGTCATTTCGGGTTTGAGATAGAATGTCTGTAATGTTCTTTAATGGGATTGCTGACAGTCCAGAAAACTCTATGGCCCCATGGCCTTTACTTTATCTCATACATCTCCGGTGCAGAGTAGCTCCATTGACATTCATATACAGATGGGTCTTTCTTTAGCTTAACTCTTAGGCCGGGCTCACACAAGCGTTTGGTCGCAGCGTATTACACGCACTTGTTTTTGCGCACATAATATACTGTGCCAATCTGCCATGAGCTGCCATTTGCCGCTCACTCGAATTGCACAAAATATGCGGGCAAGAAACATTGCAGCATGCTCCATCTTGGCGCGTATTGCGCAGGCGGCACGCAGTGAATTACGCTCATGTGAGCCTACCTGAACGCAAAGTGATATCTCGGTGTGCCGTGCAATCAAGGTGGTTTATTTACACTTTGAATGACTTTACAATGGGTTTTATTGTGCTAAGATAAGAGAACAAAAGTTTTTTTGATGATTTAAGATGACTTTCTGTGCCTTGATATCACAATCCAGGTACAATATGTCCCATCTGTAGGTGTGAGTATTGGAAGCTCTTTGCGCTTTGGGTTTAGTACTCCTTTAAATGTTCTGGACACACAGAAAACTTTTTTTTTAACACTTTAATGTTTAGTCAGTTGTGGAACACTGCGGCTTTTTCCACCCAAATATCTGCACCAGTCATGATTTAGCGCTGGCAGTACCCTCTGGGTTGACCTTTGTTTCAGATCTTTATAAGGTGTTGAAAGGTAAGCTTTAAAATATTGAGTAACTGATATGTTCCTGATTCCAGATCTTACATTATTTTGTCCACCTGGCCCATAAAAATCAGCATACCTATATAATTGTCAGGTATATCTGCGGAGCGGCTAACACCCTCATGTGAGGAGTTGAGTGGGCGTTCACAGCATAACACAAAAGATTATGTAAGAAGCCCTTAAATTGAGATTCCTTTCTTTTCCTCGGCTGAGTTGTTTGGGGCATATTTACCCTTGAGGCTTCAGTTGAAAAGCTGAAGATGAGCTGATAGTTTTTTTATGTTTTGTCTGAAGAGTTTGATCCCAGAACGATTTGTGAGGAATGCCAAATAGCTGCAATACCTTTTCTTATTTGTCTCAAGTCATCATCTTGTCATTCTGCAGAAGTCATGCGAAGGAGTCTCCTGCTCTAATCTAATGATCCAGGACCTCATTCATGGAGACGTCGAAAATCACTGACTTAACTCGCTGATACACGTGGGATTTTGGCAATTTCAGACGATCATCGTTTGAAAATGAACCACTGACAATAGTTTGTGATGGCCAACGGTAGGCTGTAGTAACAAAGATATAATCCATGTTGTTGGAAAATCTTGCTGTCATTTGCACTAGGGCAGGAGTAAGCCTTTTCCAACAAGACACTACTACTTCTAGACCTTGAACTTGCAGTTTTCAGTTTTAACCCCTGTTCTGACAACCTCTACAGAAAGCACTGACCTGTATCAACAGCTTCAGCCGTCTGCACTATTGTAGTCGAGCAGGGGCTCTGAAGCTGTCTTGTGTTAGTGGAGATGGCTGTGGCTGGTGATACAAAGATCAGGCACTACTGTGAGGGTTGCAGAACAGGGGTTAAAACTGCAAGTTCAGGGTTTAAATGTGTCTAGGGATAGTAGTCCATGGTCAATGTATGGTCATGGGCCAGCAAGACTGGGGTTCATTGGCCATTTTCATCTAGTTGCTGCTGGTGGGATCGGTTGTACAAACAATTCCACGGATGATTGATTGGCCACATTGCAGCCGATCAAATTTGATTTGTACTTCCAGTTTTAGCTAGCCAGTGGTCTTCTGGTGTAGTAGTGACTTTAAAGGGACAATATCCCCCCAAGGCTCATGCTAGTCTGCCCTAAGGCCTCATGTCCACGGGGAAAATCAGATCCGCTGCAGATTCTCCATGGAGAATCTGCAGCGGGTCCCTCCTGCCCCGCGGACATGAGCGCCGAAAATAGGAATTTAAAGTATTTACCTATCCGGCGCGGGCGGCGAAGATCAGCTGTTCCTCACGGCCGGATCTTCATTTTCGGCCGGCGGATGAATTCCTGACGCCGGCGGCACGTCGCCGGCACGTCGTCGACGTGCCGCGCGCACGCGCCGGGCACATCCGCCGAGCCGAAGCAAGGAAGATGCGGCCGTGAGGAACAGCTGACATTCCCCGCCCGCGCCGGATAGGTAAATACTTTAAATTCCTATTTTAGGTCTCCCGCGGATCCGGACGGCTTCCATAGGCTTCAATAGAAGCCCGCGGGAGCCGTCCCCGCGGGAGACCCGCATGAAAATGGAGCATGGTCCAGATTTTTCCATGCTCCATTTTTTTTAAAATCCCTTTTATTGACGATCCGCGGGTATTTATCTACCCGCGGGTGGTCAATGCATCCCTATGGGGTGCGGATCCGCGCGCGGGAGATCCGCTGCGGATATTAAATCCTATTTTCCCCGTGGACATGAGCCCTAAAGGGAAAATTTTTGCCCCCCATCCTTCAATCTAGTTCTCCAACACAGATATTTCGTCTGATGCGACTTCTGAAGGTGAAGCAAGCCCCTTCATCAGATACAGTCACTAAAATCATGAGTGGTCTAATGTCACAGAGGCCAAAAGACAGATGATGGACCTACCAGGTCACCAACAGATTTAACAGAGAGGTTGTACTGCCACAAATAGAGTTTGGAGGTAGAGAAGGCCACCTGGGTGAACATGGGCTTTTTTCATAAAGTAAAAAGTTGTGCAACAATTGCAAAAAATTCTAAGCAAGTTGCCTGCGACGTTTTTACTTATACAGTGTTCCACTTGCTGGAGGCCTGGAAGAATCAGTTATAATACCAAGGCTACTGAACACATTTCAGTGAAATTTGTAAGGTAAAAACATAACTTACTCAATGAAAATCAGGAACCCCTCATAACATGTGCTGGAGGTGTCCTCCATTTGTGGTCAAGCACCCCTGAACCGACCCTATATATTGCTGAACGCTCTTGTAAGCATGTCCCGCGTCCTTACAGCAGTATCTTGCTGTCGTCTGTCCTTAGGATGAGCACCTAGACCCCATTCCAGCCCTCTCACTAGCAAAGCCAGACTCCTACTGTACACTGATGAAGGGCAAATACCCTGAAACAGCTGTCTGTACATGGACTCTGGCTTTGCTTTTAATTCCCAGTCATTGTTACAAGGCTTGTATAAAGAGTCTGACTTTGGCTTGAAGGAATGCTGCCTTCTAATAGGTGGCACTGTGGAGGTATTATTCAATCTCACTTATTAGCAGTATCTTGCGTGATGTTCCTTTTCAATTCCCGGATAGCTCATGGCTTTTTCCAGTAAACGTTCCCCTTCAGAAGACAGCACAGGTTCCTATTAACTACTTAAGTCAAGTAAAACAGGGCCGTCGGTTTGCCAAGCAGGACAGCCAGGCTTGCCATCCTGTCTAGCCATTACTTATCTGACTTGCAGGGCACTTGCCCCTGTGGCAGTCGGGATAAGGAGTGCTTGATGTTATGAGGGGTTCCTGTCCAATTTTCATAAAAATATGTTCATTTGTCTTGAAGTTATGGCCGGTTTTTTAGGTTTCTGGTGAATGGGACGCCCTGCAGAAAAACCTTCAGGTCGTCTGTGAGATAAGGTAGTTGTTTAATGTGACTGTGACCTGTGGGCAGCAAAAGCCTTGTGAAGGCTAGCATTTCCATCAATCACAACTGGGTCCGTTGTGGTGTATTTTTTTTAGTAAATCACATTTCTAGGACAGTTCCTCTTGTGAACAGCAGTTCCCACCAGCAGGTTACACTTCCCACCTTTCAGATCTCGTTGCAAAGTGACGGCACATTTGCTGGTAGTCATAGAATTATGCAAAGCTGCCGCTTCTGGCTAAGCAATCACACCAGCAGGGATACGCCATTAATTCTGTCAGCTCTCATGCTGTGCAAGAAGCCGAACAACCTGACACGACTGGAGGAAACGTGCAGTTGGCCTCAGTAACGACTGGTACCAGCATCGTCCTCATTTTCACCGGCTGCTTGCTACTTCTCCTATTAATTAATGACAGAAACAGGGGCAGCCACGAATATGCTGTTGAGGGGCAACGGAAGATGTCACAAATCCTTGGCGTTCAGCCAGCGACTGCGATTGGCCCTCGTGTCTGACAGCGGTGTAAAGGGTTAACGACCCATATGATATCGGCTGCCCTCTTTTTTCCGTTAGGTTGGAAAGTCGCTATAAATAAACACACTTCACGGTGCGTCTTCATGCCATGGAATAGTGCCGCATCAAAGTCGAGGACACGTAGGCAGTGCCTGTCACAGTAAATGCAGATGACAGCGTGCCACAGGCAAAATTAGATGACTTGAAGGAGCTTCGTGTGTTTTCACTGTGAAATTACCTCAGCGAAGACTTATCAAAGAAGAAGACAAGGAGATTACACCCAGCGATCAGGCGGCAACGTGGATGCAGATAGCGGGCTTGTGTGGTGGGCTCCGATAAACTCCAGATCTAGTGGTGTCCGTGTAATGGAGGCTGGATGGGAGATAAGCCCTGCTTGTGTTAGGGGGAATTAAAGAGCTACAAAACCTACACTTGGCAGCTTATAAAGAGTGCGTCGAGAAGCTAATGTCTGTCATACGTATGCGTAGTAGGCAGCACGAGGGCCAAATATTGTCGCCGAGGTATTACGGTCCAGAATTCAAGTGCCAAACCCTTCACTCAGCCCCTTCCTGCTCTAAAATGACTGATAACAGGGAACAATAGAGTTGTATGCAACTGCAAATGTTCTAGAATGGCGTTGTCTTTCGTCAGGTTATGGTATGTTTAGACTGAACGATAATCGTTCCAAAAATCGTTTATATGAAAGAAAGTGAACAAATCGCTCAGTAAGGCCTCGTTCAGACGAGCGGGCTTTTAACGCAGTATAGGAGCATGAAAAGATCATGGCTATACTGCGCTAAAGATCGTGTGAACAGGTGATTACCAGCTATTTTATTTAGCTGTGAAATTACCCGTTCACACAATTGGGAGGTGCGTGTTATCCATAGACTCCCATAGGAGTCTATGGAAAGCAGGCAGCAAAGATAGGTCAGGTCCTATCTTTTCTCGCACCACGGACCTTAGATGAGAGCTTTGCAGTCGTATGTCCTACCTTTGTTAGGTGCGAGTATTTTGCACGTCTAAGATTCCTTCATCTGAACGGTTCTATGGGAACCATTGGTTCTATTAGAAGCGCTTTAAATGCGCTAAAACAGCGCTCGTGTGAACAACGACTAAACGCAAGCCAATGACTCAATGAAGAACGAGAATCCTTCACTTTTCGTTTGTCGTTCAGTTGCAGCCGACATAAAAATCATCGTCGGCTCGATCACTTCTCATTGCTTTTATACACTGATCGTTCAGTGCTTTACATAGGAATGTGAAACACTGAAGGAGAAGTGAATGATTCTCACCGATGATCTGCCTGTCTAAACAGGCGGAGACGGTGATGACGTCGCCAGCTCGTTCACTCGGGCCAATGAGAATCGCGCAGTTCTTGTTGTGTGTAAAGGGGCCATTACTAATATATTGCATTACTATAAAATACAAAGTGTTCTGTTCAAACCTCCCACATTTCAATCAAGCAATTATGATACAATAATGAGGAATGATGGATTGTAATTAGCACTAGATAAAAGATCTCAACGAATTTTGGGCCTTAAAGGGGTTGTCCCGCGCCGAAACGGGTTTTTGTTTTTTTCAATAGCCCCCCCCGTTCGGCGCGAGACAAACCCGATGCAGGGGTTTAAAAGAAAAACCGGATAGTACTTACCCGAATCCCCGCGCTGCGGCGACTTCTTACTTACCTTGCGAAGATGGCCGCCGGGATCTTCACCCACGGTGGACCGCAGGTCTTCTCCCATGGTGCACGGTGGGCTCTGTGCGTTCCATTGCCGATTCCAGCCTCCTGATTGGCTGGAATCGGCACACATGACGGGGCGGAGCTACGAGGAGCAGCTCTCCGGCACGAGCGGCCCCATTCAGAAGGGAGAAGACCGGACTGCGCAAGCGCGTCTAATCGGGAGATTAGATGCTGAAATTAGACGGCACCATGGAGACGAGGACGCCAGCAACGGAACAGGTAAGTGAATAACTTCTGTATGGCTCATAATTAATGCACAATGTACATTACAAAGTGCATTAATATGGCCATACAGAAGTGTATACCCCCACTTGCTTTCGCGGGACAACCCCTTTAAGGCCCATTTACACACAATGATTGTTGTTTGAATGAATGAACGACTCAACAACTTTTTTGCTTTCAAATGTTGAGCCTTTACACGTAAAGATAATCGTTTGATATCTTGTCATTTCCCTACACTGTATATGTTATTTGCTTGGGTGGGCGTGTGTTTATGCGAAGAATCTCCCGGCAGGAGGTTTGTAATAAGTGCGAAGAAAAAGCCATTGTTTTCTGCTGCATGAGTGATTGTGTTTAGCTGGACAAACAATCAGCCCTCCCCTCAAGGTGTTTGAAAGACTAAACAACTGCCCTTTAAACCTAAGCACAAGCGAATAAACTAATGGCTATTTTTAAGCAGGCTAAAACTCAGCGATAAACGGCAAGTGAACAAGTAGTGCCTGATGAATTTTGAGAGGTAATTGTTGCGTGTAAATGGGCCTTATTTATTAAACCTGTATAATAGTAAAAGTATCTTTGTTGCCTGTAGCAACCAATGAAAGCTCTGCTTTCATTTCACCAGAGCAGAATAAGTAAGGAGAAGCTCAGCTGTGATTGGTTGCTGTGGGCAACAAAGACACATTTACTATTACGCAGGTTTGATAAATAAGGCCCCAAATTCTTTGAGATTTTCTACATCTAGTGCTAATTACAATCCATCATTCCTCATAATTTTATCACAGGAATTGAAATGTTGAAGGTTTGAATGGAACATCTTCTTTTTGTGTTGAAGATAACCGTTTGACCACCAAGATGGCTCCACTACACTTTCCACAGAATTTGATATTCAACTTTCCTTGGGTACTGAATGACTAAGTTGTCTAGATATACGATAGCAGAATGGAAAGAAAAAGTGACTCCAGCGCTCACTGGGGAAGAATATTCCTCTAGACGATAAAAATTCTTGATTTATTTGCATCGCGTTTCGGCCTACAAAATGGCCTTTTTCAAGATGCTTGAAAAAGGCCGTTTTGTAGGCCGAAACGCGAATTTTTATCGTCTAGAAGAATATTCTCCCCAGTGAGCGCTGGGGTCACTTTTTCTTTCCATTCTGCTGGTGTAATTTTGGGTTCCCCACTTTGGGTTGACCCAAAGATCCGAGCTGCTCTCCACGAGAGGATTTGGAGGAAGAATTTCCCATATTTAAGACCTTCTTGGACCAGGAGGTACTAGTGGGGTGCCCGTCACACATGGGGCCTCACTCAGTACCGGGTAAGCCCATTTGAGTATCCACTCATTTCACTCTATGCCTGTAGGAGCGCTGGTCTGACCTCTGCATACCTTATTTTATCTAGATATACGATGGTACAGGAGCTGGTGGGAAAGCTGGATGACAACCTTTCTGTAACCGTAATGGCAGTAGCCTTATTAGTTGTTACCCAGCTTTCCCAAAATCAGACACAGCTGAAGAAAATGTCATCAATGTGATAAAACAACCCAAGAACTAACCTTTACAGGGTTGTGAAATACGCTGTAGGCCTGTGCTACACATCAAGGGTGACATGGGATTCATTGTAATATCGTTGGACTACCACTATTGCAGTGAGTTCCTATGGTACAAATAATAATCAGAAGTAGTCTTGTAACGAACCCCCAAAAATATACCATTTTTTGCCATTGGAAACCATTGTGGTTGCAATCCTACTATGATATTGGCATGTCTGGAAGTTGTTGTGTAGCCCGGGCCTTAATTATCACTTGGACTGTTTGTGTTAAACAGCAAAAGTACATGCGATAATAATTTTAACGCAATTTAGAGGAAGAACCATCTGTTTGACGTTCAAAAAAAAAAGCAACATTAGGCTTCTTTCACACGGGCGCCTGAACAGAGACGTTTTTACGCCCCAACCGATTTATATACACGGCCATCTGAGCCATTGGTTTCCACTGCATCCATTCACATGGGCAAATATGCTGCGTGTAAAAGCGGCGAACTGTGAAAAATGGAAATACGTGCCGACACATATACGCTGGGCAGAAAGATAGTTCTGGAGATATCTTTTGCCCGATATACATCAGCGGGTCCTATAGTCTCCTATGGGAGCTGGACAAAGAAAGGGAGAGGGAGGCATTATAGCAGCATCCAACACTGCGAAAAGCTTACAAGTGCCTCTATAAGGGGTAACATATTTTTTTTTGCTAAAAATGATGCTCATGGTCGTGTGAATGGGCGAGAAAACGCTGGCTGTGATCGCGGAAAAACATCCATTCGTCTCAATAACGTAAAAAACGCCTACACTCGTGTGAAAGAGCCCTTACTTGGCAAGAGTGCATAAAATGGAATCATGTGATTTCAGTGGAACATTATGGGGAAATAAAATCACATGTGATGTCATGTGACCACATAGGAACATATTATATGCTGCATATCGCACTACGCTCTCCCCATGATTGCAGTTGTCCAGTAATTGCCACAATATAATTGCCATTGGGTGCTGGCTTGAGGGCTCCTTTACAAGAGCTTATGTATTTTTGTGGTCGCCCACAAGTGCCACTAAATTGCGTAAATTAAAAAAAATGCGATCCAGTCCCGATCTTAATTAGCGTTTTCTTGTCTATTCACACGGCCGAGTGTGGCGTATTAGTGAAAAAATACACCGCAGCCTGGAAATCCCTCGCTCGGCATAAATCCTCGGAATGATTTCTAATGCCTACATAGAGGCACCTGTAAGCTTTCCCCTGCGTTGGACGCTGCTAAACTGACTCCTCCTCTCTTTTTTCCCAGCTCCCATGGGAGTCTATGGGAGCTGCTGGCGCATATCGGTTGAAAGAGAGAGCAATACCTATCTTTTCTGGCAGCGTATCATTTCGCTCGCCAATTTCGGTTGTGTATGTGCTATTTTTTTCCGGCGCAACATTTTTTTATACGCCGCAAAATCCATGTTTAATGCATGACTCTATGGAAACCACATGAAAAAAAGAAACAGAAAGGGCAGATTATTGAAAAGCATACGTGAAAAAGGGTGTAAAACCCATGCAAATCGCATGTGAAAATTGCCAAAATGCATAGCAAATGCACGAAAATCGCATTAAGATCTCGCAGAAAATGGTCAGTATTTCAGTGACAAAAATTGCAGTCGCCCATGTCATTGCCGCCTAAAGGGGAAAAAAAGCCTGGTTGGCATTCACAAAATTAGGAAAATTGTAGGCTTAGAAATCTAATGGTTTCACTCTAGAAAATGCCAGTGACCTGGGTGGCAGCAGAACTGGCGGGGGTTGCAGAAGTAGCTCCATGTTAAATCTGGTCTTCTTTGTTAGCAGTCCCTTGTGGTGCAGTCCACAGGAAGCCATTAACTATAATCCCTCAGTGCATTGTGAAGCTGTTAGTCTTTGATATCAGACTTGCAGGAGGTTAATAAAAAAAAAGTGTTTGGTCTACTGAGATTATATTTTCTTCGAGTACAAATAAGTACAGAACAGACTGTTCACTCCATAGAATCTGTTATTGCAGTGCTAAGCTTCTGGCATAGAATGATTACTAGATATTAGAAAATCTCTATGGTAAAATCTTGCAGCATAGAGCCGGCTGCCATCATTTTAATGTCCTCAGCACACCAGCAATGGATATTTTTTATGTTCTGTTTTGCTTAACTCATCATCTAACTGACTTTTGTCCATCTCCTCAGCTGCTATTGGAACACTTGGAATGCTTGGTGTCCCGGCACGAGCGCTCTCTGAGGATGACCGTGGTAAAGAGGCAGGCACAGTCGCCTGCCGGTGTCTCCAGTGAGGTTGAGGTGTTGAAAGCTCTAAAGTCCCTCTTTGAGCATCACAAGGCTCTCGATGAGAAGGTAATGGGGTCCACAATCTCAAGAAATTGACTAACTTGCTCAGGTTGTTACCTTAGGCTGCATTCGTTTCAGCGATAATTATAGCACCTACATAAAGAGTACCATTCTGAATTGCTTAAAGGGCAAATCCAGCTAAGTGATAGAAGATCACATAACTACTCAAGGGCCTTCATTGACATGTAGAATGAAAGGGCTGCGTAAGGCTTTATTCACACAAGTGTATGTCGGCTGCCGGTTTCATGGCCGGCCTATATACGCTGCCATCTGATGCATTGGATTCTAATGCATCAGATAGGACGGCGATTTTCCGGCTCGTAAAAGCGCCCAGCCAGCCAAGATAGTGCATTTTGGCCGGGTGCTTTTACGGCGGCCAGGAAAGATAGTTCAGGAACTATCTTCCTATTCGGAAGCTCCTGCCCCATCCCGCTTCCTCTTCTTCCCGAGAGCCGGCGAGGGGGAGGGAAGCAGGAGACAGTATAGCTGAGCTACACTGTCTTTCCCCGCCTGACGGCAATCTGGGCTTGGCGTATATGCACCGGGCTCGGGCCATCTGAACGGGTGCACAAACATTACATGCCAATGTGACTAAGCCCTTAAGCAAAAGGGTTGTCCCATTTGGATAACCCCTTCTTAGATTGAAGCTCTTAGCGAGCAGTTGATCGCCGTGGATCAGGCTTCTTTAATCCCTGACAATCAGTTGTTATAAGCTGAGGAAACTGTGTGGCCATTCATGGGATGTTCAGAAGAAATTTGGTATGATATTCTCTTGCTCACAGTTGGAGGGTCCAAGCAGGGGATCTTTCTTTATGAGATTCTTATTCCAAATTGGCGGACTTGTCCAGGTGTCCAAACCCCTTTAAACCAATTTGACACACAGATTTCTAGAAATATGCTATAGGATTCTAAGCACAGGGTCATTCCAAACAATGACAGCATCACCTTCTGTACAGCTCTACTAGTAATTAGTGGTGGTCCAAGACCACACACTTGACCAATATAATCTTCTCATATACTATCTATCAGTGACATATCACCATTTGGATTATATTTCTGTCATGGCACCTTTGGCTGTGTGGGTGCCAACGGAGATCAGGCGCATGCGTGGATCCAGTGTGACGTCACAGCATTAACGCCAGACCACTTCATGTGCTTGCAGGCACATGCGCATTGACATTCAGTGCTAGCAACCGAGAGAGAAATATGTCCCTTCTGTTATAGAACTGATTATCTTGCTGAGCTGACTATCGTCTCCTTCAGCCTATTAATGGCTTTCTTAGGGTATTTATTCTGGCTCCCCTTTGCAGAGGATGCCGGTAATACATTTGTACACTGGTCCTACTCAGTGGTTAGTGTTTTTCCTTTTGTTTTTCTTTCATTGCCTTCCTTTTTATGAATTTTGGATAGTGGACTATGACTGCCTGCTTCTCTCTTTGGTACTGACTTTTGTCGCTCTCTGAGTGTGACCTCGGCTTTGTTATTTGCTTATTCTGTCCTGTTCTGCCCTGTCCTCATACATTCCCTATCCTCCATATTACACCAAGGTAGATAGAGGGAATCAATTTTGGTTCCAGGCATGGGGCCACACTTTTCAAGGTGGTTACTCCTCTTAATTGGTAGTGCCAGTCGGGGCAGATGAGGGAAAGAGCCTATGCCTCACCTTAGTTTCTACTACATTCAGTTGTCTTGTCTCGGATTCTCGGATGTCTAGCAACCCAGAAAATCCCTGTGTACTACATGTAATTTAGTCTGTTCTTGTCCCCTGTTTTTAAGTCTGTTGGTTGATTTCCTTGACAGGACTGGATGGATGTGACATTTTAATTTTTTATAGCTTATGATAATGATGAGGCCAAGGTTCAATTTTTCACTCTCCAATACCTACACCCCATGTGCCACTAAAAATAAATAGGCCCCAAAAGAACACAAAGAACTACTGTTTTGACAAGATTTTCAATGATTTAAAGGATGATAAAGTGCTGGCATATCCCCAGACATTGCTGTATGGGCCTTAAACGTAAATGGTTCTGTGCTGCAATACCCTGTGTGTCAGGTGGCTGGAGTACTGCTGTACGTGGGAGAGACGGTGACAGGGTTTTTATTGTCAGGATGGTTTACAAAGTAAGGGGAAAAGGTTATGGAGAAAATTAGTAGCTCCAGTACTTTGCACTTCCTCACGCCTTTATACTTTTACTTAATTAAAAGTGTCTTTAGTAGCCACATTTCAGGTGCATGAGTAGAGAGACCACAGCCTTTACCCAAGTCCTGCCCAATTCCACCCTGTATAGGGCCAATTTTAGCTTCCTATTCAGGCTCCTTTACAGGGGCGGGTTGGACTCCACATGCGGGATTCGACCGGCAATCTATTTCCGCTCGTGGTCAGGAAATCTCATATTGCCATAACATGCTATGGGCTGGATTTGCTGCAGAATCCAGAGGCGGATGCCCACTCCAGATTCTACAATGAAAATCCGCCCGTGTGCAGGCTGCCTTACTCAGGACTGCCTTGTAAAAGTTTTGGCACATGGTGCTTGCTGCTTGTGACCTATTACAAGTAAGTGCTGTAGGATCCCTTATTTTCTTAGGTAAACCTCAACTTTTTTTTGGCAAATTAGTTTTTTCAGATTACAATGCAAGCTGTATTAGATTTTTCAGTTCTGTATACGTTGCGTTTAGATTGACATAAAGTAGATTAGTTTACCCTGTTCCCCTGAAAATAAGACAGGGTCTTATATTAACTTATACGCAAAAAGATTTTATTTGTTTACATGTATAGCTGCCTGTACACTATTTAAATTGACTTTTTAAATTAAGTTTAACCAGGGCTTATGTGCCCAACAGTCGTCCCGCGTTAAGGGACCTTAAGCAACTCAATTAATATTTTACGCGTTTACATTAAATAGCCCATCAGTTCATATATACCTGGAGAGCTCTCTTGGCCGCTCCACAGTTAGCACAGGTTCCCACTAGAGTAACAGAAGGCCTCATTGTCATGAATATTGGCTCCGAGTCTCAGCTGTAGAGCTGGTTTTCATGAATATTGGCTCAGGACACATGATGCCCATCTCTGCTATGTATGAGTGTCACTTACACTTTAAGCAGTACCCGCATTTTCAGGAGCTGGTTAAGAAGCTGTTCAGTCTTCATTACTTACTGGCACATAATGTCACCAAGCAGACTGATTTTCAGTAGGCATATTTTGTAGTCTGTTGATATTTTTTGAGTGGTTGAAACTGGTTTTGAAGTGCTTTACATCGAATATTAGAGCATTGCAAAAAAAGGCAGTTTCCTTTGTTTTCAGCTGAATTGCTCTTAGCAGGTTAGAGCCTCACAGAACTTGAATTCCTAGTGCTGCCAATTTTTCTTGTAGAAGACCTCATTCTGGCAAGCAGGAATAATTTCATTAAAAAGTCACTCTGGCAATTTTTTTTTCATTCATTAACTATTCCCTCTCAGTATATAAAGTTGGCGAGTCCCTTGTTTTTAGTCATTCCTTTTTCTCTAAAACTTCATGAAGTTTTTCTCCTCAAGTGAGTCATGTGATCTCATTATGACCACCTGAGATTTACTTGGCTGTTGTTACTATGTTCATCTCAAAAAGTCAGTTTTTCAGTCAGCATAATTCCTGTGTTATGGATCCTAACACACAGGCTCTTTAGATAGGGACACAGAAACTCCTATTACAGTTACTGCTATCACACAGTTATAATGAAGAAGGTTACAGCTTATACTCCTGACTGCCTACTTATGATTTGTAGCTTAATTAGGTGCATATATACAGAGTAGTGATAATTACACTGTTCTCCCAGCAGGCAGAGATGGTATAAGAACTAGCTGCTCATCAGATGTTTTGCTAATTCATCATTGGATTAATAACACAGTATAGTGAAAGAGAAAGTAGGGAGAAATCTTAGCATCAAGATGGTGTAGAACAACCAGTGCTCAAGAAACTGAACTATATAGTAACAATTGAGGCAGAATCTGTATGCCAAGTCTTCCTAAGGCTGCCTGTCCACGAGCAGGAGCCGGCAGATGGATCTCCGCCGGTCAGCCTATCTGACAGATAGGCTGACTGCGGAGGGCCGCGGTAAATCGCAGCATGCTGCGATTTGTCGGCTGCAAGCGGAGAATCGCAATGATTCTCCGCTCGTGGACAGGGTGGCTGCGTTTACTGCATTCCCCGTGGCCGGATTATCACCGCGGGGAATGTAATGAAAACTTGCCCTTTTGACAGGCAGCCTAACTTCAGACACGGGGTTTACTTGTACTCTTCACTTCTGACAAGGCAATATAAACATTAAATATATATGAGTGAAAGACATTTTCTTCTAATCGGTTATTCCATGGTTCGTCTACCCACTGCCAGGTGTGTGTTTTTACCAGGATGGCCCCTTAAAATCAATGTACTATGAAATTGTTGGTCAAGAACGCTATCTTTTCTTCTTAGGGAGAGTACCTAGAAGGTGAGTGAGTGAAGAAACTTAAAGAGCCATTCATGCTCCTCTGGGTAATATGCAAATAAGGGAGATGGAACAATACCTCTGCAGCGCCACCTATTGGAAGGCAGCTTCCTGCAACTCAGTGTTAGACCCTTTATACAAGCCTTGTAACAATCACTGGGAATTGAAAGACAAGCCAGAATCCATACACAGATAGTTGTTTCAGAGTGTTTGCCCCTCATCAGTGTGTAGTAGACTTCTGTCTTGGCTAGTGAGAGGCCTACGACGCTATAAAGAGAGGAGCAGGTATAAAGAGTCTAACATTGACTTGCAGGAAGCTGCCTTCCAATAGGTGCCACTGCAGAGGTGTTGTTGCTTCTCCCTTATTTGCATATTACACAGAGGAGCATGAATGGCCTTATAAGCCTCCTCACTCACCTACTAGGTGCTCTCCCTAAGAAGAAAAGATAGCATTCCTTACCCACGTCACAGACCTCCCACTAGCCAAGCCAGAAAGCTACTACACACTGATGAGGGGTAAACACCCTGAAACAGCTGTCTGTGTATGGATTCTGGTTTGGCTTTCAATTTCCAATCATTTTACAAGGTTTGTATAAAGGGTCGGACATTGACTTGCAGGAAGCTGCTTTCCAATAGGTGGCGCTGCAGAAGTATTGTTCCATCTCCCTTATTTGCATGGAATTGGTGTTCATGCAATTTTGTAATATTTTATGTAAAGCATCTCCATGAAGTATTGGTGTGTAATACTTTAACTCTTTCATGACCAAGCATCAGTGATCCTCCTGTATCCAGGTCACATTCTGCAATTCTGGTATCTGTGCTTTCAAATAATCATACCTTTTTATTTTTTCTGGCATCATAGCTACATGAGCGCTTAGCTTTTGCAGGACCAAATGTACTTTTCACTTGTACCATTTAACATACCATATAAAACAATGGAGGACTTTTAAAAATTTCCTTTTTAAAAATGTGGGGGAAAATGGAAAAAAAGCACAATTGTACCATTGTGGGGGTGGAGTTGTTTTTATGGTATTCACAGTGCATGCTATCTTTATTCTGAGGGTCAGTACTACTACAGTGATACAAAATTTCTGTAGCTTTTTATATAGTACTAAAAAAATAAAGTACCATATATACTCGAGTATAAACCTGGTTTTTCAGCACATTTTTTAATGCTGAAAAAGCCCCCCTCGGCTTATACTCAAGTGAGGTAAAAAAAACCAACAACTAAAAACCCACAATACTCACCTTCCCTCCTGCGTCTGGGTCCCCGGCGTGATGGTCTCCCTGGCGGTACGGCAAGCTGCTTGAGAATTCTTCCCACCGTCTACTTCCTGCTCAGCTTTGAATTCCCCCGCCGCCAGCGCTGTGTAGGTAGACGCTGTGATTGGATCGATTGCCAGCCAATCATAGCTGGTGCTTGATCATTCACAGCCATTCAGTGGATGACATCACTGAATGGCTGTGATTTATTTATCGAGCGCCGGCTGTGATTGGCTGGTGCTCAATCCAATCACAGCACTTACCTACACAGCGCTGACGGCGGGGGAATTCAAAGCTGAGCAGGGAGATGAAAGCGAGGAGAATTCTCAAGCAGCTTGCGTACAGCCAGGGAGACAATCGTGCCGGGGACATAGACGCTGGCTGGGAGGTGAGTATTGCATTTTCTTTTACCTAGTATATGCTTGAGTATAGCTCGGCTTATACTCGAGTCAACAAGGTTTACCAGTTTTTTGTAGTAAAACTTATTGACTCGGCTTATACTCGGGTCGGCTAATACTCGAGTATATACAGTACCTTTCTTTTTTAAAAAAAACAAATGCTTTCTGTCCCCATTTTTTGACCCCCATGTATACTGTTGATGCAGTTGTGTGAGAGCTCATTTTATGCTGGGCGACTTATAGTTTCTATTAGTACCATTTTAGGGTACATATGACTTTTTGGTCACTTTCTATTACATTTTTTCTTGGACACAAGATGGCCAAAAAAAGTGCAATTCTGGCATTGGCCAGTGTCCATGTGTGTCTGTGTCTTCTATCCAGCATGCCACCAGACCCTTTTTCTTCTTTACTGCATAAAAGGGCTGCAAGTATATGAGGGCGCTAGTTGATGCAGGCCCCTGGGCAACTGTCCTTTTTGTTCTCCAGCTTCTACATTATAATTGTAAACCATTTTTGGCAAAAAGTATCCATTTGTGCCAAGAAGCAATATGCAAACTGATCGGATTCCAGCTTATATTTTGTACTTTCACCCTCTGATTAATTTTTCATAACCCTCAAATTCTATTTAATCAACTTAAGTTTTACTTTTAATGCAACAGGTACGAGAGCGCCTCCGTGTTGCCCTTGAAAGGGTGGCAGTGCTGGAAGAAGAGCTAGAAATGTCAAGTCAGGAGGTAAGCATCTTGAGTTTGTTAGTCATCACAGAATCAGGGTGTAGTGTGTGGGAGATGTAATGTCTGCCTCTCATCCTCTTCTTCTAGTCTCTTTCACTACGAGAACAGCTTGCAAGGAGGAGGTCAGGAATTGATGACGGAAGTAAAGATGGAGACTCGCAGAGTTCTGTAAGGATTTCATAGTAATTTTTTTTTTTATTGGAAGGAATTAGGAATTTTCTAGATAATGCCAGCTTAGCAAGAGCATGGAGTTATTTATTACCTTTGCTCCCATCTAGCAGACGAACTATACTCAAATATTGATAATGGAGGGAAAAAGTAGTCACCATTTCTCTCCCTGAGTAACAATTTGGTGTCTCTGGTGAAACAAAAAAATCCATATTTGATAGGAAATTCACAGGTGATTCTATTTGAGTCCATATGATGGACAGTCAGAGGGAATAGTAAGATTGCTAATAAAGATGAGCGAACATGCTCGGTAAAGGCAGATACTCGAGCGAGCATCGCTTTTCTCAAGTAACTGCATACTCGTCCGAGAAAATGTGGGGGGAGGGGGGGGGGAGTGAGAGAGCTCTGACTCTCTCTTTTCTCACTCTCTCTCTCCCCCGCCCCCAACCCCACCCCCCGCATTTGCTTGGACGAGTATGCAGTTACTCGAGAAGAGCGATGCTCGCTCGAGTATCTGCCTTAACCGAGCGAGCTCACTCATCTCTAATTGCTATGGCTATCTAATTTGAAGACCCCATTAAGCATCATTCCAGATCCAACTTCTTGGACAGAAGAAGACTCTGGTGGAATTTGAGATTGGGTGAGGTTGAACACCATTCAGCTCAGGGTTTGTAGTTTTACTCTATCTGGACAATCTCTTGCATAAGCCCGGCAAAGACATGTGAGCATAATAGAGTGGGATTCCCAGGTTGGGACCCCCTCTATTAGGGTGTGTGGAGAGCCACTGGAAGGTGCACTGCCCTCTCTGCATGAGCAGTATGACCAGGAGTTATAGGGTAACGGCTCATCCTTAAGGGTTTCAGCAACGTAGTGATCAGGTGCTTACTGCAGGGACTGATTTTTGAAGTAGTGTCCTGTTATAAAGCATTCCCATATTTATTTGAGGCCTAAGAGGAATCCTGCCTTTAGATTCTAGATCATGGCTTACTGCAGGTTGTGCTCCCTTTTCCGATACATCCTTATATATCCTTACCTGTACTACTCTTGTTTGTTCAGTTAGTTGAATGAAAACCCCAAAGCAATATTCTTTTCCTATAGAAGTAACACATTGAAACATGTCTGTTTAATATGATTTCAGGCCATCCTGAATGGCTCCACTCACCTTGATCTTAGAGGCGGACGGGAAAATGAGCTGGAGGAAATGTTGGAGAAACAAAGGTTAGAGCTTTGTCAGCTGAAGGAACGCTTAACCATGATGTGCCGCCAAATGGCTGAACTGGAGGAAGAGCTAAACACTGCACAGAAAGATCTTATAAAATCTGAGGAGGTCAGCGCCAAACTGCAACGTGATCTCAAAGAGGTAAGGAGATGAAATTTGTACTATGTACGCCAACACATTTTGCCTCCATGCTGCAGTATGTCTTCATACTAGCAATTGATTGTATGTTACATCTATCTATAGGCAATGGAGCTTATTTACTAGTACTGTCTATAAATTAGACAATGCAAACATAAGGCCCATTTACACTGGACGGATGTCAGGCAAACAATGCCCGACACTCGACCCCAGATATACTCGCTCCCGTGCTATTACACAGGAGCGAGTATCGCTGGCTCGCTTACAGAGCGGCCAGCAGGGGGCCGGGGCGGCTGGAGGAGATTTCTCTCCTCGCTCTCCCCCGCCCCTCTCTGTTCACTTTAAGCAGCGGCCGTTCGGTACTCAACGTCTGCTGTTTATACTGAATGTTCATCGTTCAGGATTTAAAGCTGCTTAAAATCCTTAACGATGATCGTTCAGGATAAACAGCAGCAGTTCAGTACCGAACGGCCACTGCTTACAGTAAATGGAGAAGGGCGGGGGAGAGCGAGGAGAGAAATCTCCTCCAGCCGCCCCCGCCCCCTGCTGGCCGCTCTGTGAGCGATCCAGTGATACTCACTCCGTGTAGCAGCATGGGAGCGAGTATATGCAGGGACGAGGGTCGGACATTGTTTGCCTGACATCTGCCCAGTGTAAATGGACCTTCAGACTTGATAGTCTTAAAATCCGATTATTGCACTAGTATTGCTGTATGATAATCTGTCACATTTTAAGACTGTCTAATCTAAATTTACATCACCTTTTAGTTGGCTTAGTTTATGCCAAAAATTATGTCAAAACGTTGGTGCAATTTTCAGCACAATTGAGGCCACGACCCTTCCTCCCCCTTTTACTTTATACAAAGGAACTCCCCTTTGTCAAACACAGCAAAAAAAGTGTCCAAAAATGTCTAAAACACATGTTAATGTGGCTCAAAGCATGTTTCACAGATTTCTGGCACAGTTTGCACTAGAGAACTGTCACATTTTCAATAGTAAACAAGTCTCAATATTGTTCAAGACTTTCATTGATTTCTGCTTTCAGGCTTTGGCACAAAGGGAAGATATGGAAGAACGGATTACCACCTTAGAGAAACGCTACCTGAGCGCACAGAGAGAAGCCACTTCACTCCATGATGTCAATGACAAGTTGGAGAATGAACTTGCCAGTAAAGAGTCCCTCTACAGACAGGTAATGCAAAGCGGAAGTTAGATTACTTAGGTTATTAATAATCCCTTATTATAATTTCCACCATGAACTCCGCCAACTCCAGAGTCATAGTGGGGTCCTTATTTACCCCAGAAGAAAACACTGACCCACGACTTCTGCTTTTGGCCACAGACCTATGCAACAGGGGTTGGACAATCAATTTTTATGAGAAGAGCCCCGATAAAATAAACTGGTCACAGGTTATTGGGTCCACCAGCAATCTGCTGTAATCTAAGCAGGAATTTAGTAGAAAGTGTTAATTTCCCCTGTAGTACCCTCACAGGGAAAATTAGGCATTACATGGTTCTTACTGAAATTAAAGGGGTTTTGCCAAGTTATAAAGTTATTCCCTATTCACAGGATAGGGGATGACTTTATGATCAGTGTGAGTCTGACCCTGGGACTCCCACCAATCATAAGAATGGGAGTCCAATCGATCCCCGAGTACATGGAGGAAAGGTCATGCAGGTGGGCCGGTGCTCCATTCACTTCAGTGATGGCACCAAAGATTACAGAGTTAAAGCACTTCGGCAATTTCTGGTGCTGTCATTGAAGTGAATAAGCAGTGGTACGACTGACCACCGCTCCATTTACTCAGGAACTGGCTTAGCCCTAGTTCTTGGGATCAGTGGGAGACCCACAAAGATCATAAAAATATCCCCTATCCACAGGATAGCGATAACTTCCTAACTTGTCACAGACCCCTTAATGGGCTGTGCAAGTCGTGCAAAGAGAGATTGTGTCCCCCAGAGAGAGACATTTTTTGTAGCCTGTCTTTGCATCAGTTAATTGATGAAGATCTCAAATAAGGCACTCTCCTATATTCACTAAGAGTTTTGTAATAGAGTATGTGAATTTTGTTTTTCTAAATTCGAGTCAACCTGAATAGTTGGCAGGGATGTTATCTAAGTTTGCTGGGCCACTCCAGAGTTTGTCAGTTTCTTGTGATCTGATCCACTCTGGCTATTAATGGTGTTCAGAACAGCTCCATAGGTAGCTCTTAGGTCACTTCCCTTTGGCTTTCTAAAGGCCTATTTACACTCAACGATTATTGCTCAGAATTCACTCAAACGATGTTTTTGAGTGATAATCCTTGCGTGCAAATGCTAGCATCGTTTACTTTTCGTCTGAATGATGATTGTTAGATGAGCATAAAATCCATCATTCAGCTGGAGAGCTGATAGCAGGGACCGCACACTATGTTCTCCACAGGAGCGCTGATTACATTGTATTCAGCTTGCAAAGGAGCTGTATGCTGTATGCAGAGAACAGACCACCTGCTGTTCTCTGCATACAGCTCCCGGAGGCTCATTTACATGCAAATGAAGGTAATAAGCTACTAATGGGTATTAGTACTCATTAGCAGCTTATGCAAAACGATAGCTAAAACTGTCAATCTACCTATCTTTTGAACACATTTTGAGCGATTATCTTTGCGTGTAAATGGGCCTTAATATATAGAGGACACGGCTGGGTGTACTTATTTTTAATTAAATTACATATCACTTCGGAGTGTCTGTTAGCAAGACATATCATATTCCTTGTATTATGCAGTTTTATAGTCTTTGTTCCCGTTGGCTGCTGACCTATATCTCCCATTATTCCTGTTCTTTTCTAGTCTGCCAGCCAAGCATCAGGGGGGATGCAGTTTGTAAGGTTGCCCCCTGCTGATGTAGAGTCAGTGGACTTTACAAGAACTGTGTTAGATTGTGACCTTAGATTATATACAAGGTTCCAGGTCACTGGCCAGAGATTTTGACCTTTACATTATGAATCTTCAAACTTCTATTGATCTGCCTTCACTGAAAGGGAAATTACAGGCATGGTAGATTAGAAATGATTGCAATAGCATCTCTTCCAAGCAGGGTAGATTTTGGGGGCTGACAGTCCCACATCCTTGCCTTCCTAGTTATCGAAATTCACCTTTAACTTTGCTGACTTGTGACTCCCTCTGCAGAGTGAAGAAAAGAACCGGCAGCTGCAAGAGTGGCTGGAAGACGCCAAGCAGAAACTGCAACAGACCCTTCAGAAGGCGGAGACTTTACCAGAGATTGAGGCTCAGCTGGCGCAGCGAGTGGCGGCTCTCAGCAAGGTACCTATACTTACATGCTACCTAATCAGAGCAAACAGCGGGGGTGAGCAGTCGGAGCCACACAGCTCTCCTATTCAGTCCTCCACAATGTGGTAGATGCCTGGTTTCTCTTTTGGAATCAAATTAGAAGTCGGGATTGTGGATGAACTGAAAATTGTCATAATTGACACATAACTGCTGAGCAAACAGATATTGTTTTTGATAAATGCGCGACTGTAAGTATATTGCACACCTCTCAGGGGCATAGCTTTAAAGCCACTGCAATGTCTAACCCCCTAAACTGCATGTGTTGATGTAAGAGGCAACTTTGTGCTGTGCAAAATCTAGCTTTAATGATCGAAATACTTGCCCTTTTATTATTAGAGGTTCCCTTATGGAAATTAGACACATAATGCCAGAGTGCAACATAAAGTAAAATGAGAAAGTTTAATCATTCAGTCTACATGCAGCCAACAACCCAATAACAAACGATAAATCGCTCACTTTTCGTTCATCGTTAATTTTATGCAGGACTAAAAATCATCGTTGGCTCTTTCACTGATCGTTCAATTTAAATGGTTCACTGGGTATATCCCTTAAAATATAACTTTTAATAACAAATATATATAAAATGTTTAGGCCTCACAGAAAACAGACAAAACAAGACAGACAAAAACAGAGCAAGAGGTTCAATACTGGAAGAGAACCGAATGAGAATATGTGAAGCTAGCCCCTCTATGGTAGTACAAGGGTGTGCTAGAAAATGAGACACTAGTGCCTATCCTAGATAAACCACTATTAAAGATGGATATGACTTGATTCGAATGTGATTAGAGGACCGTGTCAAAGTCAATCCTCTTAAAAGAGGTGGAATGAGGCTGATAGCTCCACCGAGGTAAGTGGTTTGCAGCTAGCTTCTAATAGGGACGAGCACTTGGGTCCATATTGTGTCTCATCGAATAGACCAGGAGCATAGTAAATAAGCGACTTGATAGAAGCCACAAAACACCAATCTTTTTAATGTAATAAAGTCTCGATAGGAGACAGGTTCGGTTCCATCCAGAAAAATGCCCTGTTTTAAAAAAATAACGGGCAAAAGATGATCGGACAACAGGAGAACCACAATCAAGAATATGATGGGTTCTCAAGCATAATGTGGTTAACAAAACCAATTCAAAACTGGTTCTTGAATACAGAACGCCAGTGGATGATCCGACTGGGTTCTCTTATAGGGGAAAAAAAAAAAAATATTATAAAAATTGTTTCAAAGCTGGTTCAGACTGGTTCAAACTGGTTCAACGCGTTTCTGTCTCATACAGACTCATCAGGAACCTTAATGCACAATAGTGTCATCTGACACAGGAAAAAATAGTTGTCCTTGATAGTTATAGTACCTATCTTATCTATGGTACCATCAAGACAGGAGTTGTTGTTCTTACTCTCCTCTTCCCACTTTGCTCTTTCTCTAACCGAATTAGGGTTTACTCCTTCTTTTGATTTAGGAGCATTCTCCATGTATCGTGGGGACCCTGTTTTGAATTGGACATTGTTTCCAGCATATAACTTTATCTTGGCACCTTTAGTGGAAAATTATTGCGCCGATTCTGACGCTTAATGTTCTATAGGTGCCTTGTTTATTCTGGTTAGTTCTAATCTTGAGAGCAGACTTCCTATTTATCTAGGTTTATTCCATTATTAGGGAAGCTTAGGTTGGCATATATGTATATTTTTTTCTGGTATGGGCAATCTATTATCGGTTTATCTACCCGTACGGACAGGCACCCCCTATTGTAATATGTAACAGCATTACTTACAGTTTAGGGCATTTCTACTATCACGGGTTAATTTAACCATAGATAAGATAGGTACTATAACTATCAAGGACAACTATTTTTTCCTATGTCAGATGACACTATTGTGCATTAAGGTTCCTGATGAGTCTGTATGAGACAGAAATGCGTTGAACCAGTTTGAACCAGTCTGAACCAGCTTTGAAACAATTTTTATAAAAACATTTTTTTTTTTTCCCTATAAGAGAACCCAGTCGGATCATCCACTGGCGTTCTGTATTCAAGAACCAGTTTTGAATTGGTTTTGTTAACCACATTATGCTTGAGAACCCATCATATTCTTGATTGTGGTTCTCCTGTTGTCCGATCAGAATCTATCGTGTTTCTCGATTGGTAACCTGTGGCTTAAAATCCATCAGCAACTTTTGTATATTTCTCGGAAGAACTCAGCAGAAGCACTGATTGGTGTCCCCTCATTCAGAACAAAATTCTAACCAGTTCTGAACTCTATCATGGATAAGAACCAATCCTAAACTTCTGCTGGTTTCTGATCATTGATCATCTTTTGCCCGTTATTTTTTTAAAACAGGGCATTTTTTTGGGATGGAACCGAACCTGTCTCCTATCGAGACGTTATTACATTAAAAAGATCGGTGTTTTGTGGCTTCTATCAAGTCGCTTATTTACTATGCTCCTAGTCTATTCGATGAGACACAATATGGACCCAAGTGCTCGTCCCTATTAGAAGCTAGCTGCAAACCACTTACCTCGGTGGAGCTATCAGCCTCCTTCCACCTCTTTTAAGAGGATTGACTTTGACACGGTCCTCTAATCACATTCGAATTAAGTCATATCCATCTTTAATAGTGGTTTATCTAGGATAGGCACTAGTGTCTCATTTTCTAGCACACCCTTGTACTACCATAGAGGGGCTAGCTTCACATATTCTCATTCGGTTCTCTTCCAGTATTGAACCTCTTGCTCTGTTTTTGTCTGTCTTGTTTTGTCTGTTTTCTGTGAGGCCTAAACATTTTATATATATTTGTTATTAAAAGTTATATTTTAAGGGATATACCCAGTGAATATTTGTTAAAAAGTCTTTCTCTTGTATCCCTCTGCCTCTGTGAATTATATTTCAATTTAAATGGCGATCGTTCAGTCATTCTTAGTCATTTACACAGTCATTGTGAACGACTGAACGATTTCTCGTTTGAACGAGCCAACGATGTATCTGCTGTATAAACAGGCTGCACTGGCGAACTCTGACATCATTCGCAAAATTTCAAAAACATAAGCGGGTCATTCCGTGTCAGTTCAACCAACGCTCCCGGTCGACCATCTCAGATTTCAATGAAACTTTGCACAAAGATAGACCCTGACCCTAAACTAAGATAGCCAGAATATTAGGCTTCAAAGTGCTTTGGTTCACGAGCTACAGGTCTTAATCTAGGGGGTTGTCATGTGATTACAGCGCGCAACCTGAAAAAAGTGGCGATTTCAATCCATTGCCAAGCCAGTTCTAATGACTCTAGAGCAATGAAACTTCACACACTAGGAGAACTTTTGGTGCTGAATCCAGCTAAGCTACTCAGACTGCCACTCTTATCATCATTCTGCCACCATTGCATGTCAAAGTGGCTGAAAAATTCTATCGCGCAAAATAAAACTCATATTTTAAGCAGTAATAACTCATAATCAATGCAATCCAACTCAGCTATGAATTTATCAATGTGTACTCCATAGAAATGTTTCTCATTATTCCCATTATGGACCCAAAAGGATGCATAGCTCTTAAGATACAATGAGTCAAAAATGGCAAAAAACACTTTTTTGCTAATTTTTCCCTTTTTCAAAGGCGAAAATCGGAATGTACTCCATTTTTATTTTTTTTCATTTTTGTTCTATTTGGAAGAGAATTTTTTGCTCTACAAGATTCGATGTTTTTCATTTTGTTCCCAGACCTTCTAGATGGGAAAATATCGATGCCTGTGAAGGTCCTATGCACTCGCGAAGGTCAAATAATAAAATAAGTGTAAGTTTTGCATGGATGTATAATTAGTTTAGAAATCATGAGAAGGTAAATTATTTTTGGAATGAGAAAACTTTTTGTGCTCAAGAAACTTATGTGATCAAAAATTGCATGGTGAGTTCAGGTGAGCCACAAGCTTCGGCCTAAGATGGTCAGAATATCATTGAGTGTTGCATAATGATTGTGGTATATTACAGTGATCACTGGGCTTATTTAGCACTCTATCCAGATTGGATACTAAGATTATCTAAGGCTAGCATTTGTGTAATAAATAACTAGTTCTGAACTCGCCATGCAATTTTTGATCACATAACTAGTTATTTATTACACAAATGCTAGCCTTAGATAATCTTAGTATCCAATATGGATAGAGTGCTAAATAAGCCCAGTGATCACTGTAATATACCACAATCATTATGCAACACTCAATGATATTCTGACCATCTTAGGCCAAAGCTTGTGGCTCACCTGAACTCGCCATGCAATTTTTGATCACATAACTAGTTATTTATTACACAAATGCTAGCCTTAGATAATCTTAGTATCCAATATGGATAGAGTGCTAAATAAGCCCAGTGATCACTGTAATATACCACAATCATTATGCAACACTCAATGATATTCTGACCATCTTAGGCCAAAGCTTGTGGCTCACCTGAACTCGCCATGCAATTTTTGGTCACATAAGTTTCTTGAGCACAAAAAGTTGTCTCATTCCAAAAATAATTTACCTTCTCATGATTTCTAAACTAATTATACATCCATGCAAAAATTACACTTATTTTATTATTTGACCTTCGCGAGTGCATAGGACCTTCACAGGCATTGATATTTTCCCATCTAGAAGGTCTGGGAACAAAATGAAAAACATCGAATCTTGTAGAGCAAAAAATTCTCTTCCAAATAGAACAAAAATGAAAAAAAAGAAAAATGGAGTACATTCCGATTTTCGCCTTTGAAAAAGGGAAAAATTAGCAAAAAAGTGTTTTTTGCCATTTTTGACTCATTGTATCTTAAGAGCTATGCATCCTTTTGGGTCCATAATGGGAATAATGAGAAACATTTCTATGGAGTACACATTGATAAATTCATAGCTGAGTTGGATTGCATTGATTATGAGTTATTACTGCTTAAAATATGAGTTTTATTTTGCGCGATAGAATTTTTCAGCCACTTTGACATGCAATGGTGGCAGAATGATGATAAGAGTGGCAGTCTGAGTAGCTTAGCTGGATTCAGCACCAAAAGTTCTCCTAGAGTGTGAAGTTTCATTGCTCTAGAGTCATTAGAACTGGCTTGGCAATGGATTGAAATCGCCACTTTTTTCAGGTTGCGCGCTGTAATCACATGACAACCCCCTAGATTAAGACCTGTAGCTCGTGAACCAAAGCACTTTGAAGCCTAATATTCTGGCTATCTTAGTTTAGGGTCAGGGTCTATCTTTGTGCAAAGTTTCATTGAAATCTGAGATGGTCGACCGGGAGCGTTGGTTGAACTGACACGGAATGACCCAAGCCACACAGAAGCCTGCCACTAAATACATGTAACCTTGATGGCTCTTGCTCTTAGGCCGGGCTCACATGACCATATTGTAATTGTGTATCACGCACACATACTTTGCGCACAATACGCTGTAGCAAGTAACCATAGACTTACTTTGTGCCACTCACACATATTGCGCGAAATACACATACAAGACAGATCGCAGCATGGTCTATTTCGGTGCGCATTACATGGGTATACACACCAAGATAGTTCATGGGATTGGTGGCCCGCAGCAAACATGCAATGTTTATTGCATACTTGCTGCGTGTATTTCGCGGACAGCAAATTATGGCCGTCGGAACTGCCCTTAGGATTTATGTACGCCAGTGGTATCTACCTTGTGACTCACCGGCTGGTTAGACTTCTTTGATATTACAGGGTTCATGTCTATAATGTCTATCTATTAGTAAAAGGTCCGGAAAGTTTGCTTAGTGAGTGGTTCTTCTAGACCAGTGATGATGAACCTATGGCACGCGTGCCAGTGGCGGCACACGGGGGCCTCCCTGCTGGCACGCGCCACCATCGGCCTGCGGCTGCGAATACTGCCAGGGGCTGCGGCTTCACAGCGCTAATCCTGGCACACACTGTGACAGTGTGCAGCTGGGATCCTCCTCTCCCGACGTCTCCTACTACTTGGTTCTGCGAGAGCAGGGGGAGGAGGCGTCCGGCAGCACACTGACATCAGAGTGTGTGCCAGGATCAGCGTCAGCAGCAACGGTGAGCAGAGGAGAAGCGGAGCTTCCACGAGGGAGAGGCGGTAAGTATGTGGGTCTCGGAGAAGGGGGATGGGGATGTCACTATTACACTGGGGGCCGCTGTGGGGTGTCACTATTACACTGGGGGCCGCTGTGGGGTGTTACTATTACTACAGGGGTCCGCTGTGGGATGTCGCCATCGTACAGGGGGCCGCTGTGGGATGTCGCCATCGTACCGGGGGCCACTGTGGGATGTCGCTTTTTGAATGCGGAAATGCTGCAGATTTTTCCACAGAAATTTCCGCTGAGGACATTCTGCAGCATTTCCGCATCCAAAAAGCAGTCAAAATCTGCACGCTGTCTATTTTGAAGCGGCCCTGTCCTTTTTAGAACGACGGGGGTAAAATCATACATCGTGATAAACCCCGCCCCTGATGTGCTGGCACTTTGCAGTAAATAAGTGGGTTTTGGGTTGCAGTTTGGGCACTGTGTTTCTAAAAGGTTCGCCATCACTGGTCTAGACACTTCATCCCACATTTATTATTCACTTTAATTTTGATTTTTTTTTAATTAGTCAGCCACAAAATGTGAAAAATTTGTGAAAAAAATTGCAAGTTTTCTCAATATTCGCCAGTTTTCTAATTACTAGCCAAATTTGTAAAGTGTTGAGAATACTAGCACGTCGGACTAGTATTCGCAAGTATGCTGCTTAGCCTCCCTTCCCCACCCTTTGCCGGATGGCTCCCATAGGACTTGTTCTATGTTTTGACAGAGGGAATATCTTTTGATGGACGATTTTGGCGTGTCAAAAAATCGTTCGTCTGAAAGAACACATAGGAAGTCATAGGCTCTTTTAGACACAATTGTTTTAACGTGTGAAAAAGCCCTTAGCCATTAAAAAATAAACACAAGAAAAGCCATTTTAAAGCAATTACATGTGTAATTAACTTTCTGTGCCACAGTTTATCAAAACTCATCAAGGCTCATTAAATTATGATACATCTGTATCTACTTTACTAATGGCCCATTTACACATAACGATGATCGCTCAAAATTTGTTCGAACGAATTTGAGCGATAATTGTTCAGTGTAAATGCAAAAAATTTACTCACTACTCGTTCGCCGTTCTTTAGCGCTGACTTTCAGTCAGCAAAAAAACTCGCTAGATCGCTGGCTTCTCATTACGTGTAAATGCTCACGCTTTTTCTAGGTGAAGCACTGAGGAAGAAGTTAGCAATAACCCAACGATGTCTTTCAGTCTAGACATTCTGCACGAGTGCTGACGACCTTAGAGGTGATGTCCGCACTCGTGCAGTCGTTTAAATGCCTGTCGGCCCGTGTAAAAGGGCCATAAGACTAGCATAAGATAAGATAGTAACTATAGCCACGTGGCTGGATTTACATTGTGTCAGTTGTCTGTAGTCAATAAGCAGCTACATTTCTATCATAGTTACAAATGGACAGTTCTTGCTCACGTAACGTGAAGATAAGTTGTATAACCAAGTGTTGTCTATAGAACTGTGACTCTTATTGTGCTGCATGTTCTATAAGTGCTAATAGTTACAATGTATATTTCCTCCTTAATATTAATTTCTGTGTAATCAGGCAGAGGAGAGGCATGGGAATTTCGAAGAGCGACTCCGTCAACTTGAAGCTCAGCTTGAGGAGAAGAACCAGGAGCTACAAAGGGTAAGTGGTACTCTATGGTCAACTTTTTACTGCAGGTCCATACAGTTCTTTACCTTATGGACTGATATCCCACATTTTACTCATTTTCCACTGATTCTGTTGTCTAGCTCATGCATGTCATCATACAGTGCACACAGTAAATTATTAGGGTGTTTTAGATGTTTCAAACTACATTAGGTAGTAATGTCTCTATATTTGCAAAATTGAGTTCATTGTGGACTGTAGTTGTAAAATAAGCTTCATTCAGAATATGTCTATAGGCTAGGGTTTGTGGTCAGATTGGCCATTGCAGGTCACACTCCTACTTGTGCATGCTGAGCTTCTGCTGTCTCCTACAGGCCCGTCAAAGGGAGAAAATGAACGATGAACACAATAAACGTCTGTCGGAGACTGTCGATAAACTCCTGTCTGAATCAAATGAAAGACTGCAGTTGCATCTTAAGGAGAGGATGGGAGCCCTGGAGGAGAAGGTATGCATCCAGGCCATACATTGAGTGATCGCTCCATTCGTTATGTTCTGTTTGCTTAGCTATAGTCCGTGGCAGACATTAGCCTCCAGAAATGCTGCAAGCTGCCACATGTAGCAAGATAGTTTGTAAATGTGCACCTTATGATTGTGTCCAAGTGTCCAGAGCCCAAGAGCTTGACAACTGATTTATCTAGAAAGTGTCAGAACGTTTAAGTTGTGTTTGTTACAATATGCCTCCTTTAAATGAATGATATCGCTGTGATTCTTATTTGTTGGTTATCTTGAGTGTAGTTTAGCTGGAAACCAGACAGTGCCTATGGACAAGAGTGTTGCTGTTTCTGGCAAAAGTAGGCCCTTTTTCTAATCCTTGGCAACCCCTTTAAGGGGAATGTATTACCTATCTTTTTATTTTTTTTTGCTAGAGCCAGATACGGTTATGGCGATTTACCAATTTTGTTTTTAATTTTTTTAAATTTTACTAACTTTGCTCAAATAAAAACACACAAAAAAAATTATTTTCGTGTTGCGCCATTCTGAGAACCATAACTTTTTTTAAAGAGATTCATGGGTTTAGCTTTCATTGGTACCATTTTGGGGTTACATACAACTGATTTTGATTAATTTATTCTAGTGCTATTATTATTTCTTTTTTATGGCATTCACCACACAGCAAAAATAACATTTTTTATAGTACAGCTCATTATAGTTGTAGCAATACCAATGTGTCAGTCTTATATTTTTTTTACATAATAAATAGAGATCAGCGGGCATACTCGTCCGAGCTTGATGCTCGTTCGAGTATTAGGGTGCTCGAGATGCTCGTTACCCGAGACGAGCACCACGCGGTGCTCGTCTCGATTAAATGAGCACTGACCATTGAATTCAATGGAGCCGGCAATACAGCCGTCTCCATTGAAAGCAATGGGATGCCGGCTAGCGCGGGATGAATTTTCGGGAAGGGCTTAAAAATATAAGCCCTTACCTGAAAATCATCCTAAAATGTGTAAAAAGTAAAAAAAAAATATATACTCACCTTGTCCCGGCAGAACGATGTTAGCCCATTGAATTCAATGGAGCCGGCAATACAGCTTCCCTGCAATTCATCCAGAAATGTGTAAAAAAAAAAAAAAAAATATATATATATATATATATACTCACCTGGTCCTGGCAGACAGAGTTCAGCTGCGGCCAGCTGGCAGTTCTCCTGAACTGCTCTGAACAGCTGTGAGTAGTATTCAGCAGCAGGGGATTTAAAATCCCCGCCTGCTGAATGAGCTGCCTCTAATTGGTCACAGCCTGACCAATCAGAGGCAGATCTCACTCACACCCATTCATGAATTCATGAATGGGTGAGTGAATGCTGCCTCTGATTGGCTCAGCGCAGCACTCAGCTGAATGACAGCACCACAGTGCAGGGGACAGCAGGAGAAGACGCGGGCTGAAGGGAGGTGAGTATCTATTTTTTTTGTTTTTTAAATCACTTTTAATTCATTTCCAGGGAATGGCTTATATGTAAAGCCCTTCCCTGAAAAAGAATTTAGGTGTGCCAGCGGACCATTGTCTTCAATGGAGTCGCCGGCAGCAGCAGCGGCTCCATTAAAGAGAGAATGCCTGCATTTTTATTCTTTTTTACACTAAAATCTTTCTTTTTCAGGTAAGGGCTTCTATTTTTAAGCCCTTCCCGAAAATTCATCTCGTGGTCGCCGGCAGCCCATTGCTTTCAATGGAGCCGGCTGTATTGCCGGCTCCATTGAATTCAATGGGCTAACATCGTTCTTCTCTGCCACAGCTGTTACAGCTGTGGCAGAGGAGAACGATCTTAATGCTGACATAATTTTTTTTTTTTTTTTAACACATTTTAGGATGATTTTCAGGTAAGGGCTTATATTTTTAAGCCCTTCCCGAAAATTCATCCCGCGCTCGCTGGCAGCCCATTGCTTTCCATGGAGCCGGCTGTACTGCCGGCTCCATTGAATTCAATGGGCTAACATCATTCTTCTCTGCCACAGCTGTTACAGCCCTGCATGTTGCTCCTCGCCTGCCCTATCCATTTCTATGTTTTTTACATGACTTTGGTGATTTGCTAAGATTTTCACAAATGAAAACCTTAGCGGAGCACCAGTCATATACAAAAATGCTCGAGTCACCCATTGACTTCAATGGGGTTCGTTACTCGAAACGAACTCTCGAGCATCACTGAAAGTTCGACTCGAGTAACGAGCACTCGAGCATTTTGGTGCTCGCTCATCTCTAATAATAAAGCATCTTGTAAGGAATTTCTATATATTTTTTTTTTATTTTATTCCATGCCAAAAACTGTAACCAAAGAGAATATAGCCTCATTTTTTACATTGTGGTCAATGAAGAATGGATGAAAATGAAAGCTTTTTATTTGCATCCTTTATTTCTTCCACTTAACGGATCCGTTTTTTCTTCTATGCATGCTCAAAAGCAAAAAAAAAACACAAAAAACAACAAAACGGATCCACTACAACAGATGCAAACGGAAAATGACGTTTCTATTTCTGGATGAACCGGCCATGCGAATCTAGCAAAATAATGGCTGCCTCAGTTCCCATTTGCTTCAGTTTTTCAATTTGGCTGTTTTTGAATCCGTTTATAGTAACTCAGATGGATCCATTAAAACCGATACCCAAATATAGATGTGATCAGAACTTTAAAGAGAGTTGCACCTAAATGCTCTTCTATTGTGGCTTTTCTCTTTATACTTGGGATAATTCCATAGAGAAATATGGATTCATAGACTGAGACGCTTATACTTGATGATAGCAATTTCCTTGCCAGCAAATTTGCAACTAACCTCTCACCTTCTGTCTCAGTAACCAGCTGTCCTGGCAGTCCTCGCTATGTGTTTCCTTTGCTCACTCTATACTGACCTCTCAAGTACTGTCTTTTCCTTTTGCTTGCTTCCTCTCTCTCAGAACACTCTATCAGAAGAGATAGCTAACATGAAAAAGCTGCAGGACGAGCTCCTTCTCAATAAGGTTTGTATCATTGACAATGGCCTGCAATACCATGTGGTTTCTTCTGTATTGTAAGCATTACTGTATAGTACTCTGATGTGCACCAAGCATAATGCACTTTTCCAATCAGAATTTACATGGAGATATATATCAGTGTTCAACCTTGAAATCTACGCACCAGTATCTGTGTGTATGTATGTGTTATAATATATACATACATACATACATGTTTGTATGTATGAAAATCTTAGATAAGAGTTGAGGCTAGAGAGGTGCAGCCTACATGATATTCCTGGAGATCTGCCGGCCTGTACTTCAGTGGCTAACATTGGTGTCAGGAGTCACTATTTAGGTAATTGCTAAAGAAGGGATACCACAAAGAAGAAAGAAGTTAGCGATTCATTTTTAATGTTGTCTTATATCTATTTTCTGACTTGGACAAAGAAAGCCAGAAAGTGTGCAAGAACTCTGAAAATCCTGAAGGATTCACAAATTTTCTAGCACCATTGTGCCTTTGATCTCATAGTTTCACAAACGATGAATTCCACAGTGTTTTATCTCAAAATGTCCCTACAAATATTGTCATGTAACTTTTCTTGATGGGATAAGCATTGGCTCTTTCACATGGTGCTGTATGTCTTGTCTTTGTAGTCTTGGTCATTCATTTATTCTGCAAATGCAGGACCTGCAATACTCATTGATCTTGGCAAAACGTTAGCATTTTGCTGATGGGTTTTGAAGGACAGGCTTAGCAAATCTGCATTGTTGACCATTCTCTTTAGGTTTATTATATCATCTCACTATACAAGTGCAATAAAATCTGGCATTTGACAATCCAGCTGTTACGTCCAACTTGGACGCCCTGCTTCTGAAACCTGAAATCTTCATGAAAATGCACACACAGATCACCAAAGGGAAAAACTATGTACTGGACCCACAGACAGACATAACGTATGGACTGAATTGAAGACCTAAACATGCACCATACATACCTGCACACATAACCAGATGAAATAGCTATAAAAGTACAAGGTATAAGCTTGTGAATTGGCCAAGTCACTTAAGCCCATGAGCTCGCTTCAAGGGTCCTCATTGTCTCATGGGTCCCTACTCTCACAAGACAACTTCCACATGAAACCTGTCTGCATGCAGGGCGATCGTCCCAATATGGAAATAACTCTCTCCCAGGATGGAAAACAATCCAAAGCAGGACAGGACGCAGTTCACACCAACACACTAGGGATTGCATGCAACACAGAACAGGACTGTTCTTACCTAATGTCTGGCCACCTGCACAGACCCACAGAACATATCACTGTTCACACACCTGTCTGGCCACCTGCACAGACACACACAAAACATCATGCAAGGAAGCAAAACCCCAGTGTGTAGGAAAACCAGCTTCCTCTAGCAGAAGGGCTGGTATATATGAGCAGCAGACCAGGGGGATAGGCTGGCTGCGGAACTCCACACCCAGCCAGCATAATTGTCCCACACCTGTGGAGCTGTGCTGCTGGAAACCCATATAGAACAACATATCTCAGCAGCACAACCAAACACCAGCATGTCTAATAATCTGGCAGTTGGTTCTGACACAATTTAGCAATATAATGTGAAAATTCACAAACACAGAAGTAGAAGATTACAATCCCCCTAAATTCAAATTCAAGAGAATGAGATGTAGCGGCCATATGTCGATATTGTAGCTGTCTGACACAAGCCTAATAGTAGCAATTTATGTTAGCATGGCAGTTTGGCCTTTGTTAATGAACATTGCCTTAAAGGGGTATTCTGGGCTTTTACTACTGATGACCTATGCTTTAGATAGATCATCAAAATTTGATTTGCTGAGATCTACAGCTTGAGATTCCCACAGATTGGTCAGCTGTCAGTGATTTCATCATCGGTGGTCCTGAGGGTAGATGATCAATAGTAAATGCCTGGAACCCCTTTGAAAAGTACATTTTCCATACATTTCTATGAATCTTTAATATTTCAGATTATTTGACAATCCAGCACAGTCCCATTGATGCCGGATGAAAGGAATTTTATTCTCCAAAGTTTTGTTGAAGTTTACAAAATTTCTGGTACCTTTTTATAAATGTTCTGATGTCTTCCTCATCTAGGAGCAACTCGTGGCTGAGATTGAACGGATGCAGTTAGAGATAGACCAACTTCGAGGGCGACCCTCATCCACATATTCCAGGTGAATCATTATGTCATTTGGAAGGTTTTAGAAGCTCAATCTTAATGTAGATGCTCAAATCTGTACTACTGGAACCATTTAAAAAAACAATGAAGCAACTATATTACAGGCATATACTCACTACAGCGCACTTCCCAGTGCAGCCACTGTGAGGAGTACTTGTAAAGAATACTAAGAGAGGCAGATTGCTATATAGGAATACTTAGTCTTTTCTCGTGAGTCAATTTATGTGATTTATGAACTGTAAGGCCATTCTGCCTATCCCTTTTGTTAAAAGTAGTAGTGCCAAAATGACCGAAGAAAATCAAACCAGCTCACTCTTTATAATAGTACTCCTGGGGCACAGATCCCGCCTGGACTTGAGACCGTGAAGCCACATACAAAAATGAACTTGATGATCCAGCTCACAAGAGATGCTAATTTGTTTAAATGAAGATATGGATTTTAATTAGCATCTCTTGTGAGCTGGATCACCAAGTTCATTTTTGTTGTGCCAAGATGGCATCCACTATTCATATGCTCTTTTAAGGCATATGAACACCATAAAGTGGGGTCACCGCAATGCATGGACATCTGCGGCTTCCGCTGTGAAATCAGCTGATTGCCTGGGGTGCCAAGAGTGGGACCTGGGGAGATCAGTTGCTTGCCCTGGGCCCTGCATTCAGAGAGGGGTTGTGCATCTTGCCACAATCCATTGGGAGAACACATATGCACTGTATATCATAACCAATGTTTCATTTTTGAAGTTCTCCTTAAGTACTCATGTGGCTTCTTTTCATAATCTACCTTAATTGTGTCTTAAGAAGAAAGAGATGTGCCCATATCAAGACAATTGAAACCAAACGGATGACAATTTCTGTACAGGAATACAAAATACATTACTGCTCTATGAATAACCATAAACAAATCTTTAAGAGGACCTGTCATACCTGTTTTAGTAAATACCTGCATTCCCTATGAAATAACAGTTCTGCAGCATCTTTTCTAAGAACTCTGTGTTGTGCTGTTCCTCTGTTATTCTTCCTGGAAATGTATGACTAAATTGATAGCTGGGTGTTCCCAGTGTTGGGTGTGTCATTACTTAGTTTAAAAAGAAATAAAAAAAAACCAAAATCTTGTTACCAGATATCTTGTTAATCATTAAACGGTATTATACCTACAAGATCTTTTTTTTTGTTTCTCTTACCAAGAGCCTACACAGTCTGATGCTGTCAGCTAGTACTGCCAGTAGCAGACTGTAAAGACATAACCCTTTGGTAAGAAGAATGGTAATACCCTGTTGTTAATCTATTCTTACATTTCCAGGAGGGATAACAGAGAAACATTACAAGGCAAAGTTCTCAATAACTCCGCTCCAGAATTATTTTATAGGGAATAGAAGTGCTTATTGAATCAGACATCTCACTGAACCGTTCTCATTAATGGCTGCTTTGTATAGTCTAAGGTAAAAGTAAAGCCTGCTGTAAGACCTACCTCACACATGCACTTACGTTTTTGCGGCCGAAGCCAGCTTTTGGCTCTCCTCATCAGTGATGAGGAGCACTAAACGCTCGAAAATAGAGCAGACACCGCTCTAAAATGCGGCGCTGAAAAGCAGTGCAATCAAGCGGCTGGCTGGTAAAAGGCGACTGTGTGAGGGAGGCCTCAAATTTTTCTCTATGATACTTCCAAGAAGGTGGATATAAACCCTTCACAAAGATTTACAAGTATTTTCTGCTAACACTCATTACCCATTCTCAGGATTGGCACCCAGATGTCAAAGTCATTATAGGGTTTTAATCATCATACAATGAAAGTTTTACAACTTTCTAATATACTTTGAACTTAAGTTCCTCACAATATTTAAAATATGTGCTTGCTGTCAGTGTATGAGCACATTTCTGTTTATATTCACAACTGAAGGTCTGTTACGTTTGTGTTCCATCTAGAGCTTAACAATTCTCTATGAGCTAACAAAGCAACAGCTCAGATCTCCCCTCCCCTAGTAGTCTGCTACACAGCAACAGCGCTGATCTCTCCTCCCTTAATAGTCTGCTACACTACAACAGCTCATATCTCACCTCCCTTAATAGTCTGCTACACTACAACAGCTCAGATCTCACCTCCCTTAATAGTCTGCTACACTACAACAGCTCAGATCTCTCCTCCCCTAATAGTCTGCTACACTACAACAGCTCAGATCTCTCCTCCCCTAGCAGTCTGCTACAAAACAACAGCTCAGATCTCTCCTCCCCTAATAGTCTGCTACACTACAACAGCTCAGATCTCTCCTCCCCTAATAGCCTGCTACACTACAACAGCTCAGATCTCTCCTCCCCTAATAGCCTGCTACACAGCAACAGCTCAGATCTCTCCTCCCCTAATAGTCTGCTACACTACAACAGCTCAGATCTCTCCTCCCCTAATAGTCTGCTACACTACAACAGCTCAGATCTCTCCTCCCCTAATAGCCTGCTACACAGCAACAGCTCAGATCTCTCCTCCCCTAATAGTCTGCTACACTACAACAGCTCAGATCTCTCCTCCCCTAATAGTCTGCTACACTACAACAGCTCAGATCTCTCCTCCCCTAATAGTCTGCTACAATACAACAGCTCAGATCTCCCCTCCCCTAATAGTCTGCTACACAGCAACAACTCAGATCAGATTTCTCCTCCCCTAATAGTCTGCTACACTACAAAGGCTCAGACCTCTCCTCCCCTAATAGTCTGCTACAATACAACAGCTCAGACCTCTCCTCCCCTAATAGTCTGCTACAATACAACAGCTCAGACATCTCCTCCCCTAATAGTCTGCTACACAGCAACAGCTCAGATCTCTCCTCCCCTAATAGCGTGCTACACTACAACAGCTCAGATCAGATCTCTCCTCCCCTAATAGTCTGCTACACTACAACAGCTCAGATCTCTTCTCCCCTAATAGCCTGCTACACAGCAACAGCTCAGATCTCTCCTCCCCTAATAGCGTGCTACACTACAACAGCTCAGATCAGATCTCTCCTCCCCTAATAGTCTGCTACAATACAACAGCTCAGATCTCTGCTCCCCTAATAGTCTGCTACACTACAACAGCTCAGATCTCTCCTCCCCTAATAGCCTGCTACACTACAACAGCTCAGATCTCTCCTCCCCTAATAGTCTGCTACACTACAACAGCTCAGATCTCTCCTCCCCTAATAGTCTGCTACAATACAACAGCTCAGATCTCCCCTCCCCTAATAGTCTGCTACACAGCAACAGCTCAGATCAGATTTCTCCTCCCCTAATAGTCTGCTACACTACAAAAGCTCAGACCTCTCCTCCCCTAATAGTCTGCTACACAGCAACAGCTCAGATCTCTCCTCCCCTAATAGCGTGCTACACTACAACAGCTCAGATCAGATTTCTCCTCCCCTAATAGTCTGCTACACTACAAAAGCTCAGACCTCTCCTCCCCTAATAGTCTGCTACACAGCAACAGCTCAGATCTCTCCTCCCCTAATAGTCTGCTGCAATACAACAGATTAGATCTCTCCTCCTCAAATAGTCTGCTACACCGCAACAGCTCAGATCTCTCCTCCCCTAACAGCCTGCTACACTACAACAGCTCAGATCTCTTCTCCCCTAATAGTCTGCTACACTCCAAAGCTCAGATCAGATCTCTCCTCCCCTAATAGTCTGCTACAATACAACAGCTCAGATCTCTCCTCCCCTAATAGTCTGCTACAATACAACAGCTCAGATCTCTCCTCCCCTAATAGTCTGCTACACTACAACAGCTCCGATCTCTCCTTCCCTAATAGTCTGCTACACTACAACAGCTCAGATCTCTCCTCCCCTAATAGTCTGCTACACTACAACAGCTCCGATCTCTCCTCCCCTAATAGTCTGCTACACAGCAACAGCTCAGATCTCTCCTCCCCTAATAGTCTGCTACAATACAACAGCTCAGATCTCTCCTCTCCTAATAGTCTGCTACAATACAACAGCTCAGATCTCTCTTCCCCTAATAGTCTGCTACACAGCAACAGCTCAGATCACTCCTCCCCTAATAGCCTGCTACACTACAACAGCTCAGCTCAGATCTCTCCTCCCCTAATAGTCTGCTACACAGCAACAGCTCAGATCTCTCCTCCCCTAATAGTCTGCTACACTACAACAGCTCAGATCCCTTCTCCCCTAATAGCCTGCTACACTACAACAGCTCAGATCAGATCTCTTCTCCCCTAATAGTCTGCTACACAGCAACAGCTCAGATCCCTCCTCCTCTAATAGTCTGCTACAATACAACAGCTCAGATCTCTCCTCCCCTAATAGTCTGGTACAATACAGCAACGCAGATCTCTCCTCCCCTAATAGTCTGCTACACAGCAACAGCTCAGATCTCTCCTCCTCTAATAGTCTGCTACACAGCAACAGCTCAGATCTCTCCTCCCCTAATAGTCTGCTACAATACAACAACTCAGATCTCTCCTCCCCTAATAGTCTGGTACAATACAGCAACGCAGATCTCTCCTCCCCTAATAGTCTGCTACACAGCAACAGCTCAGATCTCTCCTCCTCTAATAGTCTGCTACACAGCAACAGCTCAGATCTCTCCTCCTCTAATAGTCTGCTACACAGCAACAGCTCGGATCTCTCCTCCCCTAATAGTCTGCTACACTCCAAAGCTCAGATCAGATCTCTCCTCCCCTAATAGTCTGCTACACAGCAACAGCTCAGATCTCTCCTCCCCTAATAGTCTGCTACACAGCAACAGCTCAGATCTCTCCTCCTCTAATAGTCTGCTACACAGCAACAGCTCAGATCTCTCCTCCCCTAATAGTCTGCTACACAGCAACAGCTCAGATCTCTCCTCCCCTAATAGTCTGCTACACAGCAACAGCTCAGATCTCTCCTCCCCTAATAGTCTGCTACACAGCAACAGCTCAGATCTCTCCTACCCTAATAGTCTGCTACATTACAACAGCTCAGTTCAGATCTCTCCTCCCCTAATAGCCTGCTACACAGCAACAGCTCAGATCTCTCCCCCCAATAGCCTGCTACACTACAACAGCTCAGATCCCTCCTCCGCTAATAGCCTGCTACACTACAACAGCTCAGATCTCTCCTCCCCTAATAGTCTGCTACACAGCAACAGCTCAGATCCCTCCTCCGCTAATAGCCTGCTACACTACAACAGCTCAGATCTCTGCTCCCCTAATAGTCTGCTACACAGCAACAGCTCAGATCTCTCCTCCCCTAGTAATCTGTTACTCTACAACAGCTCAGATCTCTTCTCCCCTAATAGTCTGCTACACTACAACAGCTCAGATCTCTCCTCCCCTAATAGTCTGCTACACTACAACAGCTCAGATCTCCCCCCCCTAATAGTCTGCTACACTACAACAGCTCAGATCAGATCTCTCCTCCCCTAATAGTCTGCTACACTACAACAGCTCAGATCTCTCCTCCCCTAATAGTCTGCTACAATACAACAGCTCAGATCTCTCCTCCCCTAATAGTCTGCTACAATACAACAGCTCAGATCTCTCCTCCCCTAATAGTCTGCTACAATACAACAGCTCAGATCTCTCCTCCCCTAATAGCCTGCTACACTACAACAGCTCAGATCTCTGCTCCCCTAATAGTCTGCTACACAGCAACAGCTCAGATCTCTCCTCCCCTAGTAATCTGTTACTCTACAACAGCTCAGATCTCTTCTCCCCTAATAGTCTGCTACACTACAACAGCTCAGATCTCTCCTCCCCTTATAGTCTGCTACACAGCAACAGCTCAGATCTCTCCTCCCCTAATAGTCTGCTACACAGCAACAGCTCAGATCTCTCCTCCCCTAATAGTCTGCTACACAGCAACAGCTCAGATCTCTCCTCCCCTAAGGCCTCATGTCCACGGGGAAAATCAGATCCGCTGCAGATTCTACATGTAGAATCTGCAGCGGGTCCCTCCTGCCCCGCGGACATGAGCGCCGAAAATAAGAATTTAAAAGTATTTACCATCCGGCGCGGGCGGAGAAGATCAGCTGTTCCTCACGGCCGGATCTTCATTTTCGGCCGGCGGATGAATTCCTGACGCCGGCGGCACGTCGCCGGCACGTCGCCGACGTGCCGCGCGCATGCGCCGGGCACATCCGCCGAGCCGAAGCAAGGAAGATGCGGCCGTGAGGAACAGCTGACCTTCCCCGCCCGCGCCGGATGGTAAATACTTTAAATTCCTATTTTAGGTCTCCCGCGGATCCGGACGGCTTCCATAGGCTTCAATAGAAGCCCGCGGGAGCCGTCCCCGCGGGAGACCCGCACGAAAATGGAGCATGGTCCGGATTTTTCCATGCTCCATTTTTTTTAAAATCCCTTTTATTGACGATCCGCGGGTATTTATCTACCCGCGGGTGGTCAATGCATCCCTATGGGATGCGGATCCGCATGCGGGAGATCCGCTGCGGATCTTAAATCATATTTTGCCCGTGGACATGAGCCCTAATAGTCTGCTACACAGCAACAGCTCAGATCTCTCCTCCCCTAATAGTCTGCTACACAGCAACAGCTCAGATCTCTCCTCCTCTAATAGTCTGCTACACTACAACAGCTCAAATCTCTCCTGCCCTAGTAGTCTGCTACAATACAACAGCTCAGATCTCTCCTCCCCTAATACTCTGCTACACTACAACAGCTCAGATCTCTGCCCCCCTAATAGTCTGCTACAATATGTCAGCGGAGATAAAATGTACCAGATTGTTTAGCTGTAGAGTGAATGCCATCATAACAAAGCTGTGGGTATAAACCTGAATGTACCCATACAATGACAGATCTTGAGAATGGTGAGGAAGTGAATCACGACATGTATTAGAAAGTTACAGAACATTTCATTATACTCGTGACTTAATAGCAGTTTTCACGTGCGCAAACGTCCCCCTGCAAACTGGTCTATTGATTTCATACATAAATACACATGTATCATGCATATTCGCTGTGTATTTGCACAATCCCATTGACTTCAATGGGCTACTTTGGTCCGTAATATGAATCAAAATAGGAAATTCTGCAATTTTTTTCACATGCGAAAATACACAGGTCAAAATAACCTATTAGAAATCAGTGAGGATTCAGCACTCTCTATTATGGTCAACGTGTTAATTTTTCAAATGATGGGCAGCTAAATTGGTCAAAATCAGCCATGTCAGACAACTTTTAGCTTGTATGCATAGTTTTAGACCCAGGCTATAGCAGCTTCATACATAAAGTAACGCCCTCTATCTGAACTTTTACCCTTTAGCGATACATTGAGTCACGCAAAGCTTTCTGACCATGGGGGGAACAAAATGTTGCAAATGATAAGATGTTGTTGTGCAACACCATAGAAGCCAGTTAAAATTACCATGTTGCATGATGGTTGCAGAAAATAACTTTCCATAGACTTTTTTTTTTTTGTAGAGAAACAAGTTGTTTGGTTTTAAATACCATAATGCTTTGCCCTACTGCTGGGATGCATTGCACAACAGAAGTTACTGTATGGCCCCTGTCCAATAACCAAACAAGTGAAAGGCTTTGAGTAGTTTTACCATGTTTTTTATTGTTTGTTTGTTTTTTTAAATGCATCTAGAATAAAAAATGAAGCAAGTCTGCAAATTAATTAGACTAATGAAACAAGGTCCTGTTATTTGTGTATGTAGTTCCTATGCATAGCTATATGTCTTCATGATTGCAGGCTACAAACATACTCTATGTTCTGTATAGCCTTATCCTGCAGTTACGTGTTGTCATCTTGCTTAAACCCTTAACGACCTTTTTACAGTGGTCATTAAGGGGCCTTATTCTGATGCATGTGCCTTTCCACGGTGCTGCATGAAAAACCTAGAACGTGACCCCTGGACAATGGGGAGCAGATGCTCTACTGTTGGATGACAAACTGGCACTTGCTCTAACAGCAGGGACTGGATAAACCTCCAATGCTTGCTGTTTAATACTTTACATGTCAATGCGACCGTGACACGTGAGAAGACGCCCTCTGTCAACTTTTGGAACCTTGCAATGTGATCCCAATAGGTTGCCGTGGCTCCTAGAGGCTTTGAAGACTGCCTACAGGTCTGCCATCTACAGTGGGCTATGAGGCTCAGGTGAGTTGCGGCGGGGAGCTCTCCCCCGCCGCTCCCCGCCCGCCGCCGACCCCCGAATCTTTAGAGACGAGCGGGGAGATACTCGGCTAAGGCACTACTCGCTCGAGTAAAGTGCCTTAGCCGAGTATACCGGTACTCGCTCATCACTAATTATGACTGTAGAAATGAGACACTAAAAAAACTGAAAAAAATAGTTGGTCATTAAGGCGAAAACAGGCTTTGGTGCTAAGGGGTTAAAAGTTATGGATATCTTTTGACATGAAAAAAATGATTTTACATAAATTAGAGCTGGTTTTGAAAAAACTCTTTAAAAAGTTGCACTAATTTTCAGGCTTTAACCTTCATCCTTTAATTCATTTTCCGACCCCCTGATATCCAGTTTACAACTTGCTTTTAGCTTCGGACTTTTCTCATGATTGGGTGTACTTCTCAGTGATATATGCTAAATATGAGGTCTGCATTACTACAGCATGTGTTCACATAAGGTCTTTAATAAAGAAACAATGTCAAACAACAAGAAAGCAAAAACAAAAAAGTTCTTTTTGTTTGACATTGTTTCTTGACCGGATCTTTATTAAAAACCTTATGTGGACACAGGCTAAATGGCAATGTGGACACGTCTCTATGTCCAGGGTACGCATATATCTATATTACACTCAAGTTCGGCACTGACAACTAATCAGGTTTAATAAGGGAACCCAAACAACCAATCAGGTTGAATCAGGTTGCTGGAATTGGGAATCAGAAGCAATGAGGTTGCTGGAATTGCTCCATAGTGCCGAACGTGAGTGTAATATAGTTATATGCCCAGGGTACTGCTTCTTTCACTAGCTTTCATGTTTCAGCACTGCTTTATTCCTAGACTAATGTCCTTTCTACAGCCCATGAGGGATATCCTCTCCCTTGTGCTGACAGACACTGATGAGTGTGCGATTTCCTTTCTCTCCTCCAGAGTTTGCTGTGTGTTTTCTACCTTTGCTCTACATTCAAAGATAGTCTGTTTGATTTACCTTCTTCCTCCAGCCTGCATTGTGTATGCTTTCCTTCCTATCTACAGCCTGTGTATTCTGCCCCTCTTGATAACTTGGATGCTCCCCCCTCTGCCATGTACAACCTCTTCTCCCTCTGCTGCTATCTCTAATATATAGACAAAGGAGGGGGAGAGCAGAGGGTGCCAACACAGCCAGGAGCAGTGTGCTGTTCCATCTGTCAGATTCAGCAGGACAATAGGCTAGGTGAACGAGTTAGGGTGGTTTCACATCTGCCAAAGGGATTCCTCTTTCCTGCTACATTCGGGTAGCCGGAAAGGGGAATCCCTGCCGCCGAATGGCTCCGTCTCTTGGTGGAACCAAACAGCACCAGACAGACCCCATTGACTATGAGTCCTCCCGCTTTCCGCCCAGCTGCCCGTCCTTTGGACGAAGTGTGCAGCGCTTTCTCTTTCAGGAATTTCAACCCGGTCTGTGATGGAACCTCTGGCCAGAGGTTCCGACACAGATGTGAAACCGGCCTTGCACTAGTGTGCGGCAGGATATGTTTAATGAAGACCATTTAGAAAGTTGTTTAATTTTGCATTTAGAAAGCAAATCGACATGAAAAAATCAATGCAAAAGTGTCATTAGAATTTAAGTACAAACAGTAGACTAATGGGGAAAAATACACGACTGCAGGCTCATACTATACAAAGGTCTTGTTTATAGCCTGTTACCATAGTGACAAATAGCTCTGCATAGGAGCTGTGCACACAAAATTGGAGGATTTTCTAAGTCATGGGTGATTGCAAAGTTGCTTCGTTATTTTATGTCAGATGCATTTTAGAAGCAATTAAAAATAATGATATCATATCTTTGCTTTATCATGTCTTTTGAATACCCTTCTATTCATTGCTGCACTCTATCTTTTCCCTTATCCCACCGCACTCTACAAGTATCTGCTACAACTGTTCATTTTGTAAGTGTGTACTTGACCAATGTTTGATTTGAGAAAAAAAAAACTATTTTGCTTGTCCAGTTATGTGGCCAGTAGAAAGGAGTCTATGTAGCCCGGAGCTCAGATGTTGGAGTCTGTGGCCTGTTTGTTTCGGTGTATATGTCTTTTATGTGTGACACATGTTGGAGGCCTCCATCACCGAACAGAGATCACTGTGAAGTGTTTTTGAAGGGAAAAACTTTACATAATTAGCACATATTCCCAGAATGCTCTGCATCATACTGTCTTCACTGTCGGCCATTTTGTTCTGGCAGTTTCACACTTGCAAAAGTCCAATATTCATTCAGTTTTTGTAATTAATTACAACTATTGAGAATTTTTTCGGTGTAGTTCTACAGGCCAATTGACCATACAACAGTGTGAGACTGCATGAACAGCTCAGAATTTAGAGGCCCAAATGGCGTACTATTTGTCTGTCATTTTACTCACTGTGTAAATTCTACAGTTATGGACTGATTGAAGCATGTGCATCACATTTTGCATGTACCATATATGTCCGAAATGCGAGGACAGAAAAAATTGAAAACTGCTGTTCATCATGTATTACAGTGATGCTCATTATTGGCATTTTATCATCTTACATTTGTAGATCTCTTCCTGGCAGTGCACTAGAGCTGCGCTACTCCCAGGCACCAACTCTACCCATGGGCAGTCACATGGATCACTACAGCAGCACAGCTGTGATTAGGCGGCCCAAAAAGGGTCGCTGGGCGGCATTGAAAGATGATCCCACCAAGGTAATGTGCATAGGCTTGATTATTTTTCAAAGGGTTCCCGCTCTATAGACCATTAGGGCATATCCACAAGACATGCCATAAATACCTAATAGGTAGGTGTCATACACCTATTGGAAAATTATGTCTCTCATCCATGCTCTGAGGGGGAAATTGGACAGAGAAGTGGCAACTAGAAATGAGCGAACGTGCTCGTTTAGGGCAATTACTCGAACGTGCATTGCTTCTTTCAAGTAACTGCCTACTCAGGCGAAAAGATTCGGGGGGCAGCGGGGTGCGGAACAGGTGGGAGCTCTCTCTCCCCCTCGCTCACTCCCGCAACCCCCATCTTCCCCCCAAATCTTTTCGCCCGATTAGGCAGTTACTCGAAAAAAGCGATACTCGCTCGAGTAACTGCTCTAAACGAGCACGTTCGCTCATCTCTAGCGGCAACGTATATGCACAACTCTCTTCATTTAACTGTATGGAAGTTACATAGGTAGCTGGGCTTGTTTATGTTACTCTGAGAGACTTGAAAAGAGTGAGAAGAGCACCTCCTTTGCCACATCTCTATCCAATCTCCCCTGAATGTGAAGGTAGAAATGGAACCTCCAGCTATTAGATACTTAGAACATATCATGTGGATGCTACTATATATCTTTTTAAAGGAAACTTGTCACCATGAAAATGCAGTCTCATACAGTTTTGTGTCAATAGATCCAATATAACGTATGATTTATTGATTGAAATCGCTTCTTATTCTGCTCTTTGGAGTCTAGTGGGCGGTCTTAATCAGTGATTGACAGGTTATCTTGTATGGGTGTGCATAAAGAGCTGTCAATCACTGATCAGGACCACCCACTGGACTCCTAAGAGTAGAATAAGCAGGGATTTCAATCAATAATCACAAGTTATACTGAACTTTTCTCCACAAAACTATTTATCATTCTCTTCAGCTCCGCCTGCTCTATATCTTAATGCTGACAGATCATACTGCTTGTTTAACCAGACAGCTTCTCTTTACTCATTATACTCTTCTCATACTGTACGTTTTTCACTACTCTTATGGATAAGCTGAAATGTGAATCCATTTTCTAATGTGTCTACATGTAAAAGCTTTATCTCCTTAAAGGCACACTGATTATCTTATTGTTACCATACAGCGCGGCACGGGATCCCGCAGTCGGCGCGCGTCGCTCCGGCGTCGGCTCCAGCAGCCTGGAGCCCTGTGTCGAGGTTATCCCAGCAGCTTGGGACGGCCGGTGGGCGGCGGCATGGGCGTGTCCACCCGTAGGGTGCCGCCCGCACTCCTCCGTTCGTCTTATACAGCAGTGGGTGGAGTTGCCTCCTCCCACTCTCCGCCCGGGGGCGGAACCTTGTGGTTAAGAGACTGGCAGTGATGTGAGCTCACTGCCAGTTATTGGTTCTGCTTTCAGCTGGTCAGTCTGTCTGCAGTTTACCTCAGCCAGTCACTAGTTGTCTGTCAGCCCTGCTATCCTTTCTCAGCCTGTTTCTGTTGGTCCTGTTAGCCCCTAGTCTGGTCTGTCCCAGTCAGCACTAGTTGCTATTCGGGTCCTGTCTATCTGCCTGTGAGCTCCATCTCCAGCCCTGCTTGTACTTGTAAGTTTTGTTGGTTTGTTACACCTGCCTCTTCTGTCGGCACTCTGTCCCCTGTTAGTAGTTCCAGCTAGGCAGTCGCCAGGTCCCTAGCCAGTGCAGGGACTGCCGTAACATAATAACTGGCCTTTAAAATACCTTTTTTTTTCATGGCGGCGATCAGCGCCCTTGCAAACCAGCTGCAAGACCTGGTGCCGGTGATCCGGGATTTGTCAGCTCGCATGGTGGCCCAGGAGCAGTGGGCGTTGTCGCAGGGGCAGAACGCCTTTACCAGTCCCGAACCCAAGTGCCCTCTCCCCGAGGTGTTCTCTGGGGAGAGGAACAAGTTTTTCGTTTTTCAACAGGCGTGTCGCCTGTTTTTTCGGATGCGTCCCCGTTCTTCGGGCTCAGAGGCCCAGAGGGTCGGGCTTATAATGTCCCTGCTGCGGGGCTCTGCCCAGACTTGGGCCTTTTCTATTCCCGAGGGTTCCCCCTCCCTGCAGTCGGTGGACTCCTTTTTTCAGGAACTCGGGGGCATCTTCGATGAGCCGGACCGAGTGGGGTTGGCGGTTTCACGGTTGCTGGCGCTGCATCAGGGGTCGCTTTGTGTGGAGGATTATTGCTCCAGTTTCAGACGCTATGCGGGCGACACTGCATGGAACGAGAGTGCCCTGAAGGACGTTTTTCTGCAGGGTCTCTCGGACGCGGTCAAAGAGCTGTTGATCTCCCATCCCATTCCCGGGTCCTTAAAGGAGGCCATGGAGCTAGCGGTGAAGGCAGATAGGAGGCTCAGGGCTGGGAAGCAGGACAGGCAGACCAGTAGAGTCAGGGAGGTCGTTTGTCCGGTTCCTTCCTCTTCCGTACCAGTCTCTGTTCCCGAACCTATGGAACTGGACCCGCTGGACCCCAAGGAGCGACGCCGAGTTCGGTTATTGCATCATCTCTGCCTCTACTGCGGGAAAGCTGGACATCGGGTGATAACCTGCCCCCTGAGGCCTCAGCGCCCACAGTCCGAATCGGCAGAAAGACTCCCAGTCCTAGGCGATTGCAGGGAGGGTCGCCTAGGACCACAGGTACGTCCTAGACTTCTAATACCCTGCCAGGTTAGATTCCGGAACTTCTCCCGCCTAGGGCAGGCATTTATTGATTCCGGAGCAGCCGCTAACCTGGTAAGCATGCGTCTTGTTGAGCCCCTGAGGGCGGAATTTTTGGCGCTGAAGACGCCAATTCGTTTTGCTAGCATTGATGCTACTCCTCTGGCTTCGGGCTTGGTACGATGGAGGACCCCAGTGTTACAACTCACTGTGGGGGGTCGCCATTCGGAAGGTCTATCATTCCTGGTAATGGAGAAAATGTCGGTAGACATGGTACTAGGGATGCCGTGGCTGGCGTTGCATAACCCCCAATTCGATTGGGCCACTGGGGAGCTAACCCAGTGGGGCCCGTTCTGCCATAGCCATCGCGCTTCCCATCCTCCCTGCTCAGTCGAGACCGCACTCAGTCCCCGAGGTCCCACTTACCTTCACACCCCGTCCGCCTGCCCTGCTGCTGATGTCGCCACCGATGCCCTGCAGGGGGGACGGAAGAAAGGGGTGGGGTCTCGTATGCAGTTGCGTTGTGAGGAGAGTCTGTCGGTGGTTGAGCCGTACAGGGCGGGACAGAAGGGGTACCGGTCCTCTGGAAATCGCAAAAGGAGGGGTCGCAGGGGGTTCCATAAGTCTGTGTCGAAACCTGTTGTCCCTTCGGTGATGCCCACCTCCGGTCCCCCGCCGCCCACCCCGGTCCGTGATGAAGTTGAATACGAGGCCCAGGAGATCCTGGATTCTCGCCGGGCTACAGGAACCTTACAATATTTGGGGGCCTGGAAGAGTTTTTTGGAGTATGATAGCTCAGATGACAGTGATTTTAAAGTTGGAGATGCCTCAGATTTTGAAGGCAGCGTCATTGGTAGCGAGGATGGGTCAAAAGACAGTGGTGAATGGTTGGACATTGACTCGGAAGACGACCTGAAACATGACGATATGTCAACGGTTGGCCCTGAAGGAAATGGGGCAGCCACAGACTACCGAAGTCATGGACCTGAGGATCAGCCCATGGTGACCGCCCAGGTGGGTCACATTCTCGGGTTGGTACAGCGTTTTCGCAGCCGCCTCCTGGATAAGCCTGGTCGAGTTTCCGGGGGCCCGGAGGTCCCCCGTCAGAGGGGGGGTAATGTTACCATACAGCGCGGCACGGGATCCCGCAGTCGGCGCGCGTCGCTCCGGCGTCGGCTCCAGCAGCCTGGAGCCCTGTGTCGAGGTTATCCCAGCAGCTTGGGACGGCCGGTGGGCGGCGGCATGGGCGTGTCCACCCGTAGGGTGCCGCCCGCACTCCTCCGTTCGTCTTATACAGCAGTGGGTGGAGTTGCCTCCTCCCACTCTCCGCCCGGGGGCGGAACCTTGTGGTTAAGAGACTGGCAGTGATGTGAGCTCACTGCCAGTTATTGGTTCTGCTTTCAGCTGGTCAGTCTGTCTGCAGTTTACCTCAGCCAGTCACTAGTTGTCTGTCAGCCCTGCTATCCTTTCTCAGCCTGTTTCTGTTGGTCCTGTTAGCCCCTAGTCTGGTCTGTCCCAGTCAGCACTAGTTGCTATTCGGGTCCTGTCTATCTGCCTGTGAGCTCCATCTCCAGCCCTGCTTGTACTTGTAAGTTTTGTTGGTTTGTTACACCTGCCTCTTCTGTCGGCACTCTGTCCCCTGTTAGTAGTTCCAGCTAGGCAGTCGCCAGGTCCCTAGCCAGTGCAGGGACTGCCGTAACACTTATCACCCAGAATATTCTGTGTTTCAAGAGGTAGTCATTCTTCTGCCATGCCATTGATCCCCCATAGTGCATGTAAAACAGGCGAGGGCCTAAAGCAAGTCTTTTACTGAGTGGGCACCTTGCTTCAGAAGAAATCCTCCTCCTTTGTTCTAACTACAGTAAAGAATAAGTTATGTACTGGATGCTCTGCTCCTTCAGAGAAGACCTATCTCATCGTTAACCTGTAGTAGAAATTGTTTTTCAATCCTTTGTAGGTTTAATGTGCCTTTAAGACTAATTTAGAGGAGCCATAGACTACACATAGTTGTTCTGGGTGAGAACTGTGTTAGCCTTGGTATAAATCATTCTTTCTTTGTTTTTCTGCTATTTCCCTGGACTCGCTGCCATGTAAGTATCCTTGTGATCCTCGTACTGCATGTTTACTATAGAATTGCACCCTAAATACACACATCTTGATAGCAGTGCACGGAGTTGGAGCAGTAAATTGCACATGATCTTGTGTTGCTAGCTTTGGGGTAATAACGGCTCACTTTCTGGGTTATTGTTGTACGGCTAGCAGAGGCATTGATTTCACCATATATTTGGTGCTATAAACATCCACTGTTTGTATGGGCTGGATACAGATGAAATAAACCTAGAGGAAGCGAGGACAACAGCAGGCCAGGAAAATGTCTGTCAGAGTTTAAGCTTGGCCAGGAATTCACTTTTCAGTACTGTTTCCAATAAGGTGTATGGCTAACAGACGTATCCTGTCCCATAATTGGCCCTGGATCCTCCTCAATTCAGAGGAAACAGCTGTACTCACACTTGGGTTTCTTTATCTACCCATAGGAAACAATAGAAAGTCTTCTAGAACTAATTGCCTACGTTAGGTTACTGCAATTCTGAACAACATATGCCCTTACACTGTAGAGGGCCTGAAATGCTGTAAAATGTGGTGGTGCTGCATCTACTAAGGGCCAGTGATGCAATGGAGGGGCTTTTCTGTGCAATAAAGTAACAGCTCACCACCAAATTCATACAATTCTGTAGCTGCCGCTGGGTGAAGCTCCTTATATACAGGTTTATAAAGGTTAGTGGGAGCACTGTATAATACATGTGCAGTAAACTATACAAAGGACCCATTTATACACGCATATGCAAGTTGCGCCCGCGATTCTCAAGTGCAACTTGTATCGGTCTGTGTGCTGACCGAGGATCAGGGGTAGAGGACATTGCATGTCCTATTCTTGACTATGATATGGACCAAAATAGGAAATGCAGTGATTTTTAAGTTTTTTTTTGTTTTTTTTTGCACGTACTAATATAAATAGCCTAATAGGCTATAATGCGCGAAAAACATAGACCGCACATGGATGGGATTTACGGCTATCTAAATGGGCCCTTAGTGGTGGCTGCAGGCAGCTAGGATTTTGTCCCATTATGAAGAGAAGCAGGGGATTTGAAACTGAATCAGGAAAACTATGTTAAAGGGACACTGTCATTACTTTGGAGCCCCATAAACTAGGTTATAGTGCTCAGGAGCTGAGGGGATAGGGATTTCGAAGCGGTGTTCCATGTTCATTTAGTGCCCCGTTCCAGCGCTCTGTCCCTGCAAAGTCAGCTTGTGCCAGCAGCTTAACTAGTACTGTGCGCAAATTTATGCGCACGCAGGAAGAGTTGAACTGTTGTCAGATGCTGACTTCGCAGGGACAGTGCTGGAATAGGGCACGAAGTAAGCATGAAATACAACTCCCCGGACTCCCTTTTCCCTTGCCTTTGAGCCACTAATGTAGTTTATGGGGCTCAAAAGTGATGTGCGTGTCCCTTTAAATTGTTAAATAAAATCAATCAGCATAGACTTTTTCATTATGCCATATAGTTGGATATTTTTGCCTCTATTGTAAGGAAAAAAAATGTTGGAAGCTGCATGATTAGTTATAGGTTCAGGGTGCTCCCTATTCTGACACAGTGGGGTCCAGCCGCAACAAAATCCTTAATGTCCAGCAGCTGATAGCCTCATGTGAAATGGACAGTAATTTAAGGAGTTTATGTCCACCCCAATAAAAGCAGAGCCTGCCGTCAATGGCTTTTGTCCTATATTGACATAATTCTCCTTTAAGACGCAGTTTCTGGCAAAATATGCCTTGGAGATCGGTCTAGATACTGTAAAGCTAGCCCCGTAGGAAAACAAATGGCTTCCTCTTCCTTGGCTCTTATTATTTAGATGTTTGATTTGCTGCTCCTGTCATTCGTCTTTCCAAGCAATTATTTTTTCCAGTAAAAATGCCATCCCAGTTGTCAGAATTCGAGCCCCACCAAGATCAGGCCGTTTCTCACCATGAAATTGCTTTTGATTCTAAATTGTTAACCCTTGTGTTGCAGATTCGAACATTGGATGAGCAGGAGTGGGAGCGGGCACAGCAAGCCAATGTGCTGGCCAATGTTGCCCAAGCATTTGAAGGTGACTTGGACGGCTCAGATGAAGACGATAGGGAAACCATCTTCAGCTCAGCGGACCTGCTGTCTCCTAGCGGCCAGACGGATGTGCAGACACTGGCTATCATGTTACAGGAGCAGCTAGAAGCGATCAACAAAGAGATCAAGTAAGCAGCGCTCTGCTACTCAGAATCCTAAAATGTTTCCCTCCATGCTTCCCTGCTGACTCTGCTTACTCCCGGCAGGTTAATACAGGAGGAGAAGGAGACCACCGAGTTACGAGCCGAGGAAATAGAAAGCCGAGTCACCAGTGGTACCCTAGATGGATCTCTTGGACGTTATCGCTCAGCCAGCTCCATCCCAACATCAGTCACCACTTCTACACTGGCCAGTCCGTCCCCACCCAGTAGTGGGCACTCCACGCCACGCATCACCCCTCACAGCCCAGCCAGGGAGGGAGAGAAATTTGTAAGAATTTGTCCTTCCTTTTCTGATTCTTGTAACAAGGTGCTGTATGTACATGTCTAATGTCACTAACATGTCAGTGGATCACCATTGGGTCACCGTTACCATCCTGCATCCTGTAGGGTGCGTATAATGTTATAATGCTACATCCTGCTATCTGCTCACACGTGCGGAACCATGTTGTAATTCTCAGCAAATAGCTGCTATTTTAGGGCACCATATTATAAAATGGACATAGATGAGCAGAAGAGCTATCCTCTGTGTGGGGAGGGATTACAATTGCATTGTATTACAGACTCGCGTATTGATGTACAGAATACATGCACTTGGCTTTCCTCTTTGCAGTAACCTTTAGGCAAACTTCCTATAATCATCCCAACCGTTTTGTTGCTTCCCCTTGACCAATTAGTTGAAATATGTTGAACCTGATGGATCTTATTTGAAGTTTGTATATGTAGTAGACAAGCACTCAAACTAAATGGGCATAGTGTAATTACATATAAATATGTGGCCATAGGACACATTAGTAGACATTTCCAGACGCCGTTATATTACCTTGTCCCTATAGCAAAGGACATAATGTACATTTTAGTGAATACCATTTAAGAATATGCAATATGAAGTGTGTTTACGGCCAACTAATGTTTATACTAGTTGGCCGTTCCATCTACAAGTAAAGTTAGGCAACCTCTCCCATACAACGTTGTACCCCCCATAATAACTTTAGTGCATTTTTCTGCTGTGTTAGGCCTCATGTCCACGGGGAAAAGATTATTTTAAATCCGCAGCGTTTTTCCTGCACGCGGATCCGCGCCCCATAGGGATGCATTGGACACCCGCAGGTAGTTAAATACCTGCGGTTGTCATTTTTCCCTTCAGGCGTAGATCCACATGCGGGAAAAAAAACGCGACATGCTCCATTTTTGTGCGGGTCTCCCACGGGGACGGCTCCCGCAGGCTTCTATTGAAGCCTATGGAAGCTGTCCGGATCCGCGGAACACCCGTACCAGAATTAAAACTCACCTGTCCGGACGCTGCGGATCTTCTCTCCGTCGCGGCCGAATCTTCTTTCTTCGGCCCGGCGGATGTGTCCGGCACATGTATGCGGCACGCTACCAGCGTGCCGAGCACATCCGCTGGGCCGAAGAAAGAAGATCCGGCCGCGGCGTAGGGAAGATCCGCAGCGTCCGGACAGGTGAATTTATTCTTATTTTTAGCCTCATGTCCGCGGGGCAGGAGGGACCTGCTGCGGGATTCTCCGTGAAGAATCCGCGGCGGGCCTGATTTTCCCCGTGGACATGAGGCCTTATACTCCAGACATTTTTCTAATTTTGTACATTTTAACTTTATAGAATCATGTTCCTAAAGAAGACAGCAGAGATGAGAAGTCCTTGATGCAATGTGAGACCACCCCTCCGTTGACCCCTCGTGCTGTACGACTGGAAAGAATGACCCAAGCACTTGCTCTACAGGCCAGCTCCTTGGAGGATGGAAGAGAATCCAGAGCCAGGTAAGTTGCAGTAGGATGCTGTTTAACATGCTTGCTTACATTTAGTAATCACATTCAGGAAGACTTAAGAGAATTGACCAGCAGGATAAATTACTTTTCTCATAATCTCAACTTTATTTTGCATATCAACAGAAAAATGTACATACTTTTGAAATATTTAATGTATAAGGGTCCTTTAAGGGAGTTCCTAATGCTGAGTTTCACTACATGCAACTAGATCTCAATTTGGAGGAAGAATATTAGAAATATGCTGAAGGGCTCTGTATACCTTTGCAATCACATTTTTTAATTGTATCAATAGATTGAAAATAAAAATGGCACAGTTTTGCAATAGATCTTAATAAAAAATGTTCTATTGTTTTGTTTGTTGTCTGTTGTCATGGAGACACAAACAAATTCCAAGTACTGTAATCCTGCAGTCTCATACTTTCTTTCTTTTATCCCCTGCTTCATGCTAATATACATTTGGTAGAATAGCCAAAAGTAGAGACAGATAGAAGGGAGTATGACTGCAGAATCAGACTACACAGAGTATGTTTGTTGTCTGTTACCATGGAGACGCATACTCTGCAGAGAAACTATAGAAACAAAACTTTCAGAATTTTTTAATTGAGAACTATTGCAAAGTTGGATTATTTTTTCTTTCATATGCATTGATATAATTTAAAAAATGTGTTTGTGAAGGCATACATATCCTTGCTGATAACCAGTGGCCCCTTGGATGATGCCTGTATTTACTCTCTGGGCACAATGGACTAGTTCACACTATTGAAATGCGGCAAATAGTACAATCTAGATCAGTAGTTTCCAACTTGTGCTTCTCTCCAGATGTTGCAAAACTACATTTCCTAGCACGCCCTGGAAGCTTGGGCATGATGGAAGCTTTAGTTCCTCCACAGCTGGAGACCCACACATTGGAAAATTATATAACTGCTAAATCATTCAAAGATCTAGTAAAGGGTGTGGGGTTTTTGCACTACTTTGATGCATTGTATAAGACCTACTGTTAATAACTTTTCCAGTGTAGCCCAAATTATTTTGTCATCTAGCTTTCTCAATGGAATGGAAAATCTGCCTAATCATAAAACGATACGGTTTCCGCTACATAACACATAGTGCTGCATACCTAGATTTGCAGTTTAGGATAGTAGATAATTTGGATTATTACCCTAGTCAGAGCTGTAATGGCAGCCGTATTGTTTGTCATCCAGCTTTCTTTAAGTAGTTGTAACTAAGAACCGGCTGGATAGAATTTTTGCCATCATCACAGAAGCAGGCAATGGCAGTAGTTTGTCCATTTTGTCCGCTTTTAGTGTGGTGAAAGGGCTAAAAGGTGCACTCATGGGTTTGTGGAGGCCTGAAGCTACTGTAGGACCCCCTCCACTTCTATCCCCCTCCTTGTACAAACAGCTTTACTTCTGCTTGATAAGTCACTATTATACGTGCAATTTGTTAAAGTCATTATCATGGTTACTTGGTCACAGTGCAGCTTTTACAGCACAATGTGTTTTCCTTCAGGAAACATCCTTTTAAAGTTCTTAACCTTCTTCCACCAGGGACAAAGATTAGGAATCATATTTGGCATCAGCTTTTCCTCTTCATGTAGCAATGTAATTCCTCTTGATTCAGTGTGAGCCTCACTAAATCCATTCACCTCCCAGTGATAGTACTCTTGCTGTAGTATTTCTGTTAGGACCTGCATCGTTGCTTGTATTGATCGAGCTCGTCATCTACTGCATATAGCCTTACAGTTGTGCTGGTCATTGTCAGACTGCTCCGTCAGAGCAGACCAGCTCAGACATACTGTAGTTGCAGGTGGTGGGAGAGAAATGGAGGCTCATAGAGATAACAGCTACAATGTGGAAACCATGCTGTAACAGCGAAAATACAAGGGACAGTTGGAGAACACATAATAATATTTATTGGTTTATAACTTTTTCAGTAAATAAAGCCTATTCTTTGCATAATGAAGAGTTATATAATTTTCCGGCATGCTCTCTGTTTCAGTTTCTCAGTTTTTAAGATCTCTGCTTGCTGTAATTCAGTAGAAACCTGTTTTGTGTATTTCAAGCAGGTAACAATCTGTTCGGGTTATATGATGATCATTCACATACATGGCTCGTTGGGGTAAATTCACATCGTCCCAGTGCATATGCATGCAAAGCTCCTGGCGCATAGTCAACCTATACGAAGGCCCCCTGTCACTTTAGTATTGACTGTCCTTTTGGTATTGTTTGGTAGTTTACTTTTTTCTCTGCAGTACAGAACAGCGCGGTCTGCTGCTTTATTCCATATAGAATCTTGTAAAGAAAAAACATACACACCATATATATATAATGTGTGTGTGTGTATAATATTTTTTAAATACACATTGAGGCCCATGGATAAAATTTTGCAGTGCAAAGCTATACAGTTGCATCCGTCGCAAACATCTGTTTTAGGTATTCATTGGGAAATCCTTCCGATGTATAACTACTATGAAACACAATGGGAATAGACCCTTAGGCCTCATGTCCACGGGATAATTGTTATTTACAATCCGCAGTGTTTTTCCCGCACGCGGATCCGCGCCCCATAGGGATGCATTGGACACCCGCGAGTAGATAAATATCCGCGGATGGTATTTAAAAGTGATTTGAAAATTGCCGGTGCATAAAAAGAAACGCGCCATGCTCCATTTAAGTGAGGATCACGCTCCGGACGGCCCCCATTAATCTCTATGGGTGCGGGAGATACGCTGCGGATATTAAATGTGAATTAAATGGGTGCGGGAGATCCGCTGCGGATTTCAAGGCTGAGAGGTGGAGAAAGTACTAGGAGGTGGGGTAAAGTGGGCAAAACACCGCCAGCGTAAATATTGCATCCGCGTACATACGCGCGTGAAAAAAAAAACGCATCTACATGTCACCCACATGCAATAAAATACAATTTTAAGCTCATCCGCACTGCATCCGCAGCCCAAATCCGCAGCGGATCTGATTTTCACTGTGGACATGAGGCCTTAGGGTAGGTCCACACGGGACGGTATTGCTGTGGATTAGCTCAGGCCCCATTTTTTTGAGAAATCCAGTGGCAGACATGTTGATTTCATTTAGTAAATCTTATCCACATGTTGAAGGCATTTTTCACACAATTAACATGCAGTGCTAATTTTAAAATACTCAGCATGTTGATTTTTGTTGCAGATTTTGTAATGTAGTGGGATCAAATCAGTGATGAATTCATAGCAAAGTCCCCAGCAAAATCCATAGGTTACACCTGTGAATTTTGCTCTGTATGAAATGAAGTTGGATTTATAGCAGAAAATGTGTACCATGTAGACAAACCTAAGGCCTCCCTCACACAGGCGTTTTTGTACAGCGTTTAGCGCTGCGTTTCCAGCGCTTCGCTAAACGCTGTACAAGGCTCCCATTCATTTCAGTGGGGCTGCTCACACAAGCGTCAAACACAGCGTCTTCAATACTATGCTTTGAAAGTGATGTATGTTCTATTTTTGGATATTTTCAGCTGTATGTCGCCCATTGAAATGAATGTGAAAACGCAGCACAACTTGGTACCGAGTTTTTGGCAGCGTTTAACGCACTTGATTTTCGGGAGGGAAGTGGGGTGGTTGAAATATAAGCCCTTCCTGTAAATCAGCCCTAGCTGCACTATATGAAAAAAAAATACTCACCTAGCAGGCACCATCCCGGTCCCTCCCACTGCTCTCTGGAGCTCCGGGCAGGCTTCCCTGCACTTGTCAGTGCCGACAAATCATCTTGCGTGATAACGGTTACTGAAATTCCCACCTCCAGCAAGAGATTCCTCTGATTGGTACATCAAGCGCTGGCTCAGCCAATCAGAGCCAACGCACGATGAACCAATCCCAGCCATTCAATGAATGGCTGTGATTACTGCATCCATGGCTGGCTCTGATTGGCTGAGCCAGTGCTCGATGAACCAGTCAGAGCAATCTCTTGCTGGAGGCGGGGTCTTCAAATCCCGTTACCAATAGAATATGCTCTGTCGGCACTAACAAGTGCAGGGAAGCCTACTCGGAACTCCAGAGAGCAGCAGAGGGATCCGGACGGTGAGTATTCCTTTTTTTATCAACTTTCTTGGCTGCATTTTCAGCTGTGCTGAAAGCGCAGCCAAAATGCATGCCAGCGCTGCTGAAAACGCAGTAAATGCAGCATTGAAAAACGTTGCATTTCTGCAAATGCCTGTGTGAGGCCTTGTAGTTACAGCACAGTTACCAGAGCCATGGACCTTTGTGTCTGTCACACCACCAGGACAGAATTTTATCTCCTAGACCTAAAAAATTAAGTTTTTTGTTGTATCACAGCAAGCAGAGCTATTGAAAAATTGAGTAATTGGTATGGATAGTATATTGGAACATTGTGTAACTTTACAGTATGCCAATAACCTTTATTTGCTGAACCCATTATATCCCCTAATAGGGAACCTGTCACATGCCTTACTTACCACAACCTAAGTTATGGTGCTTATGACAGGGGACACCAAGTCTGGTGGTATATTAGTTTATACTTTATCAGGCTTTCCCTCCTTAGGCTGTCTCCCCTTAAAGTCAGTGCTGAGTCTATGATTGTGACTCTCTTCTTCAGTCAATACACGCACATAGAGAACTGTGAGAGTACTTTCGCACTGAGTGAAGAAAAGAGTCGCGCCTATAGACCGACCCCTGACTTCCAGGGACTACAGCACAGGAACAGGAAGCCTGGTAAGTATAAAAAGCACATCCCCGGACTTCACGTCTTCCGTCATGTAAGCAGCATAACTTAGTTCATGGTGGTTATAGATTGTGACAGGGTCCCTTTAAAGAAATGATCATTTGAGAGGATGCAGTAAGAAAGAGGATGAAGTAAAAAGAAACCACACAGACTAAATTCTATTGGGTAAAGAGGAAAGTCTATAGGGTTTATTCCAAACTGGGGTGAAAGTCCGACATGCAGCTTTTTATTTGTTCCTTCTCAGTCTGGGCGCAGATGGCCTTGGCGGCACCAATAGCACCAGCCAGGACTCCCTGCATAAAGCTGCTAAAAAGAAAAGCATCAAGTCCTCAATTGGGCGTTTGTTTGGCAAGAAGGAGAAGGGACGTATGGGACAGATGGGCCGGGAATCCTCATCTCTTGGTAAGAACATGAATTTCTTGTTATCCCATCATTGTCTTATAGGGGTGTAGGTTAATGACTTCACACTATGCCTCACTACTGTCATTCACCATGGGATTGGCTATGTGGTTCCTTTCATTGTGTCCTTCTATTGCTCATGTCAGGCAAAGGGTCTTTAGAGAGTTTGTTCTTTTGAGTGATGCAGTCTTCCCGGCACTCTTAGATATGTTCACACAGTGGAATTCACCGTGTAAAAATTCCATGTGAATTCTGCCTCTAAAGTCCATGTCATAAAGACGTTGATCTTTGTATGGATTCACATGTGGAATTTCCCCCCCACTGCAGCAAATCACCTGTTACCCGCGCCGACAGCCGAACCTTTTCTTCCGAGCGGGGAGGTACTCGCTAAGGACAATGCTCGATCGAGTAATTGTCCTTAGCGAGTATTCTCGCTCATCTCTAGCTAGCACCTACCATTGGTCAAGGTCTATGCAAACGCCTATAACAGGTACCCAAGGTCAAATAAGTCTGTCCCATCATAGTTTCATATCTCTAAAGTTGACCATTGACCATTGACCTTCACTAAGTGCCTCATGATTGTCCAGCGTTCAGTCTGCATTCTTTAGAACATAGATAGCCAAAGTATCTATGGCAGATTTCTGCTTTGTATTTGATGAATTGTAATGCTGCAAGATCCACATATTCTGGGTTTTGGTTAGCATTTTCCAGTCCAATTTAATGGTGTATTATTTAGATGAGGTGGGAACCTGGCCTAAGAAATGAATTAGTGCAATAAATAGGTAATTGTGGCTGCTATCACTGTTATAGGGGCACGTTAGTATCTAAAAAAAATAAAGGGACCTGCAAAAAAACTGCAGCCATAAGTTCTTCCTCCTGTTCCACTGGGGGATCACCCTAACTCCGACTCTACAAAAGTAGATCACCTACTGAAAGGTTTGTCCACTTCTGCCCGCAGGCCTTCTCTGCCTTACAACACACTAGACAGTTTTTTGGGTTGTTAAAGTTTGACATTAACCCTTTGCAATCCAATTTTGAATTCAAGGTTTCCTAGGGGACTTTTTTTTTTTGCCATTATACAATTACGCCATCTGCTGGCTAGAAACAGTACTGCAATATGTGACATGCTGGAGAGGCCCCTGACAACAGAACGGCTAATAATATGCAGTAAGAATACCCTGCTGAACATCTGAGCTGTACAGCCTTCAATCAGAAAGTCTTCAGACGTCAAACAGTGGATTGGAAAGGGTTAAATTCAGCTCCCTTCAAAAAAGTGAACACACTAATAGTAACAGTCGGCCCATTGTCAGTGACCAGCACTAGTCGTGTTGACAAGAGGTCATTTTATAAAAACTTCTACCAATTGTGTGAAAACTGTGTTGCAGTGATATGTTATGGCCAACCTTCGTCTATTCTCTATGGCCTACGTTCGCTGACCATAAATACAGATAATAGCTGTGGATAGAGTCCTGCTCTCCGTTTCTGAAATCTGGTCATTTAGATGTCCTAGACTAGCAGTACTTACTCCCTGCACTCCCAGTATAAATGATGCTGTCAGTAACGCAGCTCCCCAGTCACTTGTCTGGAATCAACTCAGCTGGAGTGTCCTAGGTTTTAGCTTTTGACACGTTTCACCTGCGACTTTATCTGCTGTGCACGTAGCGCCTTCACCCCCGGTGGCTGCAGACGGCACAGTGTGACGTGACCTTCTATATAGATATATTCTTTTAAGGAGATGTAGACAGTCTATGGGGTGAGTCCTATTTATTCTTTGCCCCTTCTTTATCACTATGACAGTTTAAAGCACTGTCCACATCATATTATTGGCTCCCAGTTAACATTTTGGATATCTTTGTATGGAATAGCATTGTCTACTACACTATTGCATACTTTTTTGTGGTATACTGATGTATGCTGGCTATTCAGACTCCAATAAAACACTTTTGACCTCCATGGAACTCCATGTACATTGGGAGCTTTTTCGATGTATCGCAAACATGATGTTTAGTTCAGTGGGATCCTAATAGAATTGGGGCTAAAAAGTTGACCCCCATTAGCTACAGTGGAGAACGGCCCTGGGACCTCAAGGCGTTAACTTGGCACCAAGTCCATTTTATAATGCCCAATTACATTGCAGTTCCTTTGCTGATTATAGAGGCTCTAAGTAGAAAGTAGACTTGTAGTGACCTGCAGTCTGAGCCAGGGCTGTTTACACTGCTATGCTTGTGAAGGAAGCTAGGTGGCGCCCATGTACTTCTTAGAACTACTCTGTGTTGGAAAGCCAGAACTCTCCTGATGTTGGGCAAAGTAAGGAGTGTTCTGTAAGTTGTTCTTAATCGAAAATAACCCTGATCATATTACTGAAGAAGCGTCGTTTATGATTAAAAAAAAGTAACTGAGTAATTGCAGTGTGTAATGAGCATTTTCTGTTATATTGCAGTTCAAGTATAGCAGATATGAAGCATTATTAGTTCAGTATTGAAAACCTACATACGGTGGTATATACTATGGACCACTGCCACCACTCGGGTAGCCTGTTATCTTCCCTCCAAATTCCATTGACAGTAATAGATGTCAGGACATTGAGCCCGCAGAAAAACTGTGATGACAGAAACATAAATTCGGTCCATTGTATGGCACTGGGATGTTTTCTGTTCTTCATTTCTAAAAGCCCTTTAACATGCAAAGATAATCTTTCAAATGAATAAAAGATTTAGTGATCTATTTACATAAATTGTTAATGGCCATTAGCACTTTATCATCTTCATTTGCATGTAAAAGGATCTCCCGGAGTTGTTTGCAGAGCCCAGGGTGTGTTTAAACATCTGCCCAGATGTGCAAACAGCTGCTGGAACATCCCATTGTTTTCTTCATGGCTAGTGTAAACATGCTGTGGGAAGAACCTCCTGCAGTCTTTTGAAAGATGAGCGAAATACATTCAAATGGAATGTATTTGCTCAGTCTTTTAGTGGCTGACCGATGGATTTTAAGTGAACCAAAATCCATCATTCAAACGGAAAGTGCACGATGCCCACGTTTATACGGCTATTTGGACGAAATTTGAGTGATAATTGTTACGTGTAAAAGGGCCTTAACAGCACCAGACTACCTTTTTTTCAATCTAGGAGACTGGAAATCTTTGATTTAGTTTTTGGGGTGGCTTTTATTATAGAAATACAACACAGTTTGCTAAAGACACATATCAGTTTATAAGAAACAAACATAATATAAACTTGCATCAAACTGTGGCACTAACAATATACTTGCAAATAAAGTTACTTTGCTATTTTCACACACTACTTTGCAGCTGGAACTCCCTCTGATGAGACCTCCCCAGCCGATCCTATGGGCTTGTCCAAGCTGGCGGGACCTGTGGACAAAGACCGCAGAAACAAGAAGAAGTAAGTTCTCTGCTCTTACTGAGAATGCATTCATTCTGAGAAATTGTATATTTGTAGGGGCGGCTTCCATTCTGGGAAACTCAGGCTGTCTTTGTAATATATTTATTTGCATGGCCGCCATGCATTACTACAGTTCCCCCTGCAAAATACCTGGTGGTCCCTGGCAGTATGTGCTGTTTGCCAAATTATAGAATAGGACCAGGCTTCTAGTATATGTTCTCACAAAGCTCGCCATTACCATCCCACTAAATCCAACGATCAACGCTTAGAGGTAGAGAATGGGGTGTATATTAGAAGGTTGCACCCCCTACACTTGATTGTATATAACCCCGATTGTGCATGACTTCGCTTTGGGATCTGTTGACTAGTGCAATTGTTTTCTTCTAGTTTAACTAGGTCTGTTCTATAAGTGGCACAGACACATTTGGCCAGAAATTCATGCATTGTGAACAGGTGTAAATTGCATCAGTGAGTCACTGCTTGTCATCTACTGAAATATCCTCTTGTTTACCTGCAGTCTCAAATGTGTGTGAAGTCTTAAGCAGTTTATGTGTTGAATGGATCATCACGAGTTGTACCACGGCATCGTAAACGTCAGAAAGTTCAACATGTACATCATGCTTGTGGGGTCCCTCATGTTTGGCTTTTGACGTCTAGTTAATAGACTTTTAAGCCGCTCTGCTATGGCCCACTGTAGTTTGTGATCACTTGTTAATATTGTTAGTGTGATTTTCCTGCCAATACATAGGCTGTTTGCACCATTGTATATACATACATCAATAGTAGGTCATCGGCAGTCTGACTTTCCAGGCAGCTGCCATGTAAATGTTTGCTAAGCTGATGCATGCATGCCGAAGCAGACTGCTGTTATCACTGCAGTGGCCAGGTTTGGTATTACAGGTGAAGTTCCCATTGAAGTGAATGACCTGTAATACTAAGTCTCACCACTGCAGTGGGAATGGAGCTGTCTGCTTCCCGCAGGAATTAGCTTGGTGCACAAGTGCATCAGACAGCAAACAGCTGATCTGCGGGGTCCAAAGTAGCCGACCCTTGCTGATTTACTATTGATAGTCTGTCTTAAAGACAGACCATCAGTAGTTTACAACTGCACAACCTCTTTACAGAGTGAAGAATATGGCAAGGAAGCATACTCCTGCCAGTACATCGGCTGCTCACTTGAATATTGAGTTTTAAGGAGAGCACCTAGAAGGTGAGTGAGGAGACTTGTAAGGCCATCCATGCTCCTCTGGGAAATATGCAAATAAGGAAGATGGGACAATACCTCTGCAGGGCCACCTATTGGAAGTTAGCATTCTTACAGGTCAATGTTAGACTCTTTATACAAGCCTTATAACAATGACTGGGAACCAAGCTAGAAACCTAAGGCACAAAACCCCCAAAACCGCTGTGTGTGTACTGATTCTGGCTTGGTTTTCAATTTCTAGTCATTGTTATAAGGCTTGTATAAAGCGTCTAACACTGACTTGCAGGAATGCTGCCTTCCAATAGGTAGCGCTGCAGAGGTATTGTTCCATCTTCCTTATTTGCACTCCATTCAAAAGAATGGAGTTCATATTCGCGTGAGTTTTGCGCGGCTCGCAACGCACAAAACTTAGGCGAGTTTCGCACTCGTGTGAATGTAGCCTGGGTAACAGACAGTGCAAATCCATTCCCACCCAATGCTGTAGTTGTTATGCAGCTTGAGGGAATTGACACATACCCTCTCCTTATGTCCTGCATCGTTTGTGTATTTTAATGTGTGGCCCAAGACAACTGTTCTTCTTGCAACGTGGCCCAGAGAAGCCAGAAGGTTGGCCACTCCTGCTCTATGGTGACATCTGGAATCCAGTAACACAGAAACCAAGTTTTGTAACCACGCCACTGCTCCCTGATGCAGTACCTGTACTAGAGTCTCCCACAGTCACATAACATTTATAGTACTGTATGGGACGCAGTGGTCTTCGGACCCCCTCAGGCACCAGGTCTGCGGTGCTACGACATATCCTGCACTTCTTGCATTTGCACCATTGTTAGTAATCCGCAGCTAATTATTGTATGAAAATGCATTCATGATAAAAAAAAATGAAGCTGTATTTTTCTTGATTTTGCTAAAAGTGAATTAATTTTTTAGATATTAGCATATCAGAGTAAAATGACAGATATGTTTATGCTTGTGCTTCTTTTAGGCATGAACTTCTGGAAGAGGCTTGTAGACAAGGACTTCCATTTGCTGCTTGGGATGGGCCAACTGTTGTTTCTTGGTTGGAGGTATAGTACAAAAGTATACTGTATAATAGGCATGTCTTAAAGCGTTCCCACACTTTTCAGAATAATCTGCTTTGTGTGTGCATGAGGAATAATAGTATATCTAGCCAATATATAACTTGTATACTGCATGCATCACAAATTTTCCCCTCTGCAGGCTATATATCTGATTCTTAGTTATGTGTGAGCTGGTGGGTGGAGGCTGCTGTTATGATGCCTTCTATACACTGTGCATGGAGAAAACAGCAACTTCTGCTCCCTAACTCTCTGTCGCACACACAGAAATAACATCAACATTGGGACAATAGAGAAGTATTGAGTAGTGTAGATGTGATTTCAGAAGCTGTCAGACACAGTAAATGGCTCACTAGTGGGAGCAGCAGCCATGTCTGTGTGTGAGTCTCTCCCTTTGCAGCTGCCTTCTCCTCCATCTTTCTATTGGTGGCATGAGTACTGAGCCTCCCCCATTTCCTATGTTTGTGACTAAAAAAAATCAATAAAGCTTTAAGAAGAAAAATCCACTGTAAAAAAAAAAAAATCATTTTACCCCACACTATTTTTAAATAAAGAAATAAAAATAAACACACATAGGTATCTGCACTCCTAACGCCCCAAACCGTTAAAATATTTAGCTATTTATCCCACACAATGAGTGAGGTAAAGAAAAGGAAGTCAGAATTTCTACTTTATGTCAATTCACCTTGCCAAAAAATTTAAAAATGGATCAAAAAGTCTATGGTATCAATGGAAAGTACAACTCTTTCCGCAAAAAACGACCAAAATAACTGACCGGCAGAAAAATTGAAAAGTTATGGGTCTTGGAATGCGGCAATGCGAATTCAATTTTAATTTCTTTGGAAAAGTAGTAAACAATTTAAATAAATTTGGTATTTACCCCCAGAACAAAGGGAAAATGTCATTATGCTGCTCAGTGAACACTGCAAATAAAACAAAAAACTAGTCTAGAATTGCTGTTTTTTTGCTACTCCTACCTTCCAAAAAGCGGAACAAAAACTAATCAAAAAGTCATCTGTAGCGAAAATGGTACCAATAAAACTACAGGTTGTCCCATAAAAATGAGTCCTTATACGGCTCTTTTGATGAAAAAATAACATTGTTCTGGGTCTTGTAATGCAGCAAAAGAGAAACCATTTAACTTTATTTTTTGAGTGTTTTTAATCTGCAAAAGTATTAACACATAAAAATGAACTATATAAACTTGGTATCGCCGTTATTGTGCCGATCCAGAGAATAACATCGTCATTCACGGTGAGCGCCAATAAAAGAAAACCAAAGAATAAAAATGGAATTTTAGTTTGTTTTTTTTATATCCCCCCCACCAAATAAATGTAATGAGTTTTACAACACATTCTGCATACTTCACTGTGCTGCCATTAAAAAAATACAGCTTGTCCCGCAAAAAACAAGCCCTCATATATCTATATCAACTAAAAATTATAAAGTTATGGCAATTTCAATTCAATGATGAAAAAACAAAGATAATAGCTTGTCATTAAGGCGCAAAACAGGCCGGTCACTAATGGGTTAAAGAAAACTAAAACTGTGTTCAAGAGGGACATCCTCATTAAGGTCTAGAAAGGAATGAGTCTCCTGACTGTCCTTACACTTTGAAATCTCAAGTCGCTCTCATGTAAGGAAGCCATCATGCCACTATTGAACTAAAATCTCTTTTCTTCCTTTCACAGCTGTGGGTTGGAATGCCAGCCTGGTATGTGGCTGCATGCCGAGCCAATGTGAAGAGCGGAGCCATTATGGCTAACTTATCTGATACAGAAATCCAGCGTGAGATCGGTATCAGCAACCCTCTACATCGTCTGAAGCTACGCTTAGCCATCCAGGAGATGGTGTCTCTTACGAGTCCTTCAGCACCAGCCACATCACGCACGGTGAGCCTTCATGAAGCGGACATAGACTGACTATACTAGGCTGTATTTCCACATACAGATACCGACTTGCGGCTGAGAGTCCTCCCAGCCGCGACAGACAATAGGAACATGGTCTTGTCGATAAACCCGGCAAGATTGTGTGGCTATTGGCAGCCTCAGCCAAGTGGAGTCTAAGCGGCAAGCCGATACCTGTATGTGGGGTCTCTGCCATACATTTCACCATTTGATTGGTACATTAACCCACCAATCCCCTACTCTTTTCCATCTAGTCAACAGGAAATGTGTGGATGACCCATGAAGAAATGGAAACTTTAACCGCTACCACTAAACCCGTAAGTAGTATCAAGCAAGCAGAGCGGCATATTTATTAATGTGTTGTTGCTTCAGAAACACTTTTGCATGTGGCTTGCACCAGATTTATCAAGCAACGGAGGCAATTTTTGAACTGCCCCGCCTGGCCACACACCGTACTATTAGTGCCATTTGACATGTGAAACTAAACCCTTAACTAGATAGTGATGTGTTTCAGTTTCTCACCATTTTTAAGATCTGTGCATGCAGCCATCAAAAGGAAACCTTCAGAGTCTGTCTGACTCGCATTGACTCAAGGAATATGCTATAAATGTCCATTGGATTCCTGTCCTGCGTTTCGGATCCTTACCTATCAGAATAAGGGGGGTCCAGTGGCCATAATTTGCTGAAATAAAGTGGACACTTTTTATTGAAATCTATGGGATTTAGGTACTTAGGCTGATCGTTGCCACCTCTCAATTAATTTCAATGGGAAAAATGGCCGACGGAAGTCTAAGAACTCCTGTTCTGGTAAATAAAGATCCCAGAGGTGGGACCCATCCCAATCGGGTATTACCTGTGCAAATGCCCCTTTTAAATGTGTCAGATCTCTCTTGTAATGAGCCTCGTGTGGCGCAGAGTGTAAGCTCTCGCCTCCGACATGAAGGTTGCAAGTTCAATCCCCACATGATTCAGGTAGCCGTCTCAAGGTTGACTCAGCCTTCCATCCTTCCGAGGTCGGTAAAATGAGAACCCAGCCTGGTGGGGGGTAATAAGTAATAATTACCTGAAAGCGCTGCGGAATAAGTTGGCGCTATACAAATACCAAGATTTATTTTATTTATTTTGTAATGAGCCATGCACTTGTGTGAGTTGGACAAGAACAACACAGGTTTCCAGCGTCTGTATATAAACCCTGTGATTGACAGCCACCCTCCAGCACTAAGGAGCAGGATCAGAGAACTCAAATACTGTCTGTTTAACCCTTTTAACATTCTGGGCTCCCTTTATCAAGTTAATACCAGTTTTAGCATTGCACTCGCTGGGAATGACCGTTTTATATAAAGGTTCCCAGAGCTGTTTAGTATAGGTCCATGTTAGGGCAATACCTTAGATATGCCATAACGGGCTGTAATGTAATTTCATATAGACATAGAATATTACATTACAGTAAAAAGTTCCCTAACTCCTTGGTGCAAATTCCGTGATGACATCCACATCAGAACCTGTGCATTTTTTACATCCCATTGAAATGCAGCACATAGTTCAGTGCTGGGGTCCTGGGTTCAAATCCGACCAAGGACAACATCTGCATGGCATTTGTATGTTCTTCTTGTGTTTGTGTGGGTTTCTTGCAGGTACTCCGGTTTTCTCTCATATTACATAAAACATACTAATATTAAACTTAGACTGTGGTCTAGAAATAAGCGAACAAACTCAGCCACGCCCCTTTTTCGCCCCAGCGCTGCGATTTTCGAATACTTCCGTACTTGGGTGAAAAGATTCAGGGGGCGCCGTGGGTGAGTGGAGGGTTGCAGCGGGGAGTGGGGGGGGGGGAGAGCGAGAGAGAGAGGGCTCCCCCCTGTTCTCCGCTGCTACCTCCCGATCCGCCACGCCTACCCCCGCCCCCCGGGCGCTCCCTGAATCTTTTCACCCGAGTACGGAAGTACTCGAAAATCTTGTTGATCTAGAGGAAGGCAAAAAAAACCCCAATGAGGTAAAAGCCAATAATAGCAGTCAGAATAATCCCTTGATCAACATATGAAAAGTTCCTACCAGGACTCCAAGTCCAGCAGTCGGAAAAGATCCCCAGATTAACAACCCTTCTAGTTATTTAATGTCTATATCCTATAATGTCATAGCGCTCTAAAAAGACGTCTAGTCCCCTCTTAAACACCTCTATGTATTGTGCCATCACCACGTCCTCAGGCAGAGAGTTCCACAGTCTCACTGCTCTTACAGTAAAGAACCCCCTTTTATGTTGGTGATAAAACCTGCTTTCTTCTAGATGTAAAGGATGTCCTCTTGTTACCGTCGCGGTCCTTGGTATAAACAGATCATGGGAGAGATCCTTGTATTGTCCCCTCATGTATTTATACATAGTTATTTGATTGTCCTTTAACTGTCTTTTTTCCAGGGTGAATAATCCCAATTTTGATAGCCTCTCTGGGTATTCCAGTCCCTTCATTCCATGTATTAGTTTAGTTGCCCTTCTTTGAACCCCCTTAAGCACTGCAACATCTTTCCTGAGCACCGGCGTCCAGAACTGTACACAGCAGTCCATGTGAGGCCTGACAAGTGCCTTCTATAGTGGAATTAGAAAGAAATGTTAACAATAATTGAAGCTTAGAATTAAACAAAGTGACGACACAATAGAAAAAAGTACATCTTTATTTAATAATTTTTCTTGAATAAAGAGGATTTTAAGCATTTGAGAGGAAAAAAACATTCCCGTATTAGGTACTCCTGAATTCGTAATGACAAGTACAATAAAGTTATTTTGTCAACTGTAGTAGGGTAAAGGGTATAGTATTAAAACTAAAAGAACCAATAGCATTTTTTGTGCATCAACAACCAGTATAGATTAAACATTAACTTATATATAGCCCAAAATAATTTCTAAAACATCCTACAGAAAACAAGGCCCTATACAGCTATGGAAATGTAAAAAAAAAAAGTTAAGACTAATAGAAGGCTCTCACATTTCTGTGGTTCTTAAGTTCAAAATCGCCTTAATCCTTAATATTTCCAATCACCGACAGAAAGCAAAATTGAAGTAGAAAGTATATTAGAAAATTGTAGAACTTTTCTATGTACAATGATTTAACTAGAAACCGCTTAGGCTTATTTCACACGGGGGGCGAGCGCGATGTGGGGACGTGAATCCCACCCCAATATCACGCTCCCCATCCATGTGAAAATCCCCATGAATGCAAGGCATTATCATGACAAAACAGCTCTGCATCACTTCGGGGATGCAGGGAACCTCTGGCGCGGCTGTCACAGCTGCGGCAGAGGATCGCAAAGTTTCTCCCATTGCTTTTAATGGAGCCAGTGATGCTGCTGCCGGCCCCAATGAAAACACTGGGTGATGCGAGAGCATGTAGGAAGATAGAACATTTCGCGATTTGTTTCTCGCATCGTGGTTCCATGTGGGAAAACATCGCTCATGTGTATGACCCCATTTGAAAAAATGGGGTTCATATTTGTGTGGGATTTGTGTGTCTCGCAATGCACAAATCTTGTGCGATTTTATCACCCGTGTGAAGTCGGCCTTAGGGTATAGTCAGATGTAGCAGAATTGGCGTGGATTTTCCGCAGAAGAACGACCACACCATGATCTGAGTAAAATTTTGCACCATAAACCACTTCAAAATCTGCATTATTGGTACGGATTTTGGCACGGTTTGTGGTGTGGATCTGCAGCAGAATTCATCCCCTCAATTGGAAGGGTGAAATTTGATCACATCAAAACGGTGTCAAAATCCACACCAAATGGTGCATCTAATGATTTGCGCAAAATCTGCAACGTGTGAAGAATTTTTAACATCTCATCCCTACAACACTATAAGATCTAGATCTTCCCCTATGTTATCTGGTACATTTCACTCTTGAAACCGTTGTACTAGCAGACAGAGCCAGAGGTCCTGATTTACCTTGTTTGTATCTACAATTCGCTGCTTGCTGTTCCTTATACATAGGTTTATTCCTGTTGGTTGCCTATATGTGTGCTGCTTGTCTACCCTATCACTCTTCTCACCTCTTCAATTTCTGCTTTATCCTTTCTAACACTCTAACGCTTATCAGGAGACTAAGGAGATCAGTTGGGAGCAGGTAGGTAGATGTATACAAATCTGTTTATACAAATATGTAATGCATGTCAAATTGAAGCTGATCCCATTCTTCCCCACAAAGTCCTAATCATTACAAATTCAAGATCAGGTAGTTTTGTGCAGCCTGTATATCCCAATGTCACTCTGGGCCTAATATCATAACTACATATTGTACAGCCTGCTCTGTGTAAACTATCCTTTATTTGTACACAGGAGAATGACACATATCATGTTGTTCTTGTGTTGACAGATCCTAGCATACGGAGACATGAATCACGAGTGGGTTGGTAATGACTGGCTCCCTAGTCTTGGTTTGCCCCAGTATCGTAGCTACTTCATGGAATCCTTAGTCGATGCTAGAATGTTAGATCATCTGAACAAAAAGGAGCTTCGAGGACAACTCAAAATGGTAGATAGTTTCCACAGGTGAGCACAATATTTCCTCTAAGAGGTATCAGAGTATGGGATACTTTTTAAAAATAGGTGCAGATGTGTTAAAATGACAAAAGAAGCATTGTTCATTCCCCTTGCAATTCAGCACTGCAGCTCCCGTGGTCCGGCTGTTTTTTTGTTTATGAACAGCTATTAGCCAATCAAAGGCCATAGCAGTCACATTCTGTTCCCTTGACGCCACTGCTCAGATACTGAGTGGCCTCTGATTGGCTGAAGCAATCATGTAGTAGCTATTCATAAAGAAAAAAATGGTGCTTCTTCTATTTCTACAGAGACTTATTTCTAGGAAACCACATAAGGGTATATTCACACAGCAGATTTTGGCAAGGATGCCGTACTAAAATCACTCCAAATCTGTGTCCAATTCATTTGAATGGAAATCCGATTTTTTTCACTATGGATTTCAAATTTGCTTTGCTTAAAGAAAAAGAAGTGAGTTGTCACTTCTGGATGTGGATTTTGTGCCATATCTGCCCAGTTTATATTTTGGCAGTTACACACACTGATTTGCCTATCGAAAAAAAAATAGAAATTTATGTGTGGAGCTGTGGCCTTATATTTGTACGGCTGCTGCAGAAATCCACAGCTCAGTTGCCAATTTTTGCTGCATGCCCTAAGAGTAAATCCAATAACACTGAATGAGTCGGTGCTCATTTGAAAAATAAAGTAGTGACCGGGCAATACATCACTTTATAAACAAATATTATTAGTAACTAGAGATGAGCTAGCATACTCGCTAAGGGCAATTGCTCGAGCGAGAATTGTCCTTAGCGAGTACCTGCCCGCTCGGAAGAAAAGGTTCGGTGCCGGCGAGGAGCGGCGGGGGAGAGCAGGGGGGAACGGAGGGGAGATCTCTCTCTCCCTCTTTCCCCCCGCTCCCACCTGCTCACTCCCGCAACTCACCGCTCACCCGCGCCGGCACCCGAACCTTTTCTTCTGAGTGGGCAGGTACTCGCTAAGGACAATGCTCGCTCAAGTAATTGTCCTTAGCGCGTATGCTCGCTCATCTCTATTAGTAACTCTTTAAAATAAAGTACCAAATATTCCGAGGGTACAAGTAAAGACAAACTCAGACTTTATATAGTATCAAACTTCTAAACAGTTAGGAGGTCATATGTGCTGGGACCCTCTCTACAATGTCCCTATGATCTAATAAGATATATGAACAGGGCTTGTTCAGGTACACATCCGTCTCATGTAAGCTAAACTCTTTTTTTTCTAGGTAAATATAAAACTTTCTTACTGAAAAAATCCGAATGTGTTATTCTTTTATGTTATCAGGGTTAGCCTTCATTATGGTATCATGTGCCTGAAGAGACTGAACTATGACCGTAAGGAACTGGAGAGGAGGCGAGAGGAAAGCCAAAACCAACTTAAAGGTATGGTTACCACTGTGGACAAACTAATAAGAATATTTACTAAAACATAGCTAAAATATGCTCTGAGCCTACAAAAAGATGATTTTTAGGGCCATGGTACATGCCTTCCCCCATCACCAGTCTTCTGCATAGTCATGGCCATAGATGTCACACTACAAAACCATAGAAGACGGTCATGACATTGCATTCATGCTTTGTTATGAATAGCTGCTATGGTACTGTGATGTGATATCTAAATGGACATGATGGCACTACTTGGATTAAGGGGTTTTCCAAAATCCTGGATATCAGAAAAAACCTTTAAAACTTTTAAACTACATCTGGCTAAATACTCATATTTAACAACTTCATATGTTGAGCCTTCAAACTTCTCAAAATAGAGTGTAGTCTTCTTGGTCGTCGGGGCCCATTTATCCACCCATGATGTGTGATTAGAGAATGATTATATCATATCTTATTTTGATTGAGTGCTACTATAGATCCTTGTGTGTAAATCCTCCACTTATGATTGGGCCTATGGAAATCTCAGGCAATAGTGAAGGGGTCCATTCAGGTACCCAATGACAAACCTACTTCAGCAATCTTTGATATCGGTAGAAAAGACAAAAATTATTGTGATGATCAAATTCAAAAACATTATCTAAGCAAATACGACCTGAGAGTAAGGGACATATTGTCTCATAATTCAGAAGGCAATAAGTTTACATTTCTTTGTAACATCTACATCGTTGAGTTACTTATGAACAACCAAAAATTTCAGTGTTTAAAGCAGAACCACCAAAATATTCTCAATGGTAGACAATCACTGGTCTTGACAAGCATTGAGTTGTAAAACCAGTGTGGCAGTAAGTATTGTCACAGGGATACAAACGTTTTAAATTCAGCTTTGTAGAAGTATGGGATTTTTATCTAATAAAGGTTTATTTCATAATGGCTGTTAGAGCGTCACTCCAGCAAAACCAAATTTTTTTCATGCCTGCCCCCCTCATCTGATTGCCTATCATAATCAGAAGGTCTCCTATGTGTATTCTAGGTACTTCCCTGCAGTGCAGCGCCCAGTATGATGTTTATAAGGTGCCATCTTGAGAATGATATTTTTTTATTTTCTGTTTCATTCAATCCCATGATGCATCAGCACAGTATTAGTTGAGGCTATAACATTTTTGCCTGCTCGAGGGACAGCTTAATTATCATTGCATCCTATATTCACCTAAATAAGTGACAGAAGTATACAGTCAAGAGGATAAGCTGTGATCTCCTCTATTATAACTGTGTGGCAGAAGCTGTGTGATTACCCTCAGTAAGTGTGATAGGAGTGCCTGTGTAAACCTCTAGAAAGTTTCTGTGGTAGCTCGAAGCAACAGCATCACACAAACTGAGAATTTGACTAGAAAATGAACTCATAACCGCAAGTAGATCTGAGCTGGTCAGAATTGAGATCACATGACCATCTGAGGAAAAAGAGGGTGGGAGTTTCAGATAGAAAGAACTAACTAGCTAAGGTAACACTTTTTTTAAACAATTTCTTTTTATTGAAATAATGGTATAACAGTGCCAGATATAGGGACATGCATATCAGCCACGCAGGGCCAGTTTGAAAAAAACCATTCAGTTACAGACATCAGAATAAATATAACGCTTCTGTCATGTATAGCATACTTCCGGCCAGGTAACGGGGAGGACAATCAGGGGCATAGGCCGGGGGGGGGGGGGTGATGAGGGTGCGAGGTGTAATGAGAAATACACCTAGGGGAACCGGGTGTGATCAGGTGGGGTAGATTTAGGAAAAACAATTGGGGAAAACAATTTGGGAGAACAAACAGCAAGATGTTGTCCTTATATTGTGGTGTGAACATAGGCAGATCCTTTATTTTAGGTTGTGGCGAGATCTGGATTGTTCTGAGAGCAAATCCATGGGGTCCAAAGGGCCGTGAAGTCGTCCCTGGTGTTGGCCTCCCACGCCAGGATTTCCTCAAACCGGAAGATTTGCGCTATCCTGTCTAACCACTGGCGGATTTGTGGAATCTCCTTCTCTTTCCAGAAGAGGGGTGTCAGGAGCTTAGCTGCCGTTAAAAGGATTGTAGGCAAACTTTTTTTTGAGGGTTTGAAATGGTTTGTGGGGAGCCAGATAAGTATCTCCTCCGGTCTAAAGGAGTAAGAGGTATGGCATATTTTGTTGATAATGTTGGTGACTGACCGCCAGTAGGGCTTAATTTTTGAACATTCCCACCAAATATGGAGGGCTGTCCCTTTTTCTTCCTCACATCTCCAGCAAACGTCTGTGGATGTCGGGTTCATTTTGGAAGTTGTGACCGGGGTTCTATACCACCTGGTCAACAGCCTGTAAGAGTTTTCCTGTGTGCGAACGCATTTTGAGAACCCGTGGGAATTTTTCAGGACTTTTAGGGTATCTTCTCGACTGAGAGTAAGTCCCAATTCTCTTTCCCATTCCCTCAAAAACCAGGGCCTTTCTGAGGCTTTTTGCAACAGAAGTCCTTTATAAAGATGTGTAACCAACTTGTTCGGTCGAGAGGGTAGGGAAGTATATGTCTCAAACCATGTCAGGTCTCTCGAGTTCTCAAGGTGGGTGGATTGGAACTGTCTCAGTGAGCGATATAGAGTAGCCCTTTCCAAGAAGTTGCGGGGTGGTTGTGGGAGCCAGCTGTCTAGCTGCATCGGGTCTGTCAAAGTGGGGCCCTTAAGAATATCATAAATTGTGGTGGATTGGAGTTTATCCCATATTCCTTCACTTCCCCATGGTTTATTGGCTAGAATAGAGGGTATTAAAGAAGCTGGTGTCATGGGGAAGGGGGGGGGAGGGACTTTGCACTTGTCACTCCCATCCGTGCATGTTTCACTACCTTGATAGTGCATTTTGTGATGGGGTTAAGGTGCACATGTTTATCTTGTGTGAGACCATTGACCCAGAGCAGACCCTGGTTATCCTTCCCAAGTATTGTCCTTTCCATACAAAGTGTTGGGGAGGCAATTGTGTTATCTATTAAGAGGATCCATCTGGCGATGTGAATCGCCTTGTGGTATAGCTGGAGGTCTGGGAGTCCCGTACCTCCTTGGGGGCGCTTTTGGCTCAGGAATGAAAAGGACAATCTCGGGTTATGCCCTCCCCAGATATAGTCACGGAATAGTTTGTGCATTTGTGAGAAGAAGGTAATGGGTAGGTCGATTGGCACCGAGTGCAGGATATAAATAATGGGCGGGAGAATATATGTAGAAATAAGGTTTTTTCCTACCTAGCCAGGAAATAAGTGGTATTTTTAGTTGGTCGAGCTGGTTAGCTAAGGTAACACTAACCCACTTGTATATACTGGGGGATAGCTACATAATGAATGAATTAAAAATCACTAGAGTGGCACTTTAATGTTAGTCTTATTTCCCTGCTCTTTTACAGATGTCATGGTTTGGTCCAATGAACGGGTAATGTGCTGGGTGCAGTCTTTGGGGCTGAAGGAGTATGCCAATAACTTGCAGGAGAGTGGGGTCCACGGTGCTCTCGTTGCATTAGATGACACGTTCGACTGTAATGACCTGGCATTGCTGCTACAGATCCCAACACAGAACACGCAGGTCAGTCTCTTACTGGTGATGAAAAGAAAACGATCATAATTCCTGTAATTTCATTTTCTTCTCGTATTTAAAGGGACAATCTAATGTCAAAATGTCAAATTGCTTGGGGGTTAATTTGTAACGAGGTGGTTGTCACTGTGAACAGGGTGCTGTGAAGAGAACGAGATCACGTGATATATATTGACATCACATTGATGGAGCAGAATACTTGTATGAAATCGGCACCGATACCTATACGGCTTTGAGTTGTCTTCTTCCATTAGACTGGTTGTCTCATCTCAACAACCCTTTTCCATATACCCTATGGGGCTCACCGGCACAGGCAAACATCTGTAAGAGCTTTTACATGCAGCGAGAAGTCAGCGATGATTTTTATGCTGGTTGAAAGTCAGCCATAGCGAAAGTAAACAAATGGTGAACGACTTTTTTGCAGTTAGACATAACGATGATCACGCATTTTCGTTCGTTTTAATGAATTTTGAACAATCGCGTAACAATGTCCCTCAAGAGGGTTTAGAGACTAAGTTAATAGACTATTGCCATGGGAAAAAGGGATAGATCTTAAACAAAAAGCTGGTCACAACTATAATAAAATATGGTTAAAATGGTTGAGCCCTCCTGGGTTGGCACTGCTGAATCTACTTAGAAATATCCCAAGTGTCTGATCTATAGGGAAGGGGACAATCAATATACAGAAAAAGTCTTGTTTCCGGAAATAAATAGGGCGGCTATGTAAGCACAGAACACAACCACTTTGGTACATGCATTGTATTACGATCACTATCTATATTCCATCTGCAAGGGTCGAATTCCACATGTGAGTTCCCGCAGTGGATTCCGGCTGTGAGCCCTGACGGCCACCCTGCGTACCTGTGATATCTGTAATGCGGATGAGCACGGTGGCTTGCCCTTGGACATGCGCAGTACAGGTTTATTTTTTTCAATATTTGTATTTCTCACGCTGTCGCTTAGCAATGACGCGGGTACCCACAGCGTATGGGTCGGACGGCCTCCATTGACTTCAATGGAAGCTGTCTGTGCAGAATCCGCAGCAAAATAGAGCATGCCGCAATTCGTATCAGCGAGTGTGAGCAAAAAAATGAAAGTACATGCCTTTCAATGCGTCCAATTTGCTGCAGATGCCGATTGCGGACTCCGCAATAGGAATCTGTTAGTGTGAAGCCAGCGTAACACTCTGCATTATTCTGTGACAACGGTATTTACCTATGGGTACTAATAGGGATACGGCTGGCTCTGCTATCTTGTTCTAATCTCTGGAGATTGCAAAAAGAAGAAAATACCGCGACAGAAAGAACAATGTGACTCAGAAATGAAAGTATGAAAAACCTGTAAAGTCACAAATTATAAGCAAAAACAGTTTTTTTTATGCACCACAGAACTTTATATTCTCTAATGGACCATGGATGGTTTGCAAGGCGTCTATGCGAGAGAGATTTGTTATTACAAAATAACAAAACATGTTCAATAAAAACATTTTAATCCAAAAAGTAACTTTGCAGATCCATGGTTCTGTTAAAGTTGGGTTGTATTGCCATCCATAATAAAGACATCACCCAGCTTTCCAAGTAAAGGATAAAACTAGAAAAACAGCTGAATGGTATGTATAACAATGTTACAATATGGATTAGTGCCTGGACTCACATTATTCCAGCGACTATGTAGCAAATCTACAGAGGCCAAATCCGCACCTAAATGGGCTGGATTTTGGTTTGGGTTTGCTGTGGGTTTTAACATTTGCATTGGAGAGGTTGATCTTGTCTCACGGCTTGTAGTGTGGATGATGTGGCTTTTCCACAGCAAATGTCACAGAAATTTCGCAGCATTTGTGTCCTGTGTGAAGGCAGCCTTATGGGCGGTGGTTTTTATTTGGGGGATTTTAGAACAGCATTGTGAGTTTATTGGAATTGTGGGATGTAGCAATACTGCTGTTACAAGATTTGTGTCTCTTTACCAAACCAAGTCTGTCCTTTCTCTGCTGGTCCTTTGGGATGGTGCCCATACTCTTCACTTAGACTTGGCTGTGTTTATTATTTATGGAGTGTACGTCCTCCAGCATATCTTCTGTCTACTCTATCGTCTCAGGTTTGACAGTGCTACCTTAGTGCAAGCATAATAAACCCTCACTCCTTCCTCTAGGCGGCACCACTGATGCCTTGTCTTTTGTTGTTAGGCTCGGCAAGTGCTGGAAAAGGAGTACAGCAATCTCATTACTATGGGGACAGAGCGACGACTCGATGAGGTGAGCTACTGCAAATACACACCCTTTAGATATTAACACCCTGTGAAATGTAATGCACTGCACAACGCTGGTATAACAGTGGCTCGCATACTTCATATTTATGTATCAAAAGATTGAGTTTAACTTGAGCAGGTCATGGTATAAAATGTATAAAATGTCCAAAATAACACATCTATCTGTATTCTATCTCATATATATTAGCTATTTATCATTATCTATCTATCTGTCTCATATCTATCTATTTAGCTGTATTCTATCTCATATATATCTATCTATTATCTATTTATCATTATCTATCTACCTATTATCTATTTATCTATCTATCGATCTATCTCCTTTCTCATATCTATCCATCTATCTGTCTATCTATCTATCTATCTCTATCTAATATCTATGTAATATCTAGATAGATATGAGATCGGAGATAGATAAATAGATATGAGCTAGATGGATAGAAAGATAGATATTAGGTAGATATAAGATAGATAGAAAATAGATAGTTATGAGATAGATATATATAAGATAGAATACAGATAGATAGCTAGATAGGATATAGATACATAAACAGAAAGATACATAGATAGGATATAGATGGATAGACAGAGAGATACACACATATATGTGTGTATATGTATATGTATATATATATATATATATATATATATATATATACCCCGGGGCCCAGACCACTTCTCCTCTATGTGGTAGCAGCAGCTTCCGTTCACAAGGAAGCAGGGGCAGCACATGATTATAGCCTCTCTGTGCCCTGCCGGCCTATGTGACTGCCTCCCTCCTCATCTTCCCTGCTTCCTCTCAGGCTGGCCATTCTCCCTGCCGCGTGATTGGAGCCTTGCTGCAGACAGAACGGCAAGCCATTAATGCACTGAATGTGCATATGTGTATGGCAGAGGGCGGCCTTGGGGCCCCTGAGCACAGGGGCCGGGGCGCCACCGCGACCCCTGTTGCTACGCTTATGCGCAGATGAACAACAACAGATTATAGAGTGTCAATATTTATTTAACAAAATTTTTGCCAGAAGCAGTGTGTGAAAACTTAAGTACACTCTTCATTCTTCAATCGGATTTAAGAAGATAAGTAGCAGGCCGGTGCTTATTAATTGACCATCAACAAATGTGACTACCTCTATTGAAGCAGGAGTTTGGCATTTTGCAGGTGAAAAGACATCAGCAATGCTCTTAGAGAAGCAATCGTAGTTGCTCATCATTTTGAGAAGGATTATAAGGGTTACTGTCAATGATACTGGCATGGATATCAACCAACTGAAAGAAGCAGTGCAAAACCGAAAAGCAAGGAGGAAGCTCGCCTTTAGGGTCACCGAGGGTTCTGAACGACAAAACGGCTAACAACAACATAAGGCCATTTCCAAACCCTTTTGCAGTCCATCATTCTACAGTGAGAAAAATTATTCACAAATAGAAAATATTCAACACAGTTGACAATCTTCCAAGCAGTGGATGTCCCAGTAAATTCACCTCTAGGTCAGACTGTGCAATGCTCAGAGAAATTGCAAAAAACCCAAGAGCAACATCTCAGACTCTAAAGGCCTCAATTAACATGTTAAATGTTGAAGTTCACGACAGTACAATTAGAAAAACACAGAACAAGTATGGCTTGTTTGAAAGGGTTGCCAGGAGACAGCTTCTTCTTTCTAAAAAGAACATGGCAGCACGGCTAAAGTTTGCAAAGTTGCAACTGAACAAATCACAAGACCTCTGCAACAATGTCCTTTGGACAGACAAGACCAAAGTGGAGATGTTTGTACATAATGCCCAATGCTACATTTGGTGAAAACCTAAAATAACATAGCAGCACAAACACCTAATAGTAACTGTCAAGTATAGTGGTGGAGAGGAGATGATTTCTGCTTGTTTCGCAGCCGCAAGACCAGGGCACCTTGCAGTCATTGAGTCGGCTATGTACTCCTCTAAATATCAATGTATGCTAGAGTCAAATGTGAGGCCATCTATCCAAAAGCTAAAGCTCAATCAAAGCTGGGTCATTCAACAGGACAATGATCCCAAGCGCACCAGCAAATCAGAATGACTGAAAAAGAAAAGAGTTAAGGTGTTGCAATGACCCAGTCAATGTCTAGATCCCAACCCAACTGAAATGGTGGTGTCTTAAAAGAGCTGCGCATAAACGGATGCCCACAAACCTCAATGAACTGAAGCAATGTTGTAAAGAAGAGTGCGACACAATCCCTCCAGAATGATGTGAAAGACTGATTAAGTCATACAGAAAATAATTACTTCAAGTTGTTACTGCTGAAGGTGGTTCTACAAGCCATTGATTTTTTTGGGTGTACTTAATTTTTCACACACTGCTTCTGCATTTTGGCCTAGTCTATGTTAAAAAATGAAATGTGTAACTTGTTATGTGTTTATCTGAGGTTGTATTTAACTAATTTTAATACCTGATGTTTTTTCATCATGTCTTGATATGTGAAACCATAGAATTCATAGAGGATGTACTTAGTTTTTCTCCTGACTGTATGTCCCTCATGGCATCACTCAGATAGCAACTCCCTCATAAATGACAACTACAGACCCCATGTTGCTTTCCAGCTGGGAGAGAGAACAGCAGACGCATGTGGCCACCAGTTAGGCATGATTGTATTATAATACGAGCAGAACCCACCGAAATAAGTGTCCTTTACTGGTAATAATATACAATGGATCTAAAGCTGCCATGGTTAATAAAACTGGCAATACTGCATGCGGCTTCTTTCCCCATACAACATTGCAGACTGTGTTGTTGCCATTAGAATAAATAATAGAAAAAATGCTGCTAAATTGAAATTGGTGCAAACTGCACAGTGATAGAGGCAAAGCATTTCACTGCTGTAGGTCTTTAAACTATTGAAATACAGTGTACAGTATGCTGGAAATGACATACTGCAAAAAGCGATACAACAGAAGAAGGATGAAGCAGAATGATTCTCTGCAGTTATGTGCCAAGCCCTTTGTACGGCGGCGCTGCCCGCAGGGATACACTTTGAGTCACTTTCACGGCTGGCTGAGCACACTTTGAACAGTGACCCATTGCGTGTGACTTGAGTGAGCAGAATGGAGATTGTGCCCTGTAGACATTGCCCTGGATGTCGCTGGAGAACTGCAAGGATTAACCTCTTACATTCAGAAGAAACGTCTTGTTGCTTTGCCCATTTTCTGTAATAATCCTGGAGAAAAAAAAGTTTTTGCTCTGTATTATACCGCTGTTACATTTTAAGTGATTACACAACCAGTTCTTGTAAAATTACGATCTAAAGAATATATTAGGGAATTGCATAAATAGCTATTTTAACAATAACAGGCCAAGTTGGGGAAAATCCTTCATGCCTAACAGCAGAAGTAGACTGTTTTATGTGTGCAGTTTGTAGACGTGGCAGGCTGCCATAAACTGGAGACTGGTTATCACTGTGCAGGGAACTGCAACTCATTCATTTGAGTGGAGCTGTGAGTAATAACCTACACAGCAGGTGGTAAAAAAAGCCTAAAAGCTTTATGCTTCTTAAGGTGCCCATACACGTTATATGGTCGACCATCCAATGTGTATGGGGGACGTCCCGACTCTCCCCCACAGCAAAAGGGTCAGACATACTTGATTTCTACATGATCCTTTGTTCTTACAGGAGATATGCCACTGCCAGAGGTGTATGGCAGCGGCTTATACCCTTTTCCCCATTGACAACACTTACACAGTACTCTGTACCAGCCTCTGCATCTGCACCAGCCTGTATGATTGAGGGTCGAGGAATAGCTTTGGCTGAAAGCCATTCACCTTAAATGCTGTCAATCTTTAAGCTCAGTTGATCGGTGAGGGTCCCAGAGATGATCATGAAGTAAATGTATATCCTAGCAATATGCCAGTGCTACTTATGATTGGAATAACCCTTTAAAATGAGAGGGGTTCTTTTAAGCTGACCTTACGCATTAGGTATTTGTCTGAAGGCAGCTAGATTATTCTCCATCCCCTCCTACTGGGGAGAAAAATAGTTGGATGGGTTTAATGTTAACCCTACCAATAATTCATTTTCTTGAGAGATAAGCAGCAAAACACAGGTGCTCAACATTCCAACTCTTGAGACGGCATGCCCCGTTTGACCGAGCTGAATAGACATGTTTATGGTAGAGCTATAATGTTAGACTTGTTAACTGCAATGCAATACTTGTATATGAGACATCATTTTACAGTTCTTTGTTTTATGCCAGAAAGTTCATAAATTACACTAATGCATTAATTCTCTTGTGGCTTCTCATCATTTTAGGACAGTGCCAAGACATTTAGTCGGTCTCCTTCCTGGAGAAAGATGTTCCGTGAGAAGGATCTCCGAGGAGTTAGTCCAGATTCAGCTGAAATGTTGCCGGCGAACTTCCGAACTGCTGCCGTCTCCTCTATTACCTCACCCGCTGTGCAGCTACGAAAGATGCAGTCTGAAGGTAGAATTATGGTGAAGTTATATAGAAGGCTGGACTCACTGAATATTCTCTAAAAGTGGTTGTCCAAGTGTCCTAGGACCCCTGCCAACTGGCTGTTCGCTGGACCAATGCACTTGTGCACTGAGCTGATTGCTACAGAAAACGGAAACCTCAATTCTCATTGCAGTGGCCAGGCTTGGAATTACAGGGAAGTTTCAGTCACTTTTATGCCTGCAATACCAAGCCTGGCCACTGCAGTGGGAATGGAGCTGTCTGCTTCCTGCAAAAATCATCTCGGTGCAGAAGCGCACCAGCCTAGAGAACAGCTTAGCAGTAGGACTCCCAGGTGGGTAGACATGCACAGGTCTACTATTGATGAACTATCCTGAGGATAAGCCATCAATCATTTACAGTTGGACAACGGCTTTAACGTTACATTTTTATTACAGTCTTGAGTGAAGGTACAAGGAAGGACACATCTCCCACTTGCATAAAAGGGGCTTTCTGCTCATTCACTTTAAGGCACATTATATTTGCTATAAAAGTATGATCATCAATTGTCCAATCACCCCAGTGCTTCTGATAATGAGAAGGTCCTGGTCCTCATCTCAGTTGAGATACAGTATATGAGAGATAAGGAAATGGCTAAGTGAAAACTTGTTCTTTGGATTGGTGAGGCTGAACTGTTATCAATCACACTATTATGGCTTGTCTAATTGATACCACTAAAGCAAAGTAGGAACAAGCCTAAAGGCCCATTTAGACACGATTATCGCTCAAAATTTGCTCAAAAGCCATCTTTTGAGGGATAATCGCTGTGTCTAATCGTGCACTGTTCGTTTATTGCTGACTTCAAGCCAGCTTGAAAATCATTGTGTTGTCTTATCAGACCCCACGCTGAGTTCTCCACGGGATAGCGCTGATAGCCTTTCCGCTGTAGAAAAATCTTGCGTAATTTCCATGTGGACAATCTGCTGGATTTCTGTCCTGTATGAACGAAGCCTAAAGCTTGCCATACTGATTAGATATCTGTTGACTGAATGCCCATTTGAACAGCTATCTTGCTACAATGTCCCATAAACGTACACATCAGGCTTAGGGTAAAGGGCTTGTCCAGACGTTTACTATTGATGACCACCTATCCTCAGAATAGGTCTTCAGTAGCTGATCAGTTAGGGTCCTCATCTTGGGATCCACACCAATCAGCTGATTCCCAGACCAGCTGTGAGTACAGAGAGTTCTGGAAACAGCGCTGTCCATATTTTAGTAGCTCTGTTTAGAACTACAGGGACAACTTCGCTGATCTTCACCTCTGGTTGCAGAGTGATGACTGTCTAACACAGGGACTTGCAACCCCTGCAACTAATGACGGGCTGCAGATGGATTACCAGAAATGAAGACCAGCGAGGGACTAGGCATTGGTGGAACCGGAGTGGCAGGGGAATGGGGGAGTAGAGTATGACTTGTTTTATGTTGCTACAAACGTGGTGGACAGCTTTTGAAAAAAAGTTATCTCTTGATAACCCCTTTAAAGTCAGAAGGAACAGCTGGTAATCTAATGTGTATGGGGCATCCTGACAATTTCCAATACTGTGCTTTCTAAGATACTAGCCACTTCCAGAGGAATTATCATGCCCGCTACAGCCGAACATGATTTATTTGGGGCATTTGGAAGAGATAGATACCAGTGCTGCATTTAAAGGCAATGTCCAAGATTAGACAAAAGGATCTGCATTGTTTTCCAAAAACAGCTCCACATTTGTCTATAGGTTGTGTCTGATATTACGAATCACCTCCATTCAGGTGAATGTTTCACTACCAGCCATAGCCCATAGCCAGTGGCATTGTTTTTGGAATAAAAGCTCAGATCCTTTTTTTTTTACTTCATACAACCTCTTGAAGAGACAATATTTTAGTAGTTTTCTCTGTAGTTTTCTCAAAACCAGTAGAAATATATATTTCTTCTTCCGCAAATGTAAATTCCTGTGCATTACAAATGTAAAAAAGCTGGCTTCCAATTCCCAGTCATTGTTACAAGGCTTGTATAAAGAGTCTTACACTGACTTGCAGAAATGCTGCCTTCCAGTAGGTGGCGCTGCAGAGTTATTGTTCCATATTCCTTATTTGCAAATGTTAAAAAATGACTCTGAACTTATAGCTGTAGAATGGAGGTAACCCAATCCTCACTTCATTCTTTTATTCGGAAACCATGAGTTAAACCTCTAGTTTGTAGGACTTTTATAATAGAGTTGTTTTGGTGTGCATCATGCAGTACCTTAAAATAAATTCTATCTGCATTTTCAGGAAGTCCTTCCAGCAGCCAGCGAGCAGACAACGTCTCAGTCAGAACCTATTCCTGTTAATGCCGTCTTAATGCGGTGAGTGGGAATGGTGAGGGGGGTGTTTCGAAAGGTGTAAAATCCTCTTAACTTAGAACTGTGATGCAGAAGAAGTTGTCCAGAGCGTCAATTCATTGACTGTATCTCAAATATAGGTCCTTTGAATTGATCAACTTTCCCATACAATCTGAGCAGTTTGAGGTGAAGCTCCACCTTATTATTAGAAAAATACATGAAGAGCAACTCCATAATAAGATGTAACTATAATGTATCTTATATAGAAAGGTAGACGGTTGTACAGTAATTTGAATTTCTGATGGCTGCCCTGCAGGCCTGTGAGCAGTCACAGACTGTTGATTTCATGACTCTACCGACATGCTACTTGCAGCTATAAATGGTAGATGTGCTTGTTGGTCTGCAAATTGAAAATTTAATGCAACTATGCCTGTAATATACATGCTTCTGATCATAATTAGAGATGAGCGAGCATACTCGCTAAGGACAATTACTCGATCGAGCATTGTCCTTAGTGAGTATCTCCCCGCTCGTGAGAAATGGTTCGGCTGCCGACGCGGGTGACAGGTGAGTTGCGGCAGTCAGCGGGGGGGAAAGAGGGAGAGAGAGAGATCTCCCCTCCGTTCCTCCCCGCTCTCCCCCGCAGCTCCCCACCCGCCGCCGGCAGCCGAATCTTTGCTCCCGAGCGGGCAGGTACTCGCTAAGGGCAATGCTCGATCGAGCAATTGCCCTTAGCGAGTATACTCGCTCATCTCTAATCATAATACTATTGCAATACATTGCTACTTAAAGGAGTTGTCGAATCTGGCATATAATGCCATATGGAAGTGATGGAAGGGGTCCATTTGCTACCATTAACTGTTTGTTTAGATGCCACTATCATAATTGACAGCGCATCTTAGCAGCCAGCCAGAGAGGGGGTGGCTAACTTCTAGCACCCCATCTGCCCCCCCCCCCCCCCGTAACAGAATTAGAGTGTTGATGAGTCCACATGGCAGCCCAGAGCCTACTAAAGGCTTCTCTGACTATGTGATGTACACTGTGTACTAACTGGCCAGAAGCTGGTGCAGCCGTCTTTGTTCCTCCAGGCCCGGAGAGCCGCTTTAATGCCCTTTTACACACAAAGATGAAAAGATGATCACTCAAAAGATGGCTTTTGAGCGATCATTTTGCATAAACTACTAATTGGTACTAATGCCAATTAGTAGCTTATTAATGCGTGTGACCCGCCGGGAGCTATATTCAGAGAACAGCGGGTGGTCTGTTCTCTGAATACATACCCTTTGATCTGCCATGGGGCTGACAGCTGAGAAAATGTTATCAGTGCTCCCCGCGGAGAACACAGTGTGAAGTCCCTGCTATCAGCTCTTCTGCCAAATGATGGATTTTATGCCGAACATAAAATCATTGTTTGGCAGAAATGTGAAAGAGGGGCACATTTACACAAAATGATTATTGCTCAAAAGATGGCTTTTGAGCGAATTTTGAGCAATCATCGTTGTGTGTAAAAGTGCCTTTAAGCTCTGCCAGTGGCAGGGTTTTAATAGATGATTGTTAAAAATACAATGTACTGCAATACTGAAGTATTGCGGTTTACTGTAATAGCAATGAAACTCAAGTCCCCCGTGGGGACTAAAAAAAATGTTGCAGATAAGTTAAATAAAATTTTTAAAACTATGTAAAAAAATTTAAAAGTTAAAAAAGATTTTTCCCATTGCTCATATAAAAAAATATAACTAAAATAAACATATTTGGTATTGCCAATATATATATAATTTATCCTACATGGTGAACACAGTCGTAAAAAATACATGTAATCAAAATTGCACTTTTTGGACACCCCGTCTCCTAAAAAATATTGAATAAAAAAATGACCAAAAGTCTTATGTACCCCAAAAGGGTACCGATAAAAATTACAAGTCACCTTGCAAAAAACAAGCCCTCACACAGCCCCACCGATGGAAAAATTAAAAAAAGTTATCAGTGTATTTTTTTTTTTAAAGGGATCTCTTCTTTTTTAGAAGTATTACTTAAAAAACTGTATAAATTTGTTATTGCCACATTTGTACTAACCTTCAAACTAAAGTGAGCATGTAATTTTTTCGGCACCAAAATGCACCATAACCAAAATGTAATGTTTTTCAATACATTATTTTGTACATTAAATGCTACTATTAAAAGATACAGCTAGTCCCAGAGAAAAAAGAGCTACTATTAAAAAATACAGCTTCTACTATTAAAAAATACAGCTAGTGCCAGAGAAAAAAGAGCCTTCATACAACTACCGGTATTTCATCAGAAAAATAAAAAAAGTTATAGCTCTTGAAAAGTGGGGATGAAAAAGCAAAAAGGAAAATATGAGAAATTGCAGTTTCTTCAAGGGTTAAAAGTACTGACTCAACATCTTCTCTAAGGATGTCTGTCCTGGTTAGCAACCATCAGATAACAAGTCATTTCAGGTCCAGTTCCTGGAACCACTAGGGATTAACTGTTATTGCTGGGGAAAGCTCTGGCTGGCCAGACATGCAGTATTACATGCTTGCCTTGGAAATATATAACGCACCTTGTAATACAGGGATGGAATGGGTTCACCAGAGGGAGTAATTTACTTATGCTGCTGATCGGCCTCCCCCACACCAGACTCTCCCTTCTCCAATCCATCCTGAATGCGGCAGCCAGGCTCCTCTTCCTGTCCAGCCGCTACTCGGACACCTCTGCCCTGTGCCGGTCACTGCACTGGCTGCCTTTCAAATACAGAATACAATTTAAACTCACTACCCTGATCCACAAACCCTTCACAGCACTGCACCGCCCTATACTGCTTCCCTCATCTCAATTCACCACCCAGGCACTCCCTCCCCTCTGCTATTGAAATCAGACGGAGTACCACTTTAATTCCAATCTCTCATTCCCGCCTCCAAGACTTCTCCAGAGCAGCACCAGTCCTCTGGAACGCGCTACCCAAAACTATCTGGGCAATCACTGACACACAAAATTTCAGGCGTGCTCTTAAAACGCACCTCTTCAGGGAGGCATACCATATCCCCTAAACCAAACCCTCGTTACTCCCCCTGATAACATGCTCCCTGTCCTACTGACTGTAATCCCTGCTAACCGTAATTAACCGCCCCCTGCAGTCATGTCAATTCAGCCACTATACCACTATACAGCCCAATTTGACAATTGTCTGTGTGTAGAGCATCCCACACTCTCCACCTCACCATACCGTGCACATCTCCAGCCCCTTACCGTCTGTATTACCCTATTATTTGTAGTATGTAAGCTCGTTGGAGCAGGACACGCACCCCTACTGTTTCCATCAACTGATTACTACATGTAACCGTTTTTATTCCCCCTGTCTTGTAAGCGCTGCGGAATGTGTTGGCGCTATATAAATAAAGATTATTATTATGTCCTAGTAGGGAAATTGGACAGAGGGTTTTTATGACATAACACCTTTTAGGCCTTAGTCAGACGGGCGTTTTTTCGCGCGATTTGCGGATCGCATGACGGATGCGCATCCGCAAATCGCGTGACCGGTGCCCGAAAATCGCCCGAAAATCTGCTCCTAGCCGTGTTTCATTAGAAACGGGCTGGAGCTGTCCAGCGCATTGCATTCAATGGAGCCGGCAATACAGCCGACTCCATTGAAAGCAATGCGCTGCGGGCGAGTGTGGGATGAATTGTCGGGAAGGGCTTAAATATATAAGCCCTTCCCTGCAATTCATCCAGAAAAGTGTTAAAATAAAAAATATATACATACTTACCTTGTCCCGGCAGACGGAGTTCAGAGCGGCCGGCCTGCAGTGGTATGAAGGGGGTGTGAGACAGACCTGCCCCCTGATTGGCTCAGCGCTGAGCCAATCAGGGGGCAGGTCTGACTCACACCCCCTTCACACCCACTGCAGGCCGGCCGCGCGGAACTCCGGCTGCCGGGAGCAGGTGAGTATATATATATTTTTTATTTTAACACTTTTCTGGATGAATTGCAGGGAAGGGCTTATATATTTAAGCCCTTCCCGACAATTCATCCCGCGCACGCCGGCAGCCCATTGCTTTCAATGGAGTCGGCTGTATTGCCGGCTCCATTGAATTCAATGGGCAAACATCGTTCTTCTCTGCCACAGCTGTTACAGCTGTGGCAGAGAAGAATGATTTGTCTTCTATATGTTCTCAATGGGGTCGGCGCTGCTGCCGCCGGCCCCATTGAGCGCATATAGTGAAGAGAACAGGAATCGCAGATCGCAGATAGGTGCAATCTGCGATTTCTGTTCTATAATTTATCGGACGAGCGCATAAAAAGCGCTCATGTGTCCGATACCATTGCAAAGCAATGGTTTTAAAAAATCGCCGGACGCATGCGCATGCGCAAATCGCGCAAAAAAACGCCCGTCTGACTAAGGCCTTAAGCTGCAGGTTCAATTAGGGTGAGCGTACAATTATACGTAAATCTAGGAATTGCACAAATAGCAACTGGCTAATACATTGTGCTTTTATATGTTTATCTACACTATTTAAATGGTTTCCATCACAAGTGGAACAGAACTGATAATATAGCATGGAAGCCTAGAGTAAGTAAGCTCTCCAGCATTGCCCCACAAATATTAATACAGCTAGTAGTCTTCATTTGCCAACCTAGATTTAAAAGTCAGTGTTTTATATCGATTATTCCTTTTTGTGTGATTTATTAAATTTCTTGCCTATTTATTTTCTTCCACAGGAAAAATTATTAGGGCAATAAGTTCACTGAGGGCACTTTTGACATTCAATCACTTCGCCAAAGGGGCTTGACCAATCTGATTATTGTACCCTTCCAAACAAGGCACTTTCTGCACACTTGGACGATGCTTGCTGTGTGGGGGAATACAGAAGTGAACTGAACACAGATAAGCCCTGCAGAATATTTAAGCATTTTTGCAACCTCATGTTCTGCCCGTGGATCCAGGAGATAATCCGTCTTATAGGCAGAAAGGATGGAGCATGCACTGGAAACTCATCTTCATTATTTCAATTCTTTTCCAGTCCGTTGACTGCTGGAGGGTCGTTGCAGACCTTTTCAGCATTGAGGGGGTTTTGGTCAAGAAGAAATACTCTAAAATATAGAACCTTGGGTGGGACCAAAGGGGAATTGGTGAATAGTTGATATGTGACTTAGACTTTGTGTTTTGTTTTCTGTTGGGTTCATCTTGAGCTATGCAGATTGCAGTCCATTCCCACTCGAAAATACTCAAATTGACTGAAGACTCAATACAAAGCCATGTTTTATCTGGTATGTTGGATATCAAAGAGTCCTTGATGATTCGAGACTATTTGAACAATGTCCCTGAATGGACGCTGGTGCAAGAGGACCTATATAACTAAAACCATCAGAACATCACCAGGCTCTTTCCATTAATTAAGTTCTATCAACTTCTTATGGCCACGACATTGCCAGTAGAGCAAGGCAACGTTTTCGATCGTACTATCATAATTTTTTTTATTTATTATTATTTATTTGTTTTACTTTTCACTGCCAGTCAACATAGCACTGCACAAGGTAGACCATGCGCACACAACTGTCACGTGTTCTGAAGAGTTTGGCAGTTTTTCTTTTGGTACTCAGAACAAACTTAAGAACGTGTGTTCTACAGATTCAAGCTGGGACTCCTGATTCTGTGAAACATCTAGAAGTTGGTAATCTTACTAGTTTTACAACTTTTTTTGTAGAGTCTACAGATTCTTGTTTACAGGTGAAAAAAGAGCCAGTTACATTGAGTGTTTTTTCGTCTTGTATGCTATCTTGTGGGTCTGTAAGTGCTCCATATATCCACAACATTACAAGTTTTTGTGGAACCAATGCCCTCATTATTCTCCGTGCCATTTCCAAACGGGTCAGTAAAATGGCTTTTTCACCGTAGAGCACACTACAAAAACTCTGGTTCTCCAGCTGTTGTCACAAGGGGTTTTCCAACAGCTGGAGATCCACAGGCTGCTGCTAACCCTTTCCCTTATTGTGTAAAACATATCAATTAAAATATCTCAGACTGCTCTGTTGGGTCACTCTCGAAGTGGACAAATGCCTTAAGTCATTAATCAGTTTTTAGGAGGACATTTACAAAAGTTACATTACAGTATATCTATTTCATTGCAGGTATGTCATATTCTTCTACTGTCTCCGGTACTTAATGTACCCCCAAAAAATAACTTGATCCCATGAGAGGATAAGATGCAGAAGACCATTGCCAATGTCCCATATTATGAGTAGATAGTTCATGGTTACTGCCTAAACGTGTGGTCTTTTTTTGTGTCATATTTGTGCCAAATAGAGAGGAAATTATGATGGCAAATGAGGTTGAATCTCATTACTTCTCTGTGGTGGACATATTAACATATTTTATTATTTACAAGTTATAACCTGCAACCATGGAAGAAGAGATTATACATTTTAGAAAAGCTCCGGGCAGATGCGAGATGCCATTGAGATGCCTCAAGGGCCATTGTGTTCGATGGTGGTATTAAGATGGAAAGCCACTGGTCAGCCATTTGGCCCTTCACTTGAGTAAGAAGTCTGTACTTATATATCTTAGCATTACCTAGAGGGATGTTATAGAATCTTTACAGAGGAGTATATTTTATTGGGAAGTGCCTTGCTGACCCATTAGATGTTCCAGAAAGGCAGCTGCTGGTCAATGAGATGTTGGGGCCTTTCCTGCTTTTTTTGTTTTGTTTGTTTTTATACTTTCCAAAAAGGTTGTTCTCTAGTGATAAAAAAGTTACAATTCCACATTGACCATCAGATTGAAATGACTAATGTATGTTAGTTTTCTGGAGGTCTTTTAAAATGATACATGTGCTGAAATTAGAAATCAATGTACAACCCATATTATAGACATGGCAGAACATGCTGTGAATGGAGGTTGGTGGTCTCGCACCCATACCTAGTTCTAAAATGAAGGACCAGCGGCACTGTTGAGCACTGGATATCTAGGACATGGCATCTGGCACCGAGCTCTCGTAAAATCATCTATTGGTAGAGAAAGGGGTTCACTTGCCCTCATCCCTTTGCTTTGGAAATTCTGAGGCTTCTCCTGATTTTAGGTGAATTTAAAAGGATGTCTGCATATAACTACTTATTCATATCACTTAGCTTCCATTTGATCATAAAATTGCTTGCAAATTACTTTTGGTCTTATTTTAGGCTTTTTGGTAAATCAAAAATTTGTGGTGGTAAATTTTTGAAAGGATTCTAGTCCTTCTACGGTATGTAATGTAAGCCCTTTGTATTTGGTCAGCTATTAACAAAAATACAAAAATAAAAGTAGTGTAAAAAGTCTCATCAGTTGGAGACTATACTTTCTATGAGATGGGCCTGTCTTTCTGGGTTTGAATATTAAAGGAGTTATCCCAGAATTGGAATTAGGACAAGTCCATGGCATATCAGTGTGGAGGTGCCCACTTTGCACAACTCTTATTGAATTTAGTGGGGGAGGTTTTCATATGCCACCTCGTCATAGGAGAAGTCTGATTGACCTGTACAATGTAAAATTTGGGAAAATCGCTTTAAATATATTTTGTGCCAAGGAGATATCAAAACATGAGAGTTCAAAAAGCATCCATTTACTAGTTACAACTATCTCTTTTCTACTTTTTTGCTTGATTTTTTTTTTTTTCACTATAGAACAAAAAAATTCCAAAAGCCATAGCTGTGTATTTTTTCTCGAATGTTGCTATAAATAATTATTTTATTATACTTTGCACATGAAATATTTTTTTATTCCTTCTTGCTTTTTATTATGCGCCTTGTTTCATATGTTGCACTGGTTGTTCACTCGTCCTTGTTTATTGGAAGGGTTTGAGTATTAAATTGGTTGGATTTGCATCGTTTGTTGTTTGAGCAGGGCTAGGTTTACTTCCCACGTTGGTCAGATACCATTTACAGTACAGGCCCCATTCAATAGTTTTTGGAAATTGAACTAATATGAATCCCCATCATTGCACTAACTTTCAAAGTGTTTCTGATAACAGCTACATCTTATTGCCCTTGTGACATGCAGAGCCGGTGCAATTCATAGCACTGTTAGGCTCTGACCCCTTAGTCAGATGTATAGCCTACGTTGGTAGTATTGCTTGATGGTAGACTCTGATGTATGCCACGATATAGGTATACATTGCCCATTGATTCTCATATAATAAAGATGTATATCATGCCATATGCCTATGCATGGAAAAGCTTAGTCTACTATGTTTTGTTATACCATTAAAAACCGATGAAGATATACCAGCCCAATGGAGCCCTATGACTACATTCGACATATATACCAGGAGCTTTTTATAGGGCTCATTGCTCAGACGCAATGTGAACATCGCCTTAGTCTGTGAAATTAATGAATGGTTTGTACATATTACAAAACGTTGTGGCCATATCATCCTGAGGATCAATGAGGGTCTCAGAATATCCTCACTACTATTATTGTGAATTGTATGAATGGTATATCAGTTACATCTGGAACAGCAATCAATGAAAAAGCACTTTATACAAAAAAATAATGTTTTACCAAAATACCAATTTTATTGTGTTTCCCTTCTGTACTCATTGTTGCCTCTGCTGTGCAGAGCACTTTGTATTACCTTCGAAGAGGTCCATCTGAGTTCCATTAATGGCTGGTGTAACGGCTCCACTCAACACCTGAAATTTAAGTGCAGCTACATTTCACCCACATGTGCTTGGGCCCTTAAAGGGGTTGTCCCGCGGCAGCAAGTGGGTCTATACACTTCTGTATGGCCATAATAATGCACTTTGTAATGTACATTGTGCATTAATTATGAGCCATACAGAAGTTATAAAAAGTTTTTTACTTACCTGTTCCGTTGCTGGCGTCCTCGTCTCCATGGTGCCGACTAATTTTCGCCCTCCGATGGCCAAATTAGCCGCGCTTGCGCAGTCCTGGTCTTCTGCTCTCTTCAATGGAGCCGCTCGTGCAGAATGCAGGCTCCGTGTAGCTCCGCCCCGTCACGTGCCGATTCCAGCCAATCAGGAGGCTGGAATCGGCAATGGACCGCACAGAAGAGCTGCGGTCCACGGAGGAAGAGGATTCCGGCGGCCATCTTCACAGGTAAGTATAGAAGTCACCGGAGCGCGGGGATTAAGGTAAGCGCTCCGGTAAGCTTTCTGTACGTCCCTGCATCGGGGTTGTCTCACGCCGAACGGGGGGGGGGGGGGGTTTGAAAAAAAAAAAACCCGTTTCGGCGCGGGACAACCCCTTTAAGTTCACCCGTCCTGCAGAGTAACTCTCAAGTAAGTCTCTCCAAGGTCTGAATCAAGAGGGCAAAAAGTGGCAACCTTTGTAGGTTTTGATTTGTGCTGGCCTTCTAGCTGGCTGTTTAATTGTGGAGTTTTGCCAAAGTGAATCATGGTCCATGGTTCCGACCTGATCTGGGACTGTGAAAGTATCATTTTCGAACACTTTGTTCTTCTTTAAAGAGTTCTAAAACTTGTATGGAAATGTTCTTTGGATTCTGAGGGTTTGTCATGTCATCAAAGTCATAGTATATGCACAGATGCTACTGTAAATGGCACTGGGTTCAGGCTCAGGATTAAGGTGTAGTTAGATGTTCCTGCTCTGAGTCTGGGGGTGCCAGACCTAGTTCTTTTAGGCACACCGTAGTTCCTTTGTCCTGACATGTGGGCAAGGGTGCTAGAAGGTACAGGTGTCCCAGCTCTGGCTATATTGGTTCAGGAGAGGGCCGGGTTCGGAAGTAAGCATGGTTGTTGGCTGGCCGTAGAGACTCTGCAGGACTAGCAGTACTACTAAGGAGCGGACATCTTGCAGCCATCCAACTTTAATTACAAAATGAACGAATAACAATGGCACTTACAACTACCATTCCCAGGTGAAATGTACTTATATATAAATCCATATTGGCAGTCATTCAGTACAATCACTGCCCATATGCCGGGGTTAATCAAGTCCTTACCCAGGTACCTGGATTAGAGTTTCGTTTTCCGTCTTTCTGGGCAAATCGGGCTAATTAGGCAAGAGGTAAGGAAAACGAGGAGGCAGTAGTCTCCGAGGTTGTACTCAAACCAAGTCCTTACTTTGCAAGGAGTTCAGGTCTGTAGGATGGTAACTGCTCCTCTGCAGAATCTTCAGGAGACTTTCCCCAGCTCTTCTCCACAGCGTAGTTGTACCCACTCACTCCACTTCCTGTGGTTTTTCCACTCAAAGACTGCTCCTCGTACTCACCATCTCTTAAAGCTACAAGCACCATATGGTAATATAACAACAAACACATTAACACATGTACCCCCTTTACATTACATTCACTTTGCACATAGCAACTTTGTAGCTGCCCTCTTTATAATGCGCAGGCCTTGTCCACAGAAGTTCGGCCAGTGCTGAGGCAAGACATTTCTGTCCTCCTATGTACAGTATAGTGCAGGTTTTTATTTTATTATGTCAATGATAATGTTACATTACATACAGTATAGTACTATATTATGAAATCGCTGCTATTATCGTCAAATCCCAGACAATCCAGGCATATTGCCTTTGCTATTGAATATAATATGGACATAAAGGGAACTTTAAACCTGCTACACCAATTTTAATCGCATACAGATTTAACAGATGTGAGCAGATTTTTTTCTTCGGACTGCGGGTAAAATTAGCAGTGCAGCTCGGGTCGGGGGTTAGATGAAAAATTGAGCTCTGCTGCAGGAATACAGGGATACCAGACAAGAATCAAGCTCTAGTTTTTGGGACCACAGACATAGGGGAGCCCATTGTGTAACAATACCTTACTGGTTTATGAATAGTACAAGTGTAGATGATAAAAGATTGTCTTTAGACCTATGCATCTTAAAGGGACCCTGTCACCACTAAACAGAACAATAAACAAAGTCATGGTGCTGTGCCTGGAGCTGGGGAATGTGGAAGAAAAAGCGCTGCACGTAGCGCTTTTTCTTCCATCCAAAAACCGAGCACCTGAGCGGAAACCAGTTGGACCCCATTACAGTCAACTGGGTCAGTTTGGCGCTGTTTGGTTCCATTCTGAGATGGAGCCGTTTGGCCATGGGGTTTTCCCCGAATGGAGCTGGAAAGTGGAACCCCCAGGTGCAAATGTGAAATCACTCTCAGATACTGAATCGTTTTCTTCCTCTTTGTCTGATGAAAAATATTGTTTGTAGTTAAATGCGGCCCATCATTATGAACATTTTTGGATTTACACTTAGAATTTTTTTTTTAATATCTCCAGATATTCCAGGACTGATGTTAGAATAGCGCCACCTGCTGTTTCTATTAAATAGCCTTTCTTCGTCCAGTCCACCTCAGTAAATGTTCCCAGGTGGTCACAGCTACTTAGTCTTGCCTCTCTGCAGTAACACTGTCTCCTCTATTATCACTTGCTCAGCATCTCTTCTGACATCAGAGAAGATGCAGAAGCTTCAGAAGCAGCCGCTCATCACACCAGCGATCCCTCCACATTCCCAGTGGAGCAGAGAGAGGCAAGACTGAGCATGTGTGACCACCTTGAAAAAAATTACTGCGGTGGACACAGAATAGAAACAGCAGGTGGTGCTATTCTAACATCATTCTGGAATATCTGTGAATAGAAACTTCTTTTAATAAGTGTAAATGAAAAAAATTGTTTATAATTATGGGCTTCATTTATTTATAAACCATATTTTTTGTGGCACAATCCCTTTGAGGTATCCTAGGTCCTTCCAAAATAGTGTAAGGCTACTTTCATATTGCATTTTGGAGTGTCCCTAAGAGGTATATGCCTGAAAGATTTCTCAATGTATACCTCTGACGGATACCACAGCAGAGACGTACAATGGCATCCATCTTCCATTGTGGTATATGTTTCTTTGCCGAATGCTTCTGCATGGAATAGTGCGGTCTGCTGCCCTATTCAATGCAGCAAAAAAAGGATATAGTGATATAAACCAGCCCCACAGTGATCAAAAGGGGCAATCTCCGTCAGGTAAATTGGAGCCTATGGATATGTCCGAAAAAAAGAAACATACACTGAAAATGCAGTATGAAAGTAGCCTTCTAAGCAGAATGGAACACTTGGAGCCCCACCAACATTGTTGTGCGGATCCCTGAAGTATGTATGAATATCTCATTTATAACAAGCAAGGAGCGTTAGAAGAACTAGTTGCATTTAGTAATTGACCCAGGTCTTCTGACTTTAAAAACAGAGAAAAGATTACAATGGGAAGCAACATGTCTACTATGTTATCAAAATAAGGCTTTTTTATTGTATAATGAAAATTATGTATCATACATTGTGTTTCAATCCCTTATTTTTAAGATCTCTGTTTGCTGTCTGTGAATGGAAACATTAATACATATTTACAATTTAAAATACAAAAGTTTTCTGGCAAAAAATGTTTTTCATGCTTTGTGCCACATTCACTATACAAAGTAGTGTGGTTTTGTGAAAATGAGTATGACCTAAATTGTGCAAAACATTAACCAAATTTCAGCAAATTGCGCTAAATTTTAACTAAAGTTTTGTTGTAAACTAAGCCAAGTAGTTGGTATAAACTTAGACTACACAATCTTAAAATTTGTTTTCTTATGCAGAGTGAATTACTGTGATGAACCTGGTACATTTTAACACTGTCTTAAGGCCCATTTAGACACAACGATTATCGCTGAAAAGGCATCTTTTGAGGGATAATCGTTGTGTTTAAATGTGCTCATCTTTCAGTTTTCTGCCGAACAACAGTTTTCAATTCTGCTTGAAAACCATAGCTCAGCAGAACAACTGATAAGCAGGACTGCAGCTGTGTGCTGCCCAGGGAGAGCTGATTACAGCTGATAACCATGGACAGCAGAACAGCTGATAAGCAGGACTGCAAACTGTCTGCTTTCCATGGTGCTGAATTCTCTATGGGGAGCTAGAGATTACATTGTTTTCTCTTAGCAGCCCCTGGCTGAACAATGGAGCTAATTACAGAGCTCAGACCTCCTGCTGAGTTCTGCTAGAGCTTGGAGAAGCTTACTTGCATGCAAATGACGCTAATAAAGTACTAATACCAATTAGTGCCTATTAGTACTTTATACTAAACGATCGCTGATCTTTCAATCTTTTGAAAGATATCTGTGTGTGTAAATGGGCCTTTAGTTTGCACTTGCTAATTTTTAGACAGTATTAGTAAACGTGTCCTATTATTCTTCACATACAGATGCTAAAGACCCATGCTGATTGTCTCCAACTGTAACATATAAAAGGCTATGCACCCATGTGAGGTGGACACAATCAGCATGCAGATTTCAGCAGTGATTCTTTCTATTAACTCACTACAAGAAGAGATCTTAAAATGGTAAGGAATTAATGCAGAATGTATGTTTTTTCATTATAAAATGTAAGCCTTGTTTACTTCATTATGTGATGAAGGTGCTGTATAATATGCATGCGCTATCTAAATAAAGGTGATCATTATTATTACTTAAAAAGCACTTGTACTACAGTAGAAAGCTGTCCCCTATCCACAGGAGTCCATGTACGTTGCTTGAACAATGGAGGATACTGATAGGTGAGCTGACTGTGAACTATTGCCTATCCATAGGATATGGGATAATTTATAGTCGTACCCCCCAGCAATTACAATGCTTTCCCTGATCCTGTTGATAGGTGCTAACTTTCCATCTTTGTACAATCGCTTAGTCCAGGGTTAGAAAAAAAAAGTGTTTGGTTTTTTTTCTAACCAGTACCACTCTTGTCCATGGGTTGTGTCTGGTATTGCATTTTATAGGCAAACTCCAAAGTACAGGAATATTCCTATAAAACATAGCATTCATTCATTCAGCATGAAAAAAGTTGCAGACGGCGATTATAATGATATTACATGTTAGTCCCATTCATCTGAGAAGGGTTGCATAGCCAGACACTGTCCACGGACAGGAGTGGTGCTGTTTCTGAGCAAAAAGACCTTTTTTTCTAATCTTGGTCATTTCATGTTTGCAATAAAGACCTATCATCCATTTATTACATTGTCTTTTTTTTACTTTGTCCCTTTAGCCCCATAATTATGAATCTGTATCATTCTCCAAGTCCCAAAACATAACCCAAGATTCATACACGGGTAGATTGTACTCTGACAATTATTGGGTCATCTTGCATTTTTTCAGTTTTTAACTAAATATATCCAGTGGTGGACAGCTTATTTCACAAATGTAGAAGCTCAGCCGTAAAATGCAGTACTTTTTCTGGAGGCGGGCATTTCGTATGGTGATTCATAAAACTGCAATTGCACCACTTTTGTCAGTGGGATGGGTAGAGTATCGCATCTCGGCCTGGTTGACTTAGGCCACAAAATAGCTGCCTCCATTGCCTGCAGACAACAAGAGACATATAGAAACCTATAAGGGCTTTGCACAGAGGGGCCAAATCTAAATTTCTATTCTTGACAGAGAGGTCGTTTAGTAAAACCGCCAAAGGTTTTGGGAAAGGTGGCAGGGAAAAATAAACAAAAATTGTATATTCTCTTCAAATGATTGTATCTTCACAAACGAGTGTTGAAATGCCTTACATTGGTCAGATGTTTATGTGTACCATTATCTTGTGTATAATCGTGTCCATGTGTAGATACGGCAGTGTTAAAAGGACAATTCCACATATCTATATATGAATATATTGCAGTTTAGTAATGATGGTTGTCTTAAAATGAAAACATACAATATAAAAATCTTTTTCTTTTTAATGTGCAAATAATTTCCTTAGGAAAAGATGCCATAGGATTACCATGGTCTGTGACGGCTCAGTCATCTACTATGGTAATCCTTCCTGTCCTATTTTAAATCTATCTTAAAATGTGTCATTTTTATGTAATTAAAGAATATAAAGCATTAGTTTTATCTGTTGCCTACTCATTTTCTGCTCTAAGCCAGTAACATTGGCGGCCTACCATTATCTGCAGTCATTAAAGTAGTCTGGGGTATTTTTTGGAGGGCTCATTTTGAGGTTGAACCATGATATGAAAATGTATATGTAATATTCATATGGGTACAAGAAGCTGGGATATGGACAGTTGTTTGGTGTGGACTTCACATTTTAGGGTATTGAGGGAACACCTTGGTCACTAGTAACAGATTTTGACAAATTAAAGAGGTTAGTAGTTTTAAAAGATTTGGCTATACCATAAAATACCAAAAGAAGCAGTACTCCTCTCTACTCTCATCCACTAAGCAACGTAGCGGCTCCCAGTTCCCTCCCGGTCTTTCCTGACAGCAGAAGTCAGGTGATCATTGCAGCCAATCAAAGGCCGCAGCATCACTGCCCAGGAGTTCAGAACAGTGGTGCTGCAGTCTCTGACTGTCTGCAGCGATCACCTGACTTCTGCTGTCAGTACAGACCGGAAGGACCATGGGAACCGCTATGCTGTTTACAAGGGGGAAGAAGAGAGATGAGCATTGCTTCTTCTGTTATTTTATGGCATGGCCAGCTGTTTAAAAAAAAAAAAAAGCTGGACAACGCCTTTAGACCTGTTTTAGATGGCCATAATGCAGTCATCCTCAACAGGTCTAACAAAATTAGATAAAGTAATACAGTAATCTAAGTAAGTAAAACCGCAGGTGATCCAGGCATTGTGGCAGTAATACACTTTCTGACTTACAAAACAAGTATGGGCAAAAGAAAATCCCTAGTGACCACTATATTCCCTCCATGTCTTAGACAGGTACAGGGCAGATAAAGAAGCCTTGCATGTGAGGAACTCAACAAACAGCATCCCATATCTCAGCTTCCTGGACCCCTTTTAAAGTGACTAGCGAGGAGTCTTAGGTTGTGAGTAAATTGGGACTCGTAACGTGTCTATTTGTACCTCCTACAAGGTGACTTTTCTACCATGAATAAATGTTGAGCAATTCTAATGTGGAACCATGTTAGCCAGAAAAATCTATGTGTTACATATTCTTGTACAAAAAGTCAAACGTATTAATATAGAGGCGATACCTTATTGGCTAACCAGAAGAATGATAAAGGCAAGCTTTTGAAGCTGCTAAGCCCCTTCTTCAGTCAAGTTGTTATACTATACTGATAAAGGGCTTAGTAGCCTTGAAAGCTTGTATGCATCATTTTTCTGGTTAGCCAATAAAGATATCATCACTATGATAATACTTGGCCTTTTTATGCAAGATTATTTAACATGTAGGAATAGATAATATATATGGTAAAGGGGTTGTATGACAGTTGGTCTAACCCCAAAACGGCGTCAATCTCTTCCATGGGCTACAACTGGTACTGCAGCTCAGCTCCATTTACTAGAATTAGCCTGAGCTGCAATACTAGATACGATTGGTGCTGTTTCTGCAGGAAAGAGCAGATACTTTTTTTTTTCCAATCACTTGCTGATAATGGTTATTTATTACTCTGTATGGAAACATAGACTCAATAAGGTCCGGTTAGAGTAAGGCTGTCGTCAATCTGCAGTCACTTCATTGGTATTACATGCTGTGAATAATATTTAACCATTTAAATGTCTTACGTGTCATTGTCCCTTTAGTGAGTCCTCTACTACAAAAATATATATATAGGTTTATGTTTACAATGAAAAAAGTGGTTTGCAATAGCTCAAGCCTGGCAGCTTAAAATTCATACCTATTAATGGCATTCGATAATGTACAGAAGCGTAATAACCCCCTTGTCATCACTATATCAAATACCTCCTCTTATGCTTGCTGCCATCACAAATCACGCAATAAAGGTTTGGTACAGTGATGCACTGCAATGCTGTTGTATAGGTGCTGGCTTCTCACATTCCTCCCTCAGATTTTGGCACCTCCCCCTAAGTCTTTTATTGTAAAAATGAGAAGAAGAAAAAACCTAAAAAACATGAGAGTCTCCTTAATTATAGGAGCCTCCATTCATTCATCCTTTTCATAGACCCGGAAACTATGGGGTGGGGGGAGATGTGGGGATTCTGTATAAGATTCTGTATAATTGCAGTTAAGTTATTCTTGTGGAATGTTGCCTCTTACTGCAGGGCTTGGGGGTGCCACCAGTTGTATAATAAATGCTGTATTTATTTGTATATCTTTCGTCGTGTTGATATGTGTAAATGATCTTGGAATGTTTTTTTTTTCTTTTTTTGTGCATGGTTAAAATATATTTCTTAAAAAAAAAAGAAAAAAAAAAGAACAGTTGTTGCAAGGCAAGATTGTGACAAAGATGTTTTTTACATTTTATTTTTTTATTTTATTGGTGGAAGAAGGTTAATTTAACTTTTTTTTTTTACATTTCTTTGTAGTTTTCATTCTGCCAATGTCTTGCAACAAGAAAATATTAAACTCTGTATGAATGATGTGCTGGAAAAAAAAATGTTTAACAAAAAGTTGTGACAAATTTCTCATGGTCTTGTTTATTTTTTGTTTATTTTTTTATCTCGTAATTCTAAATTTCAGTTGCAATAAAGCATTCTCAGTGGATTCTGGGTGATCAAACTTTTACTTCCATTATAATAAAGTATATTTTTTTTAACTCCTGCAAAGAAGAAGCTAGTTCTATAAACTATTCCACTTATCAAATTTTCTTTTGCTCTGCTTATTTTTCTTCAAGGTGTCCTATAAAGTTCAACTCTATGGTCTAAAAAAAGTAAAACGTTCAGACACAGTACACAGTTCAGAAAAGTTTAGTACAGAGCTGGGTAAAACAAACCAGTCTGATGCTTCACACCCTTTTGGTTAGGATTAAAGCTGACCATACACTACAGAGATTGGTCAGTCGAACTGACTGATTTAGACCATTTTCTGTCAACCATTGTCACCTTCTTATAAAAAATAAACATGACAGATGCTTGGCTGATGTTAGATACCTGTAGAAAAGTTGACTTGCCATGCTAGATTTTCTGGGTTTTATTGAGGTGCTGCATTAAAAAGTTGTTCATGCTGAACAACAGATTTGCATCCTATCAATGGAAGCCCAGAACAGGCCAGGGTTGGACCAGTCGACCAGAAGATCCTATGAGTCCAGAATCTGACACAATAATGGCCCTGGTTAATACTAAGTACAGTAGGACAACTCCATTTGCAAGTGACTTTGAAGACAGTCATTTGTCACTGGTGTTTATTTTTTGTTAGTTATTCACAATTAAGCTACTAGATATTTTTATGTATATGTCTTCTGTGTACAAGGATAACAAAGAGTACTGTAGAACTGTATGTGCACATGTTCTATATAGATGGGGGTGTGGAACATCAGAATCACATTCTCTGGTGGACCAGGCCACAAAGCACAGCAGAGGTTAATTAGTGATTTCCTTAATTCAGATCATTGTCATCCAAAATGACATCCTTTACATTGATTTGCACTCTATATTGCGCTCGCTCATGTGAAGTTAGCCTTAATGAGCAGTAATTGACAGAGCACCCTAATTGGCTGTATTTGTTGCCATTTACATGCAGCAGATCATTGCTAGTAAGTAAACAAGCAACCAATAGGATTGTTCATTCCAAAACACTTTTTATTTGTTGCCATAGAGAGATGGGCGGGCATTTTTTTTTGCCTGCATAAACACTAATTCTCTGGGGATGGTATTCTATCGATTAACATGGTATGTTAGGCTTCTTTCCCACAAGCGTATATCGGCTGGCCATTTTCACTGCCAGCCGATATACGCTGTGATCTGATGCATTGGATTCCAATGCATCAGATCACATGGCCGTATTCTTCCGACATAAAAGCGCCCGGTCGGCCAATATAGTGCCCGGTGTTTTTACATCAGGACCAAAAGTTAGTCCTGGAACTATCTTTTGGGCCGGAATATGTCGGCGTGGCTGCTAAACTGCCTCTCTCTGCTCTCCTCCCGCTCGCTCTTTGCAATGGCAGGGCGGCGTGTGGGCAGAGCAGGCCCACAGCCGAGGAGATGGCGGGTAGATAAGGGCCTTTTCACAGTGACGCTACCATCCTCTCTCCTGGGGGCATAGCTCAGGACCCGTCCAAGTTACTGCTGGGGTAGGTCACAGGGAAAATGTAACCGGAGGTTAACTGCAATCTTCATGTCACTCGTGACACCACCATTCTGTACTCTGCGGTGAATCTCATTGAAGTAAATAACTTAGTCCACAAACAGTGATACTTTCTGGACAAACCGTGAATGGTTGGTAATGTTTGTTTACTGTAACTGTGCATATACGCTCAGCCAAAACATAGTTCTGGAACTATGTTTTGGCCAATATACACTGGCGGGTCCTATAGACTCCTATGGAAGCAGGGAAAGTGAAGTGGGGGGGGGGGGAGGCATTTTTGCAGCGTCCAATGTTGAGAAAAGCTTTCATGTGCCTCTACATAAGCATTGGAAGCCATCTCGATGATTGTGGCAGAGATAGGGTTTTCCGGGGTCCGGCATATTTTTTTTCTGCTGAAAACCGTGGTCGTGTAAATGGACAAGAAACCGCTTGCCGTGATCACAGAAAAACGCCCATTCAGGGAGCGGGCATGAAAAAGTAAAAATGCTGTATATCCGCTCGTGGGGAAGAGCCCTTATAGAGCACATTAGGCCTAATTTATCAAAACTGTCTAATAGTAAAACTCTTCTTGTTGCCCATAGCAACCAATCAGAGCTCAGCTTTCATTAGACCATAGCAGTTTCAAAAATGAAAGCTGAGCTCTGGTTGTTATTAGCAAGAAAGAGTCCTATTAGACAGTTTTGATAAATGAGCCCAGTGAGTACAGGGAGAAAAAGTGAATCCTTGAATTTAATAACCTGTAGAACTCCCTCTCTCACAGCAGTCACCTCCACCAAATGTTTCCTGTAGCTGTAAATAAGATTTTTATAATGATGAAGTAAATTTTTAGACTATTGATCCTTGCAAAATGAGTTTCAGTTCATCAATATTTCTGGGATGCCTCTTGTATGCAAACCTTTTCAGGTCATACCACAGCATCTCGATAGGGTTAACGTGGCCATTCTAAAACACAAAGGGACAAATTCATGAAACTGTCTTAGTTGCCCATAGCAACCAATCATAGTGCAGCTTTCACTCTACCAGAGCAGAATACAAAATCAAAGCTGCGTTGTGATTGGTTGCTATGGGAAGCTCAGACTAAGTTTCTGTTTTAGGCAATTTCATAAATCTCCCTAAAAATCCTTTAACCATTCTTTAGTTGATATACTTCTTCACTTTGTGTCCTTGTCTTGTTGCATCACCCAACATCTCTGTTCAGCAATCTAGGTACTTTTAAAGAGTTCACCTACTTTTCCTGCAACCGTAAGATACATTACGTATTTTTCTCCATTAACAGAAATGACAGAAAAGTACCTATTTCAGCATTCAGATTTTATTGAGGAAAATAAATAAAATTTAGAACAGTGAGACAAAATCCTCCATTTCAGATTGTACTTTTTATAAAACCGTTTCATGCCATATTGAAAAATACCTCCTCCTGTAAAGTGCAAAAAATATTTCCCCTTCATTAAACTAGGAGTAGAACATTTCATGTAACTGAAAACAAACAGACCAAAATAAATAGAAAAGTCGAAAGGAGGAAGAAAAACCCCTTTCACTTAAACCAAAAGTAAATGCTACATATAAAAGCATACGCTACATACAAGTCATCATTATTTCTTCCACACATGTAGGGAGAATATTTTTCCTTGCCTTCCATTTAATGATCTACCAAAATGATAGTAGAATTTCAATTTAATTCCAAGTGATTATTAGACCTAAAATCTATTATTTCTCCAATCTCAAGCTTTAGTTGTACATATATTTTCAATTGTTGCAGTAGTCTTTTATGGGATCTCATTGCATTTATATTCCTCCTCCACTCCTGCATTTGCAATTGGAGGGGGCGGGACGGGGGGGCGGAGCTAAGCTCGTCTGACCACAGCCTTTTACATTGCTCCACATATTCCCAGAGTACAACAAAGCTACCTACAAGCCTTCCACTTAATTGCAAATACAATAATTCTGTGTAGTGCAGCTTTTGCAAAAAATAAATAATTCATAATAATGCAAATTAAAATACAATTAAGCAGAATTAAATACAAAATAATCAATAACCAATAAATATTAAATAATATAAATTAACCAAAATCATATGAAAGCAACAAAAACAACTTCTGTTCTGTTCTCCCCAATCAAGACATGGTTAGAGTCTGGGGAAGTCTTGTTTGGTGTATCGAAGCACCTTTTGTATACTAAATAGAATGTACATAAAAAAAGTGCTATTTTCCTTTCTCAAATAGAGTCATCGTCATACAGACTTGGTCATCAGCTTGAACCGAAGAGCAGTGCCTGCTAGAATCTGTCAATCGGGGCTCTAGAAAAGCTGGATGACCCTAAAATGATCAACTGAATTCAGGGGCCATTGCATTTTAAAGGGCCGTTCCAGTTGTAGCAAGTCAATTATATTCCATCACTTGCTGTTTGTGGGGATCTGACTATAGAGATCTCCAATGTTCATAAGAATAAAGGGACTGAAGCCCTTTGACATTTCCACTGCCCGTCACCGCTCTGTGCAGGGAACTGCAACTCAGTTCAAGTGAAAGAGGGTGAGCTTCAGTTCCTGCCGTGACAATGTGCTTGATGGTTCAATCTAGCAAGCCTGGGATTTCCACTTGCAAGCTTGGCTAGAAGGAACGCTGGACTATTGGATGCCACACCAGTGGAATTTTATTGTACTGTGCTCCATCTTTCCGAATTTGGGCACATGTATCGTATAATACATCTCCCTATAATTGCAGTAGGAACACTGTTACAACCTATGAGAAATAAGTAATGGCCCCTTTGTCAATTCTAGGTACCATGATAAAACGTTTTGCACAGCAATCGTAAAGGGCCTTCAGCTCAAAGTTTAGCAACCGGATACTGTTCATACAAAGTATGAGTCTCTAGTACATCATAACGGGCCAGTGTGGCTACAAGTTATAGATCAAAGTCCAGAACATCAGTGGGGGTACTAGCCCGCTCAATCTCCTCTACGGCCTTGGAGTTTGTGGTTCTGTCACCTTCAGCTTGTCGGAGATTGGATTCCAAAGACAGTTCAATTTGCTCTTGACACATTCTCAGAATATTCTGAAATTAAAGAAATCAGATTATTATGTATTGACTACTTTAACAGCAAAAGTACTACCGGTATAAGACTTCTGAGGAACAGCAGTAGGGGCGGGCTGGGCCAGGGAGGCATGCACCCCCTGGGCTGTGCTCAGAGGCGAAACGTGAAGCTTCTGGGCCCCAATGCAAAACCTGTAAAGGGCTCCCAATTATAATGCTTTATTCATAGCACTGGGCTCCCTATATGGAAAAGAGAGGCCTTATGAGCGCCCTAAGGCTCCCGGGCCTGGGTGCAACTGCATCCCTTATAGTTATGACAGTGGCTGTGCTACCAGTAAACCTTTAGGGCTGCCCAGACTCCTTACTTGCATTACAGCCACTTCCTCTGAGCAGCTACCTGAGGCTTTATGGGGCCCAATTAGAACTACAGAGCCACCCTTATAACCAGGCCTGGCATCAGCACCAAACAAGTCCAGGCAGGTGCTGAGGCCCAATGAGCTAGGGAAGCCCCACATTCTTTGCTGGCCTGAGAGATGGGTTACTAGAGGCCCAGGCTGGTGGGTCAGGCACTGCATATGGGCCCCTCCAGAGTTTCAGACTGTTTAATTTAAAAGAAAAATTATTCCACTGTCCCGTTGTCTTCTGGGTTGTGTGATCACTTGCCAAACATGATTGCTGTAGTCAATTTCCAGCCTCAATGTTTGGGAGACCGGGAAATGTCTGCAGTGATCATGCGATTGTCACCCGATCGCACAATGGGAAGTCAGCAGGGAACAATGAAAACCATTACAGCTGCTGGGGAGCAACAGGGAAGGTGGGCATGTAGGATTTTTTTCTTCTGAACATACAAGGGGATGTTGATGGGACTATTTTTCAAAGAAGACAGACTGGGGCAATCCTTCTTAATAAGGTAAATGGGGGCATTCACTTTCGGAAGGGGCAAACGGGGCATTATTAGTGAATGGAACAAAAGGGGCAGTATTACTGAGTGGGGACATACAGAAGGCATTATTGCTAAGTGGGGCACAAAAATGGAGCGAGTACTACTGTATGGATTACTACAGATGGTATCATTACCAGCTTGAGTGCTATAGAAGGGGAATTGTGTAAAGGCATAGATTATGTAGGAAAGGTGTTGGAAAAGCAAGATGTCTGTGTGTCTACTTGAGGACGAGGGCTGTGTACTTGCCCAGGGCTAAAATTTGGCAACCAGCCTCTGAACAGCAGATTTCTGTATAGCAACACAAGTTTGTTTTACTTTCCCAAATATGCTTTTCCTCCTCATATATGTCACATTTTCTTTAAGGTTATCAGAAATGCACCAGAGGGCGCTCTGCCATAGCCTACAGCAAATTATTCACTTGCCACAGATTTGTTGTGGTAACTTCTTCGAAGGAATCTGTATATGTGAATTGGGTTTCTGCAGTATGGCATGAAAGTCTGTAAACCTCATACCAATGAATGGGACAGTCACAGAAATTTCTGCAACAAGTCCGCTGCCAATCCCTTAACTGATCTACAGTTAAGGGATTGGCAGATACAATACAGAGAAATTATAGGGGTTGTCCAGGAGTAGAAAAGAGGGTCTACAGTTTTTGCCAGAAACAGTGCCACACTTGCCCATGGGCCAGACCTGGAAATGCTCATCCTGAATGGGGCTGAGCTTTGCTATTAGACAGTCCATGGACAGGAGTGGCATCATTTCTGGGGAAAACAAAAAAACCAAAAACACTTCTTAAGTCTTAGGCAACTTCCATAAAGTCCTTGTACTTTTCTGAATCCCATGAACAGTATATAGTTCTAGTATATAGTCTTGAGCAGCCCTGCTCCTACTTAAATATACTCTCTTAGGAAGAGCATATCAGAAAAAGATAGAAATAGGATGTATCACAAGTTAGAATTATTTTATCTTACCGGATCACAACGAATGGCTTTGGCGAGGTAGTTAGTGACTGCCATACTGGAGCAGGCCAGACCCAGGTTCTGGGGCCGCAGGCCTGTGACTGCAGCTGCCACGCTAGCAGCAGACACCATGGAAGCAGGCAGAGCAATAAAAGTACAATCTATGAGACAGAAGAAAAAAAAAAATTAAAATTTTCATACAATAAAAGCTATTTTTTGTTTTGTTTTTCATTGTAACCGTGGGAAACATGGACTGACCTGTAGTGCACAGAGCAATGAAGGTTTCAGCGTGCTTCCTGACCTGTTGCATCTTGTTTGCTGACAGACTAAGTAGCTCTAGGAAGTGCGGGAGGAAGTCTCTAGGTGTCACTGCTTCTATGTCCCATTTTAACTTGTTCAAGATGAGCAGCTCCATTGCCTACAGAAGAGAAGGTAATACCCAATGCATCAAACAATGGACACCGTTGGCTGGGTTGACCTAACATATCACTACTGCTACCAGAATACTGGATCACAGTGAAGGTGTAATTAATAGCTCAGTCCAATCCCTGGCCTATAGGGAGTCATGGTGTAGCCGCCAATTATAAGGATTATACTGTTAGGCCATGCTTATAGGCCATTAACAAGCTGAGCCTGAGATGATCGAGTGTGACTCGCATCACACAGAACATGGACACTGATTCTGTACAGGGGACCGCACATCTGCCTGTTCTATTCTTGTTAGAAACTTACATGAAAATAGAGTATAAAAAAAACAAAAAACACTAGCCTAGTGGGGAGAGGGCATCCACCCAAATAGGGCTGGGATGATGGTAGGCAATCACCTAGGACACCACTTTGCCAAAAGTGGTAAAAAAAACCATTTTCTTGCACCACTTAACTGAAAGGTCTCATAGTTACAGGAGTCCCTGGGAGCATCTTTTGTATTGCTCACTGATAGCAACTGGAGCAGAGGAGGACCAGCCAGGAGAGACTGACACTGCACGCAGTTCTAAAACTGCCAGTGTCTGGACATATTGTATATCTTGCATTAGGATGTAACACAGCACTCACAGCAGAGGAGAATCCAGAGAACTGAAGAGATTTCAACAGCAAACTTTGACGTTTTTAGGAGAAATCGCCATGACGGTCATGGTCGAATGGAGAAGAAAAGTAAAGTGAGTTACCAGATTAAAAAATCTATTCTGTTTGTGTGTGATTCTTTTAAGATGTGGTTAAATCTCTTCCCTCTTTCATTAGAGAGCATGTTTATTTTTAATCCATTCTAAGGATTGCAGGGCAGGGGAAAATGTCACTTTTATGATCTGCCTAGGGCACTGAATCACCTTGTCCCAACCCGTAAGGCTATATGCACATGCAGCTTTCCCTTCATGAATTTTTACAAAAATAAATGAATTTCAGTTTTGTATCATCACATATTTCATCAGTGAATGTAAATAGGAATCTCTCAAATCACTGACAGCAAACAGGTCTCTAAGATAATGAGGAATGGAAACACAAAGTATATTGGAAAGCGGCAGAAGTTTCCATTATGCAATTAAGGAACCCAACTGAATGAACTTGTGCTGGGTATGATAGAATATCTGGTTGTGTTACACCAAGAACCATAGACCAGACAACACAAGCAGTGGCAAGATGAGGGGGGAATATTATATGTTGCGGATATTGCTGCTGTGAAATGCTAACCTGCAAGTCTAATATACAATACTATACTCCAGTATTGGAATCACTATTTATCTGATTTCTGTGTCCTTCAATGCTTTATAGGAATCGCCCTCAGATGTACCACAACTCTGTTCAGCCTACCGAGCACAACCTGGTTCATGTATTATACTCATAAGCAAAAAGGCGACTGTGCCCAGCTGGTAACAGCACTCGATAGACATTTCTATACAGCAGAAGATATTCACCCGCATTTCACTGTCTGTGATGGAGCAGTCAGAATACATGCAGAGGTTCTCAATGGTTACTGGTTTTGATTCCTTCAGTTTGGAGGCAAGAAGAAGACAAGTGGCACCCACAAGCTGGAACTTCCGCTTCTCTACAGGTGCCACGGACAGGAACCTGTCCAAACAATTGACGGCCAGGGGGAACACCTCTTCTTCGCATCGCTGGTCTTCACATACCTGCGGAAACAAGGGTGGGGCCATTTATAAAATATTTTGTCACAGAAGTGATGCATACGTCCTATATGTATACCCAGACTACTAGTGTGCATGTAGGAACATACAGCATCTTAACCATATACTGTAGGTCCATTTGCCATATTTGGAGATCTGATGGTGCCCAGCAGATAAAATCTATGCCATGTTTGAGGGCAGAAAACATCACTTTTCCAATTATTCGTATCAATGATCTTAATTTCCTCAAAAATAATGGGGTTCTGTGGTATCAAAGACAAATGGAAACTAGGTCAAATGGGGTCCAACTTTTGCACTTTTGGACTTAGTTTGGACTCCTTAAAAGGATTTTCCAGGCAATTTTTATTGATCATCTATGTGGGTGCTGTCACTGGCAAGACACACAGGGTGTGGAGCAGAAAGATCATCCTGACCATGTGTAGTGGCCAGCGCTGGTAATTACAGGCTGGTAATAGCCGATCAGCTATTGATGACCTATCCTGAGGAGTGGTAATCAATAAAAATTACCAGGAAAACCCCTTTTAAGGGCTCTTCCACACAAGCGCATGCGTTTTTGCCTTTTGCTTTCTCTCAGCCACGCCGGAAAATTGCATGAACGGACGTTTTTCTGCAATCACGGCCAGCGTTTTCTAATTCACGCGACTGGGAGCAATGTTTAGTGAAAAATAAGTTGCACCCCAAAAAACACTCGCTCTGCAAAAATCCTTGGGATTCCTTCCAATGCCTATATAGAGGCACCTAACATGCTATCCTAAATTTGCAGTGCATTGATACATATTTGCGGAATGAATAAAAAAAAAAAATTTGTGCGTGCATGACGACTTTTGATCAACCAGTGACTTTTTTTTGGTAAGCTGGAACGAAATAGGTAGTGACTTATCACTCCTCACCCCTCGGTGGCCCTATTCACAATGAACAGCTATCATTCGAATTTGCTCTTTCAAGTAATTATTTGGCCGATAGTCGTTCCCTGTGAAGGTACCTTAAGACTCTAATATTCAGGGTTCTGTTTGGGTTTCCAGCCTTTTTGAGAGCAAGAATTGTGCAGTCTGTAATACTATCCTTGCCGTCAAAAATACGTCCAGAAAATTCATTGCGGTTTGTCAGTAATTGCCAGTAATGGCAGGAAATTGGGTCCATCAGAGCTGTCACTGCTCTGTTATAAGTGGAAGTCCAGGAATTAGAGTGAAGAGAACCTTATACTGCAAACTTCTTTGTGCCACAGGAAATATTGTGTCACCCAAAATGTATTTCTTGTAGAGAACTGTAAAGTAAATGCTGAGATTTACTATCAACAACTCCAAAAAATGTTGATGCATGTATGATAAGGGTGCATTTACATGAGCAAGTGCAATATCGGTCTAAGAAACTTGGACTGATATTGCAGTTGTGTATGTGTGATTTTCTATGCAGGCACAATGCATTTTGTGAGAAAAATATATAGCTGAGTTTGTGATTTCCACAAATGTGAAAAATCTCCCATTGCTACCTGTGGGAGCAAAATAGAATTGCATTGCAATCGCATTAAACCTGCATGTACATCCAAGTGTGATGCGATTTCTTTTTTTGCTCTCGTGTGCAAAACTGGGTGATTCTTAGACACAAGTCACCCATAAGAGACCATTCACACTGGATGGAATTACTCCACACAGATATTTGTGCCTATGGGGCTTAAATTCTGTGCCTATTAAAATCCATGGGTCTTTACTTCAAAACCGCAAGCTTAAAAGTTCTGCTACAGAAAAGCCTTTCTACTGCGGAATTAAGGACGGTTTGCAGAATTGTTGTGGCAGATTTCTAGTATACAGTTGATGCAAGTCTGGGGGGGGGGGGGAAATCCAATCAATTCCACAGAACGCATTCTGCAGTTAAAAACACAACAAAATCTGCACCTGTGCTGCGTCCTGCGGACAATTCGGTCTCATGTGAAGGGTCCCTTAGTAGCACATGGGAAATAGAAAAATGGCAGCATGTAAGTGGACACATTTAAAATAATGGGATCTTTAAATACATCCTATTATTCTGACTGACAGAACAGATTTCCACTAATATGAGCTGATTGTTTTCAGTCCCTACATCTCAGGGAATGCTGGGATTTGTAGTTTCACAACATCTGGAGACAAAAAAAGTTGAAGATGACATGAACCTAAATGAATGTCTATCAGGAGGCATTCCTAATGTGTTGAGGTCCTGCACTAGTATATATATATTATTGCAGCTCATAGAAAAGTGGCAACAATGAAAATGCAAGACCTATATAATGTACAGCACATTAGTCTAAACTATTATTTCTTATATAGGTGCCCTGACTTCCATGCAGGGTGGGAAGGGTGCGTTTAACCCTAGGTGTGCCAGCACTCACCTCCAGCATCCAGCTGGTGAGCATCTTCCTCATGTGGGGGTGGATCTCCTTCTGCACACACTGGAAGTACGTGGGGGAGGCCAGGTACCTGTCCTGGGCGGTCAGCAGCTCCTCCAGCACCCGGCTCTGGAGCAACACGGGGTCGGCTGCAGCCCTCAGCTCCTTCTCGGTCTCCCAGCACAGCAGATTGCCCTCCATCCCGAGCTGTGTCGCCAGCTGCAGGCAGTGTCCCTTTAAACTCTCTTAACTTGTCCCTTTAAACTGCAGCCTCATATACTCCACGATAGAATAGGCCCCGCCCCCTTGCGAAGGCCCCGCCCCCATGGCTGCCTGTCATTGAGTGTCTCGAGGGGACACAGCCACATATGGCCGCAGCTGTACAGTATCTGATGGCTGTCGGAATTATTACGTTTTTTTTAATTATAGTTAAGATTTTTTTTTTAGATTTTTACATCTTATTTTTATACTAAAAAAATAAAACAAAGTAAATAGATGAACTGAGAGAAGACAAGGAGAGGCTTTAACAGAGGGCTCCCCAGCAAATATAAGGCTTCCTTCGCAGTTTTATCGTGGCTTTTTTTCTATCTTGTAACTTCCTGAGTTTTTAGACCTGAAATTCCAGAAAAATAACACCAAAGGAGAACATTCTGCTTTTTGAAAAAACACCATGGACCAAAGATAACGCACCAAAAGGAGGTCCCACCGTCCGTTTTTGTAGTTTTCAGAAATGCAGAGTTGTGTTATTGGTTTCCTTCTCTCCAGATGCTGAAACTTTTAGGAAGTCTCCTGCTTTAGAGGTGCTATTAGATGCAAGAACTATCGTTCGAATAAGCGAAAGTGAACAATACTCGTTCAGCCTAAACGCGAGCTAACGACCGAACGACAAATGATAATCAGTCGCTTTTTGTTCATCGTTCATATAATGCAGCATAAAAATCATCGTTGGCTCATTCACTAATCGTTCGGTTTAAATACAGATTGTTCAGTCGTTCTCATTCACTTGTACAGCGAATGTGAATGATTTCTCGTTAGAACGAGCCAACGATGTATCTGCCTGCATAGTCTTGTCTTCTTCGGGTGCTTTCACAAAAGTCGTTTATTTGCACAATCCACACCTAAGAGCAAAAACACATGGACATATGCGCTAACACGCTATTCAAACTCCACGCTTCGAAAAACTGACTGCGAGAATGATAGGGCAAGTCGTATCTTTTCTCGTGCGTAGTATTAGCCCCTTAAGGACGCAGACCAACTTTTCCCATTGTCGTTTTTTCCTTCCTCCTTTTGAAAAACATAACTCTTTTATTCATCCATTCACGTCGCTGTATGAGGGCTTGTTTTATGCGGGACGAGTTGTATTTTTCAATGGTGCTATTTAATGTACCATATAATGTAGTGAAAAACGTAAGAAAAATTCTAAGTGCAGTGAAATGGATAAAAACTGAACTTCTGCCATCTTTGGGAGGGTCTTATTTCTACGGTGTACACACTGCAAGAAAAATGACATGATAACTATATTTTATGGGTCAGTAGGGTTACTATGATACCAAATTTATAGAGGGTTTTTTTGCTGTGCTACTTTTATTTTTTTCAAAAGATATTTAGTTTTTTAAAATTATTTTCTACCACCATCTTCTGACAGGCAGAACTTTTTAATTTTTCCGTCAACATTGCTGGGCAAGGGTTCATCTTTTGCAGAACGTCCTGTAGTTTCTAATGGTACCATTTTGAATTACATACGACTTTTTGATCACTTTTTATAACTTTTTTTTCTTGGAGAAAAAACACCAAAAAGTGCAATTCTGGTGTTCTTATCTTTTTTTCTGACAACATTGACCGTGTGGGGTAAATAATGCGTTACTTTGATAGATTGTACTTCTGCGGATGTGAGGATATCAAATATGTTTTCCAGGTTTTATTATTTAGATTCTTTTATTATAAATGCGGCAAAATGGTTTTTATTTAAATTTTTATTACCTTTTATATTTTTTAAGCATTAAAGGAGATGTCTCGAGGAAGCAGTTAAATTTTTTTTTTGCCCAGTCCCCCCCATTAAGTACACATTACTAAGCCCCCCTGTAAATGACATTTCTAGCTGGTTTGTACTTACCGTTCCAGCGCTTCAGCAACTTATAAAAGTTTTCTCAAGATGGCCGCCGGCTCTTTCCCCGTCGCTCGCTGCAGCCCGACGTGCGCGCTCCCGAGACGCCGCCAGCTGTGTCTCCATGGCAACCGGACGCATCGCAGCCGCCGACCAGACGCCCCGCAGCCGCCGACCAGACGCCCACCGCCAGGCAGCAGGTAACCGGCGCTAGCCCCCGGCTCCCCAGCGCTAGACCCTCAGCCCAGGTGAAGGCCCCGGAGCCCAGCGCTAGGTTCCGGAGCCCAGCGCTAGTTCCCCCGGCCTAGCGGCAGCCCCCCCCGGCCTAGCGACAGCCCCCCCGGCCTAGCGCTAGTTCCCCCATCACAGCGGCAGCCCCCCCCCGGCGCAGCGCTAGTTCCCCCGGCGCAGCGCTAGTTCCCCCCCGACCCATCACTTACCTGGGACGCTTCTCGGGGCTGCTGTGCTGGGCTGGGCTGGGCTTCTCCGCTGGGCAGCTCCAGTTTCTGCACCTTCCTCTAACAGAGGAAGGTGCAGAATGGCCGCTCCAGCGCGCTCCCGAGCAGTGACAGCTCGTCTGCGCATGCGCAGAAGAGCTGTAGCGGGGAGCACACTGAAGCGGCTCGTGCTGAATAGAGAAGACCGGACTGCGCAAGCGCGTCTAAAAAAGCAAGCTGCCAGCGAATTTAGACGGAACCATGGAGACGAGGACGCTAGCAACGGAGCAGGTAAGTGGAATAACTTCTGTATGGCTCATATTTAATGCACAATGTACATTACAAAGTGCATTAATATGGCCATACGGAAGTGTATAACCCCACTTGGTTTCGCGAGACCACCCCTTTAATAAAACATTTTTAACCTATTTTTTACTCTCGATAGGGGGACAAGAACTTGCGATGGTTTGATAGCTCCTGCAGTATGATGTAATGCCATGGCATTACGTTATATGGCGATCTAACAGACAATCTATCAGAAGGCTCCCATGGCAACCATATGGCTCCGCACAATCTCAATGCGAAGGGCAGTGCAGGACCCCGAACATCGATCTGCGCATTTAAAGGGTTAACAGCTCCAGTCAGCGGCGCTGCTTATCAGAGCTGTTGCAGGCTGTTGTTGACTGTAAGAAACAGCCGAAACCCGTGTTGTATGGAGTGGGATCGACCTGTGATCCTCCTCTATACATACCCCGAACGTAAATGTACGTCCTGCAGCGTTAAAGGGTTAACAAGCGAGAATCCCGATTGTGAAAGTGAAACCATTGATATCATTGGTTTTGTTTCGTCCTATTTTGCGGCTATGATTTTCACAGCTGTAAATTGGGACAAAATCACACCCATCTGTTTAAGCCCTAAAGATGGATGTTACAAACTATAGGGGTCAATCATCTTAGAGTTCTCTATAATTCACATACATGAGGGTCCCAGTTGTGGGGTACACAAATGTTAAAGGGGTCTCTCAAAGAGCATTGAAAAAAAAATATTTGGGAACCAAATTTGACAACTGGTCTCAAACATGCACATAAGCAAATGTTATTTAAAGGCTCATGTTTTCTATTTGACATGCAAGACTGCCAGGGAACACAGGTCAGCAGTAATGTTCAGCCCCTGCTTCCCAAAATCCTTGTTATGCATGTCTTGGGGATCCAAATCCATCAGTCAGTGACGCTAATAGATCAACAGGAGACAAGAAACAAGAAAACTCATCCCTGACAGATGATTGGTTTACATAGAAATGCCAAATTCCTGCCTGTAACATTCCTTCCAGTAAGAGACATAAAGGGCTTTTTCAACATCAGGCAGCTTACTGACATCTTGTCTAGACCTCTCATGACAAGTGACACTTATTTACTAAGCAGAAAGCTCCATGCCGTGTCCCATTTTAAGAACTAGTATTAGTATCCTGTTTATTAATTTATTATCCTAATTCATTTAATTAACATAATAAAGGGGTTTGCCGGGACTGAACTATTAAGGACATATTCTCAGCATAGGTAATCAATAGGTGATTAGTAACAGTCCGCTGCTGATCAGATGAACTCCTGCCGTACGGAGCTGATATGTTGCCGGAAACACAGCTCCGTACACACTGCAGTGACTGGAAGTGGTATTGCAGGCACAGCTCCCCCTTTTTTGGAACTATGTCTGCAATACCATTCCCGGCCACTGGGATGTGTATGAAGCAATGTGTTTCTTGCACACATTGGCAACATATGCTAACCCCCCACTCACCCCATTGATCAATTATTAATAACCTGTCCAGTCTTGGAAAACCCCTTTGACCCCTTCACTCCTGAGCCAATTTTTGTTTTCTAATATTTTTTTCTTCCACACTTTCGAGAAAATCATGTCTCCTTTTTCCTTTGACACTGCTATCTGAGGGCTTGCTTTTGGCAATGAGTTGTATTTTATGAATGGTACCGTTTAATGTACCGCACAATGTACTGGAAACCTTTTAAAAAAGGTTGAAGGCCTGTGTCACACAAACATATTTCCACAGCGTTTTGTGCGCACAATACGCAGTATATAGAACCCATTGATCTCATTGGGTTCCTTCACAGGCACGTATTTTGCATGCGCATATTGTTTGTGCAAAGCAATGCACAGCATGCTCTACTTTCCTGTGCATTTGCGCACAAAAATAGCACCATATTGAACTTAATTGCACATTTTATTGAATGGAAGCAGAGTTTCGAGTTTTTGTGCGCACGATTTGCACGTGCAAAGAGTAAAGTAAAACACACTTGTGCATGCAAATTCACAATGCCTTTTGTGCAAATACGCGACGCACATGTGAGTGTAAATGTGCTTACGCCTGTGTGAAATAGGCCTGAGGGCTCTATCACATGAGCGTATATTGGCCGCCGTTTTCACGGTCGGCCAATATATGCTACGATCTGATGCATTGGATTCCAACGCATCAGATCACATTGTCGTATTCCTGTAACGTAAAAGCGCCCAGCCAGGCAAATATAGCGCTGGGCGTTTTTACATTGGGCCAAAAAGATAGTCCTGGAACTATCTTTAGGCCCGGAATAGGTTGGCCACTGCATGGGCTCCTATGGGAGCCAATGACAGCGGCCAGAAAAGGGAGGTGAGAGGGAGTTTAGTAGCGTGACTGCTAAACTCCCTCCCCCTTCTCTTCTCCCCTCTGCGCTGTTTGCAATGGAAGGGATGGGGGTGGAGCTAAGTGTCGCCTTATCCCGCCTCCTCCCATTGCTGGCTGCGGACAAGGGGCGGGAGCTTAGCTCTGCCCCCACCCGCCACTTCCCATTGCAAACAGGAGGAGGGGAGGAGAGAGGAGGTGAGCCAGCGAGGGGGAGGGAAGGGGCAACGGCATGGCGGGCTCGATGTATATACGCCGGGCCCATGCCGTCTGAAGGGGCGCACAAATGTTAAATTTCTGTGCCTGTTCACGAGTTTTTACTCCTTAGATCGTAGTGTATATCAGCCGGCCGTGAAAATGGCGGTCGATATACGATTGTGTGAAAGAGCCCTCAGGCTCTTTTGAATGGGGTCATATACATGAGCGATCTTTTTTCCCGCATCATGGAGTGGAAAAAAATTGCTGCATGTCCTATCTTTGCGTGCTCCTCGGAATACATACGCCATTGTTTTCAATGGGCCCGGCAAAGCATTGCACAGTGTGTGAGGTGCACGCAAGTGCGATGAGATTCGTGCTTTTCCATTGAAAACAATTGATAACACTCCGCGATCCTCTGCCGTGGTTAAAAAAAGCTGCGATGGAGGATCGGTATTTCCCTGAAGTGATGCGAGGTGTTTTTGGCCCAAAAACGTCACGCATCTGCAAGGCGAGCGCGATATTGGGCAGACTTTTGCACTCGCCTGTGTGAAATTAGCCTAAGTAGGATGAAATGGAAAACAATTCGACATTTTGTGCATGTGTCATGAGGCAAAAATGACATAGTGACTTTGTTCTGAGGGTCAGAGTTCCTCCATATAAACCCAACTGCTTGATGAGATTGAGTGGAGCATTAAGGGGTTAAGGATGGGTATAATGCATAGAGAGGGAGAGATAGACAAATACATTTCCAAGAAAAAAGTAAACACACCCTTTGGAATTACCTGGATTTCTGCATTGATTACTAATAGATGCTACTATATTTTATTTTGCAGAGCCATATAATACAATGTACTATAGACCTCCCTTGTAAATCTGGTTGACATGTCCCTGTGACAACGGTACAAAACAGCCATAGATGCACTTTAATCCCTAATGGGAAGCCCTGCCAGTCACATATATGACATCTGTTCTTCAGAGAATTCCTTTACATTTTGAATAGCTTACTGCTTTTCAGAGAAGTCCTGGGAAATCAAAGAATTCGGGTGCCCAGGGACCAGCTGGTCCAGCGAGACCAAGAATTCACTAAAGTTCTGCTCCTTCTTTTCGACAGAAGGTTTTTGTTTGAATCATGGAAGGAATTAGAAAAATGATGGGAGAGTTTGGTGAGGGCCAGTTTGACAAGCTGGTGATAGCTTGGGGAGGGACACAATTTAGAACTTTCTTACTTCTTTGTTCTGGGGTCCTTTCCTGGCCCTTGTGGATACATTGTTTCCATAGGGTGGACAGTAGGGGTTTTGTATTGAAAACAACCTTATTGGCCTCTATTCAGTGAATATGTTATTGCAGGGTGTAAAGAAAAGACAGGCGGATTTTTGAGTTGCTGCCCTTACACAGGTTGATCGATACAATGAACGTAAGAAGGTTCGATCCTGATGTAAACATGGATGCTTATATCGCTGATTATGTTGCGGGTGATATGGGACACAGGTTACAGAATATGATGCAGATGTTAAGATTATTATCTTGGATACACTATTGGCAAAATACAGTCTAAATAAGGTAACTAGGACAATGAATCGCACTCAAATTTGTACAATCCATAAATAATAGAATAGTTCACATCATGTGATATTCCAAAACAGTTTAACGCCGATGTATAAGAATTCAGGCTCAACCCCCACAATAGTCCATTTCAAATTGGCATAACTATGGGTAAATTCTTCTTACATGTGAAGATAGTACTCAAGTCTTTACTAGTGCACAGGAGGTCTGCTGGCTAACTAACCATCCTTACTGGTGTGCACATTGTTTAGCTTTTAACGAGGCTAGCCTCACTTACAAAATGAAGCGTGAATGTCTAAGGCCTCTTTCATACAGGCGTCCTCCCATACGTGCCAAAAAATCACATGAATGAAGAATGACCGCGATCAAGTCCCGATCTTGATTAGTATATTCTCGGCCATTCACATGGGCCACTGCTGTGTATCAGCAAAATAATACACTGCAGCGCAGAAATCCCTCGATCAACAGAAACTCTCCACCTTAAATTGGGCCAGCTGTCTTCTTTCCCCGGCGTTGGATGCAGCTAAAATCCCTCCCCCTTCCTTTTTTTCAGCTTCTATAGGAGACTATGGGAGCTTCCAGCGTATCTCAGCAAAAGATAGGGCAAGACCTATCTTTTGACGCAACGTATAAAACCGGCAACCGAAAATGGTCGCCAATGTGCTATTTTTCCAGTGCAATTTTTTTACATGGCCAAAAATCATTCATCTGAATGAATACTTTGTAACCTAATGCTTCGGATGGTCGCGATTTTTGCCTGATTTTTTGAAGCTGCTAAATAGCTGCGGATGTGTGAATAAGACCTAAAGGTCAACTAACACCCAGGAGTTGGGACCGTTCCTCAACCTCGAGTCCTGTAAATCCAGATGGTAGTCTTTATGTCCTCCTGCAGCTGGGTACTCAGCACTGATGCTCCCTCTCTCTACTGCAGACCATTGCACCCATAGAGAGCACTCCTGCAGAGTCAAGGGGCACTTGTGTAGCTCCTAGCAGTCCTGCAGTCCTCAAACAGTGGCCTGGTGGCCACAATGTCCTCCAGAACAGCTCCTGCTGCTTCTCTCACTGCCCCTGCACTTCCTGCAGGCCATCACACCCAGATTTCTTCAGGGCCACACAGTACTTCTGCACACACTGCTGTCCCTACGCCTTCACCTCTGATGTAGCATCAATTACCTTTTATATGGCGCTGGAAGTGCCAGGAAGCTTTGGGCTCATCCCCTGGGGGCAAAAGTGAGACCACTCAGCAGCACTATGACTTTTTGGTAATGAGCAGTTATATTTAACAATCATTTGGCCCCATGCTCCCAATGATTGCTTCATTTTAATGAACTAAACAAGTGTTGATTAACATGCTACTATTGATGATTGGTGGTCATTATGGGCAATAAATCTTATTGTAATAGGACCCTAAGGCAATGACTAAGGGCTTATTCACATGAATGCTTTGCACTGTGTATTACGCATGCATAATTTGCACACGCAATATGCAGTAAATAGAACCCATTGATCTCAATGGTTCGGTTGCATGTGCATTTTATGCAAGTACATTTCGATTACGCAAAAAAACCCATGGCATGTCCTATTTTTGTGTGCATTGCAAAAGAAAATAGTGCATATTAAACTAATTAAACTTAATTGCCCATTTAAATCAATGGGAGAATGCTTGCATGTTTTTTTTCTTCAGAACACAGCTATGCAGGGCATACGCACAAAAAATACTGTAAAATACGTACACACATGCACAAAAACGCAACGCCCATAGCGCAAATACGTAAAATATGCTTATGCCCATGTGAAGCCTCAGATTTATTTGTCTAGGCAAGGATTAAGGAAATGTTATGGGTGATCTCCTGAGTTCCAAGAACAAAATCTATGAAAGACCCTCTCTCTACTTACAATATTCTGCTTCTTATGGAGCAGACGGGCCTTTCAACCCCAGCAGGTACCAGGGCTGGGGTGCAACTTCTACCTCTACACCCTTTTTAGGGACATCCTTGATGCTGTAGCATCATTTAGGATTTCTTAATTAAACTGCTCTAGAAAAACATTTCAGAAACTTAGCAAAAACTAGAAGAGAGTCCTGGCCTGTGGCTTCCAGAGGACCATGTGTGAATGGGATGTCTCTCCTGTGAAGGTGGAGCTGTAAAAATACATTGCTGTACTTTAGGGTAATGTCAGGGTAGCAGGAGCAGACATGTAGCCCTTGTGGTTGAGGTGGCATCTTGGCCTACTGGTAGAATCGTAAAGTTTAATGGAGAGGAGGCGTGGGAGTCAATTTGTTATGTTTTGTGGTAATGCTTGACCAAAGGGATTCACACTACTGTTCTCTAGCATCTCGGCGAATGAGGCTCCAACCAGTGCACAGACTAGGTTGTTTCAGGTTCAGGCCATGGTCTATGCCCCAGTGGCAATATCATATATGACATACAGTTGGGAAGATGGAACGATACCTCTATAGCGCCACCTATTGGAATGCAGAATTCCTGCAAGTCAATGTCAAACTTTTTAACAAGCCTAGTAACAATAACTGGGAATGGTAAGCTAAAGCAGAATCTTCTTCAGAAGGAGAAGAAGACAACCATGCACAGACAGCTGTTTCAGGATGATTGCCCCTCATCAGTGCACAGTGGGCTTCTGGCTTGACATACCGTTGCCATATAGCCAGATATTTGTGTGTGTATGCCAGCCTAAAACTCACATCTCCTGCAAAAAAGGGGCAACAACAATGTTTATGCCCAGATAAAATTGGAACAGCAACAGTTTTTTTCATATGCCAGTCAATGGGTCTGGTGCTGCCTCCTCTTGCCTTTGTTCACAAACAGCTGCAACTTCAGCAATAACAAAGTTGTAAACTTTGAAGTTTCTCCATTCATGCAATACTGAATGAAGAGTTACTCAGAGTCCCAGTCAACGGGTTATTGTCTTGGCTGTAAACCAGTACAACAATGCTACATGCTGTCAGAAGCCCTACCCAATTATTATGTTTAGAGGGCAGGCAACCTGCTTCTGGAAAGTGAAGAATTTTTTAAAAAAAGACACACAAAATCTCCTAACATTATGATTGACATATAGACTATATTAATAATTTCATTTTGAATTAGTTGTATCTGTAGAGGGCTATTCACACTGTACACATCAGAGGTACATGTTGGAAGCATTCCCTGATCCATAACTTTGACAGATGCCTCAGAAGTATGCTGCTATATAGCCATACAATGGTATATGTTGGCCATAGACTTGGTATATGTTTCCATATAGTGGGTAAATATGGTATATCAATGTAAACCACCCACCCTTTCGAAAACTGACCCAAGGATCATGAAAAAAGCACAGGTGTCAAATGTTGGAATCAGCTACTGCTTGAAGTTCACCTTGGATAATAGTCTTCAGGATGGAGTGTGTGATACAGAAATGCTGGAACATAGGTCCAACTTCATGAAAGATGTCCATCACCACGTTCATACATAAGAATCAGAGTTTATTTGCACATGCAATAAATAAAACTCTAACTAGTTGCTTAAAATGTATCATTAGTTGCTGGGCATGTGATTTCTTTATATTTTCAAATAAACTCCTGTTCTAATGGATGAACATCAAAGAATTAAGGATCATGATGGAGGGGGAAAGAAACTCAAGCATCAAGTGTCAAACACAGCACCATGTTAGGGTCCTAAGTTTGATCATTGCTACAGTGCCCCTCTCTCCTCTATGTACGTCACTAGGTGATAGATAGCCTTCAGCCGCGCAAACATATTCTCTAAACCTGTTTTCCGTATTGCCAAATATTCAGACATTCTAATACTCAATACAGTTTTAGGGTCAAAGTCCTGTAGCCTGGAGTCCAGAGTAGCAGAGAACTGTATGGAAAGGGACCTTGCCAACGCACATGGGCCCCTAAAAACTAAAGTAATGGGCTCATAGGAAGTGGGGTGCTGATCCCAGGGAAGTCAATCTCATACCCACCTTCTTCCCTGGTCCCCTGCTTGTAAAGCCGCTGTTCGTTGTATACAGTGGACTACTTATGTATGTGCTCATAAGGAAAGGACTAGTCTTCTTCATTATAAGTGAGCGCGTAGGTAGTTCACTGTATACAATGAGCATCGGCCTTGTGAATGGACATCAGGGGAGCAGGGTGACATCCCTGGTAGTAATAATAAATAAAGGATGTATTGTGGTTTCTATTGGTACTATTCTGGAGTACATAAAACTTTTTGACTGCTTTTTATTACATTTTTTCTTGAAGATGGGGTGACCGAAAAAGTGCAATTCTGGTGTTTTATATCTTTTTTCTGATGATGGTCACAGTGCTGGATAAATAATGTGCTATTTTCATAAATCAGAAATATACAGGTCCAGCGATACCAAATATATTTTTTTCTATTTATTTTCATTATAAATCTGAGAAAACTTTTAATATCCTTTGTTTTTTTGCAGTAATAAAAAGACTTTTTACACATATTTTTGTTTTCCTTTCTGTCCTTTAAGGGGACTTGAATTTTCGATCTTTTGATCGCTTATACCATATACTGCAGTAATTCAGTATTGCAGTATTTCTAAAGGCATTCTATTAGGCCCGGCCACAGGCCCATCTTAATAAGCAGAAGTACTTGACCGCCCTGTGGTCTTCAAAAAGTCCCAGGCTGCCATGACAGCCCAAACAGCACTTTGTGATCTCATTGCGGGGGTACGTTGCCCCATTCGTCTTGCCACCTGAGGCTCTAAAAGTGGTTCCACTTGTGGTCTATAGAAGGCTCCTTGTGTGTAGTGACCTCTTTTTCCGTTTGTGTAGAGCTTGTTGACCACTAGCCCGCCTCTATGACGCAATTAAAGAGATTTCACCTAGTTAACACAGTTTGAGAGGGGGAGCATTATTGGAATGGGAGAAGATGGATGGTCGCATCAACGAATTGTCGCCACCTGGGCCGTTCCGACGAGACTGTTAGGAGGTGTTCAGACCAGTGGATGCAAGAAGGCACTACACAAGGCAATGGGCTCAGAATGCCCTCGACAAACGACCAGTAGATAGAAGCGTCTGATGATCCGGAAAGCATGAGCAGCTCCAACTTTTTCATTGTCCGCCATCCAGAGACAGGTGGTACCATCATTACACCCCTGTGTGTCTGTCAGAACAATTTCCAGGTGATTGGCTGAAAAATGTTTGGTCTCACAGCACCCATTACATGTACTGCCTTTCACACCCACCATCTCCATCGTTTGCAGTGGTGTTGTGAATGATGAAAATGGACAGCTACGGAGTGAAACAGGGTTGTCTTCAGCAACAAATCCAGGTTTAGTTTGGGCACTAATGACGGCCATGTTTGTGTCTGGAGACCTAGAGGTGAGCGCCTCAATCCTGCCTTTAGTATGGAGCGGCACACTGCCCCTGCTGCTGGTGTGATGGTCTAGGGGGCCGTCACATAAGACAGTCACCCCTAGTAGCAAAGCTTTTTTAATTCCGACAACTTCTTCTAGCTGCTTGATTTTTTTTGACAATCAGTGTAATTTAGTAGCTACATGGAGGAGAATGATTTCCATTTCTATTACTGTGGAATATTTCAACCAAGTATTGAGTAGATAAACATCCCCAACATAGTGAACGATAACTTCCTCTGGATCAACATTGGGGGGGGGGGGGGGGAATAGGCAGAACTAGATGGACATATTTTTTTTTTCGGCCTTACATACTATGTCACTAAGTTTGGAACACGTTAGAGCCCCATAAGGACATACATCAGCCCTCATTATAAAGCAGTTAAACACTCACAACCTGTGGAACATACGGTTGACCTCCTCACTTTCCTCTACGAACATATGCCTGGGAGTACCAGAAACTCCAGAGACGTATGACCTAGTCAACCCATCACAGTTGGACACAGCTCAGTGCCCTCATTGTTTAGTCCAGTGTTATTGGTTACTGGTATTCATGAGCACAATTTAGTCAAAGGGCTCTTTACTTAAACTGTCATTGTGTTAGACTATAGAAGACTGGAGCTGGGGTAAAGCGAGAGAGGGAGGGTGGAGAAGTCCGCCAGCCATGAATACTGAGAAGCTAAGCTTTGCCAGAGCCTTGTTCTGCCCCTTTCCATTCACTCATTATTTCAGGCTAGTGAACTTGAAGTAAGGAGACCCATGGAGCGCTGTCACTAGGGGCCCAAGTTTTCATCCTTGCCTGAATGCAAATTAATAAAAGAGCAACATGGATATGTAGATGGAGGGGGAGACAACTCCACACTATGTCCTCATACTACAGAAATGGAAAACTAACACAAACCAGTCAGTAACCCTTTGTATAATTTTTCTGGCATGTGGGCAGCTGTTGCGTATGGTGCGGCATTGCATTCGCATGAAAGTTAGGATGGGCAAAGATCCCTGGAGCAGACGAGGCAAGAGACAAATGTAGCAGGTGGTATTATTGTTTATCTCCGGACAATTATCATTTTTCATTGTCAAGTTTTCACTGTTTTATTCTTCTTTTTCTCTCCTTTTTACCACTTGAAGTCACAAGAATCACTAATGGAAGAAAAAAGACCATTCCATTCAACACTAAGAGGCTGTTTATAGTCATTGCTCCCCAGATGGTACTTAGAACCATATTGCTTATTGGTCATTACACCCACTCAGCTCAATCGTGCCTCTTTCAGTGTGAAGGGGCAAAATTGTAATAGGTATCGACTTCTGTAAATGATACCAAATAGGAACCTTACCTTAATAAGGGAGAAGATGTCTTCTGGGAATGTACATTTTTGTGCATTTATAAAAGAAATATTAACTTGGAATTTACATTGGAAATAGTTTCATATGCCGAACAACTTTCATGGGTAGTTTCCAAAACAGAAACGAAAAACCCTTGTAATAAAACACGATGACTTTCGACAAAGGATCTTATTTATCTCATCAAAGTATACTGAAACCACTAAAAAAATACTTTAGGAGACTATGGAAATCCCAAAAATGCAACTTGTTTAAAGACAATACCCGAGCTTATTAAAAAAATTATTCTGAACCACAGCAGATGTTGCATCAACAGTTGGTGTTCAGACTTTGAGCTGTGCATCAGCAATTTTAGAGGTACAGGTAGCAGTACACAACATAGGGCCAAAATAAGAAACCAGCTAAGGATGTGCAGAATAAGGTAAGATACCAGAAAACAAGACTCAGCAAAACTGGAGAATGAAACCAAATTAAAGTAAAAAAATAATTACAAAAAAAGTCATAAGAACCTACAGCAATGTAAGCAGGGGAAACAAAACAATGAAGTTGTCTGTATAAAATCTACTCACATCCATTACTTACATAGAATAGATGAATCTCTACTGGACATATGGGGATGTACAGCAAAAATAGCTGTATATCTTGTTTTTTATTTTTTACACAATAGTATTTATTTAACCCATGTACATTGGAGGAAAAAGACAAGAGTTCAAGGATAACACAAATTTCGTATGACCCAAACTAAAGATTACTCATGTATGTCCAGTTCCAAAACATTTACCTTCGGATTTTTATACAAGGCCACCTATAGATTTTTTTTGCACCCCTACGATAGTTAGGCCGGGCCCATACAGCGTATGCAGGCCTGGGCATTACCCTATGAACGGCCACGTAATTGTATTATATATGACCACGTACTCATGCATGCACAGTAAACTTTTTTTTTGTTTATATTTCCTGCACCGTCGCTTAAGGTTGAAGCAGGTACCTGCTACCCATACGCAATGTAATGGGCTCTATGGTCGCGAATTCCACAGGAAAATAAAATATACTGCGTTTTATTTTCCTGAGTGGATTACGTAATTCTGATCCACTAATGTGAAAAGAACTGCGTAATCCAATGTATTTGATTGAACAGCGTATTACCGTGGATCATACGATTGCTGAATTGACAATTTAAATGCAGTCAAGTGAGACCCGCCTTAAAGGGATATTACAGTCAGAAGCATTTATCACCTAGTCACTGGACAGGTGATAAATTCTAGATTGGTGGGACCACCACTGATGACTATTGTGCTTGGCCGTTTACATCAGTGTCATAGACTTTTAATGAAAAGACAGGGGGAAAACTTGGTTAAACCTCATTATGAATAAACATTAAAGGGGTATTCCTATTTCGGCTTTTCATAGTCAAGATGGGAAAGCGCTGCCATGGCTACTAGCCACCTGGCTGGAGCCTAGGGAAAGAGATGAGCACTTAGCGCTGCGCTCTTTCTGCAGCTCTCATTGAAGTGAATGGGGGCTATAGTAACAGTGTGGCACAGTACTGTTTCTGTAGCACAAGTTACGGAAACAGCACGGAGCGGTGTGCTATGCTGTTTCATTAGCTTCCATTCACTTCAAAGAGAGCTACGAAAAGAGCGGAGCATTAGGCACTCGGCTTTTTCCAACACATGGTTGTAATAGAGCTTCTGGGTTTTACCATCTCGTCCATGAAAAGCAGAGATGAGTATACCCCTTTAAACTCTGCAGACAAAGGCTAGGGGGAATGGTGGAGTACTCTGTTTTGGTGGAATCTGAGGTCTCCAGCAATCTAGCATTTATCACCTATCCAGTGGTGATCTAGGGTAGTGAAGGGATTAATGCCAGCAGACCTAAAACAGCTTTGACTTCCAGCACTGCACTAATCTTACAGGATTCAGAGGGCTATGTGAGTCTGTGCTTAGGGTAAAATCTGTCAAATCCTGGTGCATTGTGTCAGAGCTGGTGAACATCAGAATGGTACTGATGTACCTTTACACCACCGGAAGCTAGGGATCGACAGGGCTGAAATCGAGGAAGACCCCTGTCACACCCCTAGCTCCCGATTGGGTGGCGACCCAGCAGAGCTCAGAGGGCCAACAGCAGCATGGAAGGACCTTTGTCGTGGGATGGAGGGTTAGGGTTAGGGGTAGTTTCACTGTTAGGCTTACTAATAATGTAAGCCTAACTGTGAAATGACTCCTAACCCTAACCCTCCATCCCACGGCAAAAGTCTCACACCCCTTTTGCCCCCCCCAGTGGCCTCCCTTCCACACTCCCGCTACAAGTCCTGCCCATCTATACCCTGTGCTCCATCACCCTATGGACGGTGCCTTTCTGCATTGCCGGCTCTGGAGCGGGAGTGAGGGATGATGCGGCCGCTGATGGATACTTCACTCACCATGCTCCTCTCGGCAGCAGTGCCCATGACAGCTGCTGAAGGCAGTGGAGCAGAGTTGCTGTCAGTGAGCGCTTCCACTGAAGCTGGGGACAGCGCATGATGGGCTGTTCCACACTGGTGAGCACCGCTACTTCAGAGGGCAGCCCATCGCAGTACCCAGCCTTACCGCTGATGGGCCCCCAGCCAATCACACCCTCCCAGCCAATCAGAAGCTGGGGGCATTACTACTTTTGGACAGAGCTGTATTATGTTGCCACCCCTTAGTTCCGGTGGCGACATAGTACACCAGTACCCATCAGGATGGCATTCTTGAATATCATCCTACAGGAAAAGCTGTCAGTCAGAGAAAGACATAGTTCTGGAGCCCTTTGCTGATGTGATGGTGGACATTGGGGTGACAGAAGAACTGCATCACAGTGTCTATAGATGAGGCTGAGATTTCTTCATATAGTTGTGTGTTTTGGGCACCTTGTGTATATGTTAGGGAGGGTATTGTTTCTCCTTAAGGTGTGTAAGAAGACTTATAGGGCCATCCATGCTCCTCTTGGAAATATGCAAATAGAAAGATGGTACAATACCTCTGCAGCACCACATATTGGAAGGCAGCATTCCTGCAAGTCAATGTTAGACTTTTTAAACATGTCTTATAATGAGTGGGAATTGTAAGCAAGATATGTTTAAAAGAAATTATAAAATTGACTTGCAGGAATGCCACCTTCCAATAGGTGGCGCTGCAGAGGTACTGTTCCATCTTACTATTTGTACACAGTTAGGCCCCATGCCCACGGTCGTGGCGGACTCTGCACCCCATAAAGACCCCATACTCACCTTCCCAGATCCACCGCATGAGTCCCGATGAAGCATCAGTGAAGGTCTGGACCCAGTCACACACCAAGAAGCACATTGGGGGACTGAGTCAGAGGTAGAGAGAAAGTAATTGAAGCCTAAGATGGAGTGGAGCCAAAGCTACTGCCATGTGTACATGCAAGAGTGAGAGAGATAGCTTTCAGAGACTGAGAGCCCTCAGAAGTGTCACTTGTGAGAGGGATTGTTGTCCGAGGGAGCCAGTGGCTACACATTGAGCCATGAGCATCTTATTAGCCCCTAACAAGTTCAACATTAAGGAGTAGTTGCCCTACAGCCTCTTCAAAGGGGTCACTTTATAAGAGTAACCTGAACTCCTGGGCCCCAATGGATATGTAACAGGACCCCCACCTACTACCGTATGTGCTATTTATAATAATAGTGTCTTCTAATGGGGCTAAGGGGTCATCTTTGGCCTGAGACATGAGATCAACTAGTACCCCTACCTTTACAATGTAATCATGCTTAGCATGGACATCTCACTACACTATACAGATAGTCCATAGCTTCTATATAGCAGGTTATTATTAAATGCAATGCCATTTGACATCATTGTTTTTTAAGTAGAGGTCCCAGACATAGCTTCCAGGTCATCCAGGATATGCCTCTATGTTATTGAGGAAAAACTGACAATTAAACATGTATGACTCCACTACGTAGTTATTGAAATATCACCACATAAATGTGTTGTCATGTCCATATAAAACTGCTCTACCATGCCCAAGTTGTAGTGTTATACAGTCTTCATACAAGTAATATAACCATATAATAGTGGTCCACAGGTCCCACATAATAAAGTCGTCATATCACTTCCTGCGTAATAGTGTCACAGTGCCTAGGAGCAATAAATGCTGTACTGTACCTGCCATTTTTCCTCTATTAGGGTTTACACGGGATTTACACGGGATGTTATTGCGCAAAATTCACATGGGACGTTAATGTGCAAAATTCTTTCAAACGAACGAAAATGCACAATAATCGTCACATCTTGTCGCTCACTTTCAACCAGCATCAAAATTGTCACTGGTTCGCTCACTTCTCACCGCGTCTAAACGTTCCCTGCTCAGTGTTTCACATAGAATGTGAAACGCTGAGTGAAAAGTTAGCAAGAAGTGAGCGATACTCAGCGATGATCTTCCTGTCTAAACGTTCTACATGTGCGCAAACGACTAGCAGTGACATCACCCGCTCGGGCAGATCATTTAGCTGATAGTCCTCCCGTGTAATAGGGGCATTTGTGCGAGTATTTGTGTGCGTAATACGTAGAGAATAGAAACCGTTGGTTTCAATGGGTTCATTCACATTTTCTTTTTTTTGTGCACGCATATAAATAAAACATGCTCTATTTTAGAAGTCTATGGGAGATGCGCATTCATTAGGCTATGTAGCTTTTTAAATCAGGGAGTGGGGTGGGGGTGTTGTTCGCGCATATGAACATGCTCTGCGTGCGCAAAAAGTACAGTACAATGTGTTGCGCTAAAGCATGCGCATATCCGCATACACTCCTGTGAAGGAGCCCTTATTGAGGATTATTGCATAGTGCAATAATGACGACCTGTGTGTAAATGATGTGTAAATGTAATTCTTAAGTCTAACTCTCTCCACAATTGAAATGTCAAGAGTCCTTTTGAAGTCTCCAAATACACAAGGACCCACACTAAATTCATCTCTGCTCTAAACGCTTCAATGTAAAAAAGACCAAAGACAAAACCTGTGCAAAACCAAGAGTTCTGTCCACACTCCTTCCATCCATCAAGACACCTACAGGTTTCCCATGCCATCCCAAAATTGTTTCCCTGTTTTGTAAAGCAGACGGCATGTGAACTTTTACTTGTGAACTAATTGTTATTTCCCTGAGGATGGTAGGCAGCTGGATGTTGGTACTGACCTATTCACCCTTGCTGGTGTGGCACATTATGGGCCTACTCCAGAAACAGCAGGTGGCAATATTGTTCAACCCTCATTACAACCCTCTTTACAACAGGGGTAGCTATTCACGGCCAGTGGGGCGTATGATGTGCGAGAGCCGTGTGTCTGAGGGGAGCGGGTCAGAGGGGAGGCTGATTAATGTTTCATTCTTTCACTGAAAGACACACGGCTTTTCTGGTCACTGGAAAAATGCACTAGGACTTTAATTCATCCTATTTAGACAACATTTTTATAAGACAAGGGGAAGGGATTGAGGAGCTCAGTTATTCAGATAAACCCTTTATGCTTATTGTAGGATTTGACTTTACGGATGATTTTTGACTTTGATTTTTGACTTGTCGCTCCGTCCATAGAGCTTAGATCCACTGAGTTCTTCTAACAAGTGCAACAATATAAAACATGTTGAAAGAATGCAACTTCCAGGAAATAAATATGAGCAGCTAGAGATGAGCGAGCACGCTCGGTTAAGGCTATTACTCGAGCAAGCATCGCTTTTTTCGAATAACTGCCTACTCATCTAAAAAGATTCGGGGGGCGGAGGGGAGAGTGAGAGAGATCTCTCTCTCCCCCCACCCCACCCCCCGCTCCCTCCCGCAACCCCCTGCTCACCCCCACCGCCCCCCGAATCTTTTCGGGCAAGTAGGCAGTTACTCGAAAAAAGCCATGCTTGCTGGAGTAATTGCCTTAACCAAGCGTGCTCGCTCATCTCTATTGGCAGCCTAAAATTCAAATCATACTGAGCTTCAGAGAGCATTAAAGGGATATTCTGCCTTCAGCTATCTTGGTTCCAGCATGATGTCTTTTAATCATTAAATCAATAAGTAATAATAAAGGGAATACATTTATATCCATTTTCGAAAACAGTACATGGCAGAGATAACAAAATGAGGAATTCCGCTTTGAAGGGTATAGCCACCTGATAACTATTTTACAAAATGTAGTAACTTTTACAAATTGTAGCAACTTTGTAAATACGTGACTTTTCTTGTGCTGATCATAAGTTACAGTTTACATCATATTTCAGAGCTACGTTCACAATCCAGCTGGTCATTATTGGAGAAAGTTGACATGCTTTCAGTCAGCCCCCCCCCCCCCTCCCCTCCCTAATTGTGTTTTCCTACTATACATTACTGTATAGGCTACACCTCCTAGACTCCCATCAAGCTCTATACAGACATTGAGTCCAGGCAGATTTCAGCATGGATTCCCTTAGAGTTATGAGTGCAGCTATGCACTAAGATAGAGGCTTTAATTCATACCAGTACAATTTAATGTGATTGCTCTCAGTAAGAGAAACCAAGTAATCTTGTAGATATGATAACTTTTAATGGCTAGCAAAAATACATGTTGATATAGCGAGCTTTTGAACCTACTTAGGGTTCTTCCTCAGGCTGGGTAGGTTCAAAAGCTTGCTATAACATCATGTCAATCGCACAAAAATAAGACATGCAGCAATTTTTCAAACTTAGACTATCAGTCCGAGAAAAAAATCACTTGTGTGACTTAACCCACTCAAATGAATAGGCTTTTCTTGGAATCAGACAGAATTTGCACAGGAAAATCGCCAGTGTGAATACAGTCTTAGGGCTTCTACCCACTAACGTTTTTTTTAACGCTGTGATATTGTTGCGTTTTTTTCAATTAGACTTTCTAATTTTAAAATCACATTGCACAAAAATCGCTGATTTTTGTGCCATGCGATTTTAACATTTGAAAGTCCCATTGAAAAAAACACAGCGATATCAGTGTTAAAAAAACGCTAATGGGTAGAAGCCCTTATGCTGCATTTACACTGAAGAACATTCAGAAAATCGTACAAATGAGAGAAACTGAACAATAATCGTTCGGTTTAAATATGGACAACGACGAAACGACGAATGAGAATCGTTCGACATTCAGATTCAGCCGGCATAAAAATCGGCGCCGGCTCTGAGACTTATACAGGGATCATTCAGTGCTTCACATAGAAATGGGAAACACTAAACAACAAGTGAGCGAGAACTACACGGTTCTCAACAAGATTTGCGCAGTATAAACACACTGCCAGAGCGCGAATGAGTTGTTGATGATGTCACCAGCTCATTCACCCAGGCAACTGAGAATCGTCCTGCATAAAAGGGGCATTACTTAAAGGGGTGTTTCCCTCCCAGTCAGACATGGCCGTGATGGGAACACCACTGTATACAAGGTGGCTGAGTGGTCAGGATTACTGAAACAGCTGAGCATGGCATCGCTACAGGGTTTGCATTATTCCCATAGAAATTAATGGAAGTTATGGAAAAAGTAAGGACAGGAACAGGGAGCGGTAACTGAATGTCTGGGGTCTGTAAAGGATTGACCTTCCTGTATACAGATCTCATACCATTCCTTTATATAAACCTCAAACTGTTTGGGGTCTATAAAGGTCTGGTCTGTTGTCTGTATACAGGGTGGCCTCGTATCCGTAGACTGGGGTGGTTTTAGTCTTGGGCCTGTTAACAGGTGGAGATCAGCTCTGGGGTCTGTAATGAGGCTCTACTTTTGAGTCTGCTGTGGTGTCTGGAAACAGGTGGGAGTCTGGTCTGGGGTCTATATTTTTAGGAAGTGTGGTCCTGGGGTAATGGATTTATTTAGGTTGTCTAGGGACTGTATGTGTTCTGGTGCCTGGTCTGAGGTTTTGGGCATCTGGGAGAATTTGTATTTATTTATGGGTCTGTGTTATTCCGTCTTTCTGGAGTCTCCCTGATGTCTTTCTCAAAAGTTTGCAAGTCACAGCACATTTACATCTGCATATATGTACCATTTGGTCATTATAGTCATTGGCATCTCAGTGATTATGGAGACCTTCTGAACCAGGGGTCTCAAAAAGGACACACTATGCTAATCATGCTTGTGTTTCATGAACAGCAAGCAACCTAGCCATCAGTATAGCCAAACACATATGTGCCAACATGGGTACAGAGAAATTGATGGAGTCTCAAACTTGAATCTCTGCTTTTAACCACTTCTTGACCACTAAAGTCTTAAAACGTCCGTCCTATCCTCTTATGACTTTGCAAGGACTAATTGTGCAACTGTAGGAGAGAAGAGCTGGCTGTCAGAGACAGTTGGACATCCCATACGGAGGTCATAGACTGTTTAATACTGTCTCTGTTTTCTTGATTGCTGTATACATGGCGCGCAATAAGCATTGGGTGCGATCACATAACTTTACGGCGGATTCAATGTGTTCAATAAATTAAAGAAAAATCAACATACAGTCCCATAGACTTGCATGGTGGAGCGCGTGCACAGCAATGTGAGAAGAGTCAGATTTTAGTGCTGTACTCAGACTTTAGAGGGTGACAATGTGGGATCGGGAGAGTGGGGGAGTATAGAAAATACATCGATCAGCTCCCTGTAACCTCCACGAACAGCACCACAACTTAGTTTAAAGGTGACAGGTCCACTTTAATGTGTAGGTCAAAGCTCAGCTTACACACAACATGTAAATGGACCATGCTGAGATATTTTGCATGGCCTGCATATAAATATATATGTCAGGATTAGCCAATAGCAATGACTTACAAACCATAGAGGGAGACCATGAAGCTGCCATGGGGCCTTTGGAGACAGGTGCCCAACTCTGGCTGATTCTATTATCTTGGCTACTGAAAAGTAAGAACCTGTGTAGTACTCTCCTGTCCAGAGGAACTGCATTGTTGGTAAGGTGATGTGGGGGAAAGGAATCAAAGCAACCATTAGGCCCAATGTACACAGGTGGATTTTATTTGCGGAATCCGCGCGGATTCACTGCCCATAGAAATAAATAGAGCTTCCGCGATTGATTTTAGGTCCGCGGATTTGATTTTATAGTATTTATTTACTATCCGCGCGGATTTAAAATCGCAGCATGCTCCATTTTCATTGCGGATTCCGTGCGGATCTTGCTCCATTGAAGTCTATGAGAGTCGCGGATCCGCAGCGACCCGCAAATACATTTAAATGCATTTGCGCATCTGCTGCGGAGTTGAAGGCTAGAAGTAATTAGGGAGGTGGGGAAAAGGCTTGGAAGTGGTTTGGTTTCTTTTCCAATTTTTTTTCATTTAATTTCCACGCGGAATCCGCAATTCAAATCCACGTGCGTCCACGTACACCAGTGCGGAAAACACAGAATCCGCAACCACCCGCAATTATTAAAAAATCATTTTTAACACGATTCGCAGTGCACCCGATGCGGATCTAAAGCTTAGATCCGCAGCTGGTGCACTGCGGATGCACTATATGCCATGGACATTAGGCCTTAGCCTGGGTTCACACAGGGCGGACTTGCTGCGGTTCTGCCGCGGTTTGCCGTTGCATATCCGCAGTGCGGCAAAACCGCTGCGTTTGCAGTGCAATGCAGTGCAAATGTGTTTGGGCAAAAAGCTGTTCTCACAGGACGGATTTTTTCCGCACTTCTGCAGTGCGGAAATGCAGCTGCGGCGCGGTTTTTCAAGACGCAGCATGTCAATTCTTTTGACTTTTCCGCAGTGCTTTTTTGTCCATAGACTTCTATGGACGCAGCAAAATCCGCTGCAAAAGTGAAAAAAAGCACTTGTGGATTTTCCACGTGGAAAATACGCAAGAAAAAAATGTCCTTTGAAGCGGTTTGAAGAACTGCTTCTGCGGCAATACCGCAACGGAAAAACCGCGGCAAAATCGCAACAAATCTGCCCTGTGTGAACCCAGCCTTAAAGTGGTTTTTCGGGAACCCCTGACACTGGTAACAATGGGGAGACATATTGGCTGTAAAAAAAAAAACAGTAATACTTATCTCCCACTATGTACTGCTCTCCCGTTCCGCTGGCTGATCTCTGTTTACCCGCTGTAGTCAAGAGGGGGCTGGCAGGGATGTCATCAGTGACATCCCATAAACCTGCCTCAGGGGCTTCTACATGAGTGAGTATATTGATTTTGTATAGTTTTGGGCGTGGGGAGCCTAAAACTATATAAAATTACTAAGTCTGAAAACCCCATTAAGAAAGGGCACATTTTGATCTTTGCTATGGAATGTCTTCTCTTCAATGTAAGCTACTGGCCCATAGACTAATATTACCTGTGTAACATTTGATACCTATATTTATCAGCAACCCATACAGATCTTAAAGAGACACTCCAGCAAAAACACATTTTTCCATCAGTGCACCCATCACCTGTTTATCACTCTGGATGCCTTCTATGTATACTGCAGACACTTCCATACAGTGCAGCCTCCTGTCTGATACCTATCAGGCAGCATATTGATGTTTAGATTTTTTTCTACTGATGATGCATTACCACAGCATCACATGACCAGCTAGAGCCAGTACCATCTATGCCTGCTGGGAGGACACTGTAATTCTTATTACTTTCTATATTCACCTAAATAAGCTAAAGACGATAAGTGTACAGTGAGGAAGCATGAACCATCATCTCCTTCATTATAGCTCTAATCATTATCAGTAACTGTGACAGGAATTTCTGTCCTACCCCCTTCCTGTAAAGAGCTTGTGTGGTACAGTCCATGTAATATAATCAAACAGGAATTCTGCTTTCTGAAAAAGTGACTTCTTGAGAGAACATTAAGTCAAGTAAGTCTCAGACGGTCACAATGAGATGACTTGACCAACCTGAAGTAAAGAACTCCAGGAATTTTCAGATAGAAAGAAATAACCATGCCAGGTAATAATAGCCAACTTATCCAACTTATATATAAATTATATATATATGGGGGATCAGTTACTATATATAATGAATGAAAGAAATCACCAGAGTGGCCCTTTAAATTTACTTGTATACTTAAGCCCTAAGGCTAAGTGGCACTTCTGAGGTATAGCTTAGAATAGCGGGAAAAGCCGAGCAATGAATGCCAGTGTTCATGTGCCCTAACCACAAAAAAACAAGTGCCGGCTCGTGCCACAAAAGTTTTCTTGTCAGTGTATCTGGCTTTGCTTTCTTACTGAGTTAACTTTTAGAAGTAGTTGATATAATTGTCCTGGTGTTGTACAGAATGTTAAACAGCGGCCTGGAATTTCATGGTTTCTGCACCCCTGTCCACCGCACACGCCTGCTTCCCAGACACACGCTTACACCCTCCAGCCTTGAATAGTCTTCACACTCCAGCTGCTGCATAGACTGCTGCCCCTCATGCTGCCTCATTGTATGGGAGGACGGCCTGACAGACCCTTCCACACACAAGCAGGACCTGGAAGAATTGGAAACAAAAGTCTGTTTAAAGTAGCACATGAGACTGGCAGCCTCATTATACCCCATTCTGCTGCTCCACACTTGCCTGTGTGCCAAGTTCAATGGCCTGAAATAATGACTGAAGAAGTGGGAGGCAAGCTGATAGAAGGGCTGACTGACCCCTCTTTTCTTACTAGGACAATGGAGATGGGGTGAGGACTGCACAACAAAAAATAAAGTTGTTACAATGAATTCCTGTTATCTGAAACCCATTAGATGCTATTTATGTAGATCTAAGTATACAATGCCCATATAAAAAAATCATGTAAAATATAATACAAACAGTATAACAATAAGGCCACTCTCATACATACCATCGACAAAATGCTGCAATTTTACCACCATTTTCAGACGCAGTCCAGCCTCGTTTTTTACCGCACCCTATCATTGGGATGGGTGATGAGGTGTGTTAAAAGCGCAAAACACAGTAAGATAGAGCAGACAGCGCTCGAAAATTGCGGCGTTGAAGCTCATGTCTGCAGGGCCCCATTGAAAACAATGGGAGCCTTTTACCACAATTACTGCGGCGTTCAAAACATTGCGGTAAAAAGCGCAATGTGTGAGAGCGGCCTAAAATGATTTTTTTTTAAACATAGGACATTTACCATAAACATCAGATATAAGTTTGTCAAACCTGCCGATTTTGGTGGGACCCGTCGAATTTCCAATGTAAATGGGGGATTCTCTTCTCTGACAGCAGATGTTGGGAGAGATAAGGAACTGCCTTTTTGATTTCAACTTCCTGACCCTTTTCTTCTCTGCATGCATGTGTTCTCCCCTCTTCCTACAGAGAACACACGCATGCTCAAGTGTGCATGTGTGTTGGAGAGTCATAAGAGATAACTGTTGGCGGAAGGGCCAGCTATCTAATGTGCATGACCAGATTTGACTATGCAGCCTTTTGCTTGGTTATGTAGGAACTTAAAGGTATTTTCCTGACCCATGAAATCTTTTACAAACAGCTGACAATGGTATAGAATAGCTAAAGGCCCAATACTCGCTTCACTTTACCCATCCCCTGCCAATCCTGAGCCAACTCTTCCCTGATACAAAACATTTTCTTAAGCACAAGTGGTCCAACAACAAGTTTAATTTCTGGTCCTTTAGCAGAAGACCAGTCCAGTAAAGTCCATGGATCAAACACAGTCTCTTTTTGAACCACAGGTCTGGTGTCCAATGGGGCGCAGAATGCTGATGTTTAACACTGTCACTGGGCAAGGGAGCAGGATTCCGTTAGACAGAGAGGAAACTGCACTGGAGCAAGAACTTGCTGCTTTGCTTTAGAATCTGAGTCGGTAGTGTTATTCTCCTTCTCCTGGTATGTTGCTGTCAAAATAATCCGCCAGTCCCTCTTTGGAATTGCTGGTGTTACCAGGTGTGGTATGTGTTCCCCTTAGGAGTAACGCAAGGGACGTTCACCTTGTAAGCTGTTTCTTCTTATGCTTTCTTACTAAAGTTGGTGCTGCTTCCTTTTCCACCGCACACCCACAGAGCTTCCTCCCTCTTAAAGTCCCATACGCAACAGGTCAATCCTATATGTTAAGCAATGTCCAGGAGAGAATTTTATACATGTGAAGGAAGGCCAGAGGGCACCCTTTACCAAATGACTGATTGATATGTCTTCTATAGGGCACTACTATACTTCCATTTGCTTCCAATTTTACTTAGTTTTTTCAGTATGAATCTAAGAAAAAAAATCATGTGTTGCTCCATAAAATGTCATATAGCTTTATAATTTGGTGTGGTATGGACTACCATAAGCACATAGGTAGGGGTATAGATATAGTGGGTATAGAGGTAGCAGTTGTGTCCCAGTTCTGGAGCCTGAGCGGGGTCCAAAGGCACCCCCAGTATTATAAATGGCACATGGTAGGTGGGGGCCCTGTGGGGCCCCTTATTATACCTCTGCACATGATACCAACATGAGCAGAAGTAGGTCTATACTAGTTTTCATCATTTAGCAATAAAAATAAAATTTCCAATCACTTACAGCAGACAGATGTCTTGAAGATGGTGAGGTATTGAAACGAAATTTATTAGAAAATTGAGTAACTCTTCATTTTATAATGAAAATGCTTTTTTTGACAAACTGATAATAATAATCTTTATTTGTATAGCGCCAACTTATTCTGCAGCGCTTATAAAAATAAAAATTCACCGTAATTGCAAGACGTTTATTGTATTTGTTATTATGCAAAATATGCAATATTTGACTTCCAGGTAGTTCAGAACAGGAATTTGTAGGCAGAGGAAGTCCTACTGGAGTGAAGGTTGCAACCATAATCATCCAATAGACAATATCCTGAGCTATCTTTAGTCACCCCTTTGCCCAGCCCCAGCCTATATACAAATATTCATACCCTTCTCTCATCTCTTCTCCCTCTTCTCTCCATTTCTTTCAATCTTGTGTATGCTACACCAAATGTGATTTGCCTATACCTTCTGTGCCTAAGACTTGCGCTATGACTTCAGTATATTCCTGTGGAAAAAAAGTTGCAAATAACCTTGTCACCATTGTAAAAATTCTGTTGTGTTGGATATTTTTGTGTCCATGGACTTTTAACATGAGTAGTAAGCACTCTTCTGCACATCCAAACATGTAATGCAAGCAATTAGGCAAACCGTTACTTCTTTTAGAATTTCTATTCATTACAATGGAGGCAGAGTCTGGGAGAAAATACCTATAAAGTGCAATAAGACATGCTCCTCAGTATTGTGCCTTAAGGTGTATCACTAAGAAGGTCTGCAGAAATAACTGGAAATGCTCTTTAAGAGACCAGAAATACATTTATTGTTGGATTTGAGACTTGTAACACTTCACATAAAATAAATAAATATATACGTTCCTTTATCTATCATTCATCCAAAGGGAAAAGATAGGATTATGTTTGTCCCAGGGCAGGTAACATTTCTTCTTTTACATTATGGACTCTCGAATTTTGACATAAATTAACCTTATTTTGACCCATCTTGGTTTTTGATGATGATGATTGTTTAGTAATGAAACTCCTTGTAAGAGACCTAAAGAAGTTGGCATCATTAGTCTGCATTATGATGACCTTAGAAAGATTCCTTCTTGGATCTGGCATCTTCTATGACTTCCTCAGAAGGAGCCACGTTGAAGGTTATGTCTCAAAATGGTCTTCAGGAGGTAGAAATCATTAGTGGGGCAATGGAATACGGTGCTAGTCGGTGGCTCACTGGCCGTCTTCCTGGCATTCAGAAGAGTCCCACATGACCATCCCGAATGCCGGTGACTGCCGCAAAACACATAATCTTTAAACCGTGGCTAAAATGTCCTTGCGTTATAGAAATGTTACCCAATATAGAGAAGTCCAATGCTTAGCTTTCTATTCCATGATGGTTGGAAGCTGAATGTTTTCATTCTATTCAAATATGTTGGCGACAGTCCTGTAGAAATACAAACACCATAGTAAGTCCATGAAAGAATTTGCATCATAAATTACTTCTTAACGTACAGCATCTTTCCTCAACATAGATTTGTTAAAATCTCAGCTGCTCCTTGCTACGGCTAAGGGTGATCTATATCCTCTTCTATTTAGGTCCCTAAAGACGTGTACAGCCATATACAGGTTTATTTGTATTGTAAAAATGTACATAATACAGCACACAATACAAAATGGTCTACCGGTACAACAGCATAGGCTATTGTCGGTGGCTGATGGACAGCTTGGGTCCTTTTGATGTCAGGAGGATAAATAGTAAAGGATCCCTCAAACAATCCAGCATGGCCGATCTTCTTCACCCAATTAGAAAGGGCAGCTCATATGTTCTGTTGCCCGTGCTATGCATGATATTTTAGAAAAACACACCTGGTAAAACTAATACGTGATATATTATTCCTAGTGCAGGTCCTTGTATGAGAGGAATTTAAAGAATGCCAAAGAAAGAACCCCTGGGTCAGGAATCACCCCCTCAGGGCTGCACTAGGAATAACACAAGTAGTTTTATCTGGAGAGGTCCTTTACAGTTGTAATATTTACAACTCAACTTAGACTTGTGTATCCAGGCATAAATAATAAAGACAGCATGGCAGTCACTAACCACATCTTTTTAAGAGATTTTATGGGTTCATAACACTTTAAAACATATCACAGAGCAGTAGCGGGCACCTTGTACATAGTAAAGCCGCACCATCCTTTATACAGGTGTTGTAGGTGTAGCACAGGTATAGACTGCTCTGTGAACTGGGCTACATATAGCCTGAAGAGATGGAGCAGGTATTAGAATATGAGGGGTATATGCCATCAGAGGCTGAACAGACATCTGTCTGGGATGATTTAGTGAATCCTGCACTGAGCAGAGGGTTGGACTTGATGACCCTGGAGGTCCCTTCCAACTCTACCATTCTATGATTCTATGATACTATTCTTTTCTGTAAAATCAATATGACATAAGAGTCACTTACTGATACAGAGCTCCTGAGAGTTCATCTACGTAGCTCCCTGAAAAATAATACAATCATACATTTTATACATTATCCATGTACACATACATTATATCACATATACATTGTGAAGTATCATACACATGACCATAATATGGATCAGTAATACAGTCCATAGATTTCTCCAGGTCCATATTACATCTCAAATGCTCAAACTTTTATGCATAGACATACTAAGGTTTTTTGTTCCACTGGACACCACATTATGGAGGTATCACTTAGGCCACTTTAAGATTTCAAATCTGTATTTAATCCACGTTTTGTAGACCATAATATGAGCTAATGAAAATCTATAGAGCTACTCACATATGCTTTTTTTCACATCCATGTTTAAAATATGCAGCATGCATTAGCTTTTGATGAAAAACATGCCTATACATGTAGAGTCATTAAAATACACATGCATCTGTATTTAATTTGTATTTACATCCGTATTGGCATTCATTGGTATTCTGATTTTCTATTGGGCGATAAAGGGATCCGTTTTTGCCCATGAGAAAATAAACCCTTTCCAATCCACTGTCTGACAACTTCCTACATTCTGATTGAAGCTTGTACAGCTTCAATGTCAGAAGACGTCCGACAGGGTATTCTTACCGTCTATTGCCAGCCGCTGTCGGAGCCTCTCTGGCGCGCACACACTGCCTTTAGCCAGCAGATGGCACCATTGTATAACAGCAAAAAGAGAAAGCCTTTTAGGAAACCCTGAATCCAAAATTGGATGGGAAAAGTTTAAAGCAATGAAAGCAAATACAGATGAAATACTGATGCAATTTCAACTGTAGTACATCAGTATTATGGATCCCTAATACTCACGAATATAAATGTGCTCATCTAAAAGAAGCCTTAGAGGGTTGATCACTCCTGACTCGATTATTCCAATAATCACTCAACACTGCTCACTAATAACACATCCCAGCACCGCTGCCTTCTCCCTCTAGCTGTTACTGCTCTGATGGCTGTCATGTGTTGGGCAGTAGAATGTTATCTATTCATAGATAGGAGCTCATGTTTTATTCATGGACAAAATGTATAACAGTGGGTAAATGAGCAATAAAGCTGATATTCCTGGATGGTGTGTATATAGAGTATACATCTTATTCCACAGCATTGGTATTCACTGGAAAAAGATTCTGGAAGGCAAATATGTGTATTCAACTGTATTGGCAATGAACAGCTGACACTGTGCATAAATGTCTGTGTAAGGGTGCCTTCACACTTGCGATCAGACGTTCTAATGTTAAAAACGTATCACACAAAAATCGCAAAGCACAAACTTTTGATTTTTGTGCGATGCATTTTTAACATTAGAAAGTACTATTGACATTCGCGTAAAAAAAACAGCGATATCGCGATCGCAAGTGTGAAAGCACCCTAATCTGGAATAGCTGTATAGTGTCATGGCTAAGAGTTCTGCCTTGAATATATGTATCGGTCAAAAGGTTCTACAACACCTCAATTTTTCTAGTTATTTTTTTATATTAGCATAGTTTAATTCCAGCAAATAACATGAAATGTTTCAAAAGCTCGTAAGTGAGTTTAAAACATGAAATATAATAAAATTTTAACCTGAAGAGCAGCAAAAGTCTGAATTTATGATTTTAACCAAAAGGCTTTTTCAGGGAACATATCAAGGACAGCTATTCTGCAGCATGGAAAGCTAATTATGGTTTGAAATGGGATGCAAACTATTCCTATAGGTGTCTCAACCTTTGTAGATTACTTTCAAACCCTCTGATTTTATATAACCAGTGTTGGAACAGACAGCATTACACCCTCTAGGGCAGGATTTGGACAGTTTTGTTCTTCAGCATTTTGCTATTATAATTGCAAAAAAAGACTATTAACCAAAGAAGGCAGACAGGCAATTATAACCCTTAAAAGTGTAGGGTTGTCCTACAGAAAAATTGCCAAGAAAGCCAATGTGGTAGTCAATGCAGTTTCGTATCCCATCAAAAGACACTTGGAAACTGGAGGAAACTCTGACAAGAAGAGGTCTGGCAGATCAAAGGCCACTACACAATCAGATGACAAGTTTTTGAGAGTCAACAGCTTGTGTGATCGGAGCCTCACAGCACAAAATCTTCAAGCATAGCTTAATGTTAACTGTGAAGAGAAGACTTCTATCTGCAGGTTTGACAGGTAGAATATCAGTAAGAAAGACACTATTTAGATTACAAAATAAAAAAAAGACTTGCCTGGCCCAGCAGCATCTCTAGTGAACTACTGAAGAGTGGAAGAAGGTCTTATGGACTGACAAATCAAATTATGACATCTTTGACACATCCTGCTGAGTTTTTGTACACCATCAAGTAGGTGAAAGGATGGTGTCACTCAGGTTCCTGAGTGTGTGCCAGCAACTGTCAAACATGGAGGAGGCATGATGCTCTAGAGCTCTCTGCTGGTTCCACAGTTGGAAACTTCCACAGGGTGACTGGTACACTGAACAAAAAGGGTACCACAGCATTTGGATACACCATGCATGCCTTGTTCGTCAGGGGTTCATATTGTAGCAAGAGAATGATCCAAAACATACTTTCCGCTCTTGTCACTGTCCCAATCCTGCTGCCGCTGGCATTTGCTGTACACTGTCAGCGCAGGACAGCGGCGGGGTCTTGACTGACAGCAACAGAGAAGCGGAGCACATCAGCAATCGCCGGGGAGACGGAGGACTTTAAATTATGACTGTTTTGGAATTTGACTTTGGACCCAGAATAGCCAGTTAATTCTCCTATATAATGTTAGTATCAGAACTACTAGCTGCAGGAAAGATCCATCTACATTATGGCTGTGCACAGCTAATGCAATTACCCCAAGATTTTCCTGTCTATATATCTTCAAGCAGCATACTTAATTTTATGACAATATAGAGCAATGGTGGTCAGCCTACTACATATTATGCAGGCCCCTGTCCACATCTGAGGGGCCACACATAACAATGTCTCATTACACACTTCTTTCATAGCCAGCATGAACTTTTTCCGCAATTTGGGCTGCAGTAGGTCTTCTGTGTGATTGCACCAGACAGACTAGTCATCACTCCCTGTGTGCATCTGTAAACCTTTGGCGTCCATGACCCTCTCGCTGGTTCATAGTTGTCCTTCCTTGTACCATTTTGGTAGGTACTAACCACTGCATACTGGAAACGCCCCACAAGACCTAGCATTTCGGAGATATTCTGACCTAGTCATCTTACCATCACAATTTGGCCCTTGTCAAAGTTGCTCAGATCCTTATACTTGCCCATTTTTCCTGCTTCCAATACATCAACTTCAAGAACTGACTGTCCACTTACTGCTCAATATATCCCATCCTTCACAAGTGCCATTATCACAGGGTAGTCATTGTTAATTACTTCACTTGTCAGTGTTTTAACGGGTATTTCTAGGATTTAACTATTGATGACCTATGGAGATTTTAGAACCAATCTATATCTTTTGGTCTTATGTGAAATCAGAACTTTTTACGTAGCTGTTAGCGCCACCTACAGGCAGCCTGCCCACACGCATCAGCTCATGACTGGCCTAGCAGATTAGAACACATTTATTATCTGACAGAGGGATTTTGTTCATGATGAGGAGATGAAGGAGACAATTACATTAATGGATTTCTTTTTCATACTTTCCCAGGATTTGACTCCAGTAATTAGAGAAGCCTAATTATAATAACTTCTGTTGAGCAGCAAAGCAGGAATTTCTGCTAATTCATAGGCAATGTCTCCAAAGTGTTCATTTTCATGTCAAGAATATTGATATTAGCCGCTCACGGAGTGTGTGGTGTTTCAAAAGCTAAAGATAAAACATTGCTTTCATTTCCTATGAGTGGTCTGCCCTGCAGCAACCAGACAAGATGTTCGCACCGATGAAAATGCAGCAGCTGCAATCATCTTGGGCTGACATTTCTAGAAAGTTCCCTACCTTCTAGAAAATAAGGGTCAAATGACAGTGACCTAGGCAACCTCATAAATACTGTCATAAAATGTGATCCCCTGAGAGTTATTCCTGGGTAGTTGCAGAGAACTGCCCATATGTGGCAAACAAATATTTCAAATACTGCTTTTTCAGTCGCTCGGTAATAGAGGCAGCAACGATGTTAATGTATTCCAGTAATATCCCTGGTGGTCTAGAGTAGTGATTGGAGTGAACGCATAACTGGTGCCTGGTGGTTTACTGGCCCCTTCCGGTTCTGTCATTGTACCTTGCTACCTGTGGCAGGAAGCTAATTGTGATGACATACTGTACTCTCCAACTTTCAGATACACAAGAGTGGCACCAACCTGCAGCATATTTTTTTGCCCTATCTTTACAGGTTTTTTCATGGTCAGCTATATGAACCCCCCTATTTGCATGATATATGCTACCCATAAGTTTCATCCATATGTCCTCCACTAAAAGTGGTATGCCGTCATGTATAGTCTTAATCACATGCCCACCCATAAGTGCCAACTACCAGAGGCGTAACTTGAAGATTTGGGGTCCCAATGCAAAATCTGTAACAGGGACTCCCAACTATAATGCTTTATTCTTACTTCTAGGCTCCCTATATGAAGAGGAGAGGCCTTATGGGTCTTGGGCCTGGGTGCAACTGCATCCCCTCTAGATACGCCCCTGCCTACTACATTTTCTCGCCTAACCCCCATATACAGGGCCTACCAAATACCTTTCATATATAGTGCAACCACATGCTCCATATAATTGGCAGCCACATGTTCTCAATATAACACCTCAAATCACCTCCCCCTTTCTCCCATATGCAATACTCACCTGCTCCAGGCCCTTAGTCTCTCTATTAGCAGGAGGCAAAATTAATAACTGATACTGCCCCTTGCTGACATCATTGATTATGCCTCCTCCATATCCGAGGGGGCCCAATCATTACAGTTTCCATTGTTCTGAGCACCTCTCTAGGATAGTCATTCTAAATCTGCAACACTTGAGAGTTGTGCGATGGGCTGATTCAGCTTTTTCTGAACTATTAGTGTGTTTCATGATTTAGAGCTAGTCCATACATTACACAGACAGCCCCTTTTTTTTTAATGGTAGCACTGTAATGCTGTAATGCCTTATGTACCAGCTGAGCGCTCCGAGAACACACATAATTGCACGCAAGGATTATATCGCTCAAAAGATTGCCTTTGAGCGAATCTTGAGCGATAATCGTTGTGTCTTAATGGGCCTTATGTCAGCCTGATGTTAAGAAAGTTGCACAAGTCTTCTTCAAGGTTGGAATGGAAGGGTATATGGATGGGGGACCTCTGTTCCTTTAGTGGGCCAGTCTTATCCTCTGCTTTACTTACCAGGTTTGCAGGCTGTTTCACATATAACTGGGCACACATAGCAAAACTGGCAGTACTGCAAAAAAAATGAATACAATAAGGATAAATATTCACTTGTGAAAATGTTCAGTAAACTACAAATCAGTTCAGTACAAATTAGCTCTGCCATACCAACATTAACCACAAGGTGGGGGAATAGGCTTTCCTTGCTATTTCCGTGTACATGCAAGTTATTTAGCGTGTATTCATTATACTGGGGCCTATATGCATATATGAAATTGCTTCCATTAATATAGTTCCTAATATGTGAACTTACCTCGCAGTTTTTACAATGCTCGCTCTTATCTTTTTCTGCACATGGGCATTTATCACAATCTCCACAGTGCTGAGGGAATAAAAATGGTTCCATTACATGACATGGTAAGGGCAGTAAATCAACACTTGCAGAAAGAAGGAAACTTTTGAACCTATTGATAGCAATAAGGCCCCCTGTCCACGGGCGTTGCGAAGTCCCGCGGCAGATCTCAGCCACCGCCTGGGAGCAGGAGCCGCCGCCGTATCTCCGCCGGGCAGCCCTATCTGATAGATAGGCTGGCCACAGAGAATCAGGGCAATTCGCAGCATGCTGTGAATTGCCCGCCGCGAGCGAAGAATCGCAATGATTCTCTGCTCGTGGCGCTATGGAAAGCGTCGGCCGGCGAATACAGGTCCGTGGACAGGGGGCCTAAGTGTGTACACCTTTACCATATTTTATGCGCACCCAAAAAATAGAACGTGCTCCATCTTTCATATTTGCGCAACACAGGACCCCATAGAAGTCTATGGGAGGTGGGGTGAAAATGCACACAATATGCACAACAGGATGCGCAATACGACGCACATCTGTGAGAAAAAAAACACATCTGGAAATAATTAGGCTAAATAGTCATCTAAATCGGGGCGTGCTTGTCTGCCATGTGCAGATGAGCATGCCCTGCAAGCACAAAACATACAGTAAAACACGCCGATAGGTGCGCAAAAAAGACTCGTTCATAGAACAAATAGATTACGCTGAGTTGCATGTAAAAAAAAGCATCCGTTCGTTTGACGGAGCCCTAACACACTGATCCACACTTTCTTCTGTTTGCATAACTTCCATTCACTTCTATGGGAGTTGCAGAAAAAGAGCAGAACAGCCAGTTCAGCTCTTCCTGTAATCCAGACCACCCATGGTTACTACATTCAGACAGGCTATCCCATCTCAGCCATGATGGTAATGACCCTTTAAAGTGAAACTTTCTAACTAGAAAAGGGCCTTTTACACGGTCTGATTATCGGGCAAGGTTGTTTGCTGGATCATCAGGTCATGTAAATGTGCCTCCAATCAACCGCCGAACGAACAGACACTTTATTGAGTTGTTTATGCTACGGAAATAATTCCTGTAGTCAAAAGCCATCTTCTCGCATGAACGGAGGATATGCTATAGACAATGACGATACCATATTGGGGACAATTGTATTAACCACCATTCATTTCCAACACAGCTGGCATCGACCTATATAAAGCCATAAAAATGAGCACCGATCCCGTTGCTCACTGCCTGTTTAAGACCGCTGCTCTTGGCGCATGTAACAGGACCCTTTCATGGAGCTCATAGGGTTATGTAACATACCAGGGCTATCATTTTTTTTTACCTTCCGAGGGCCTCTGTACATACAACTCTTAGGCTGGGTTCACACAGGGCGGATTTGCAGCGGAAATTCCGTGCGGAATTTCACTGCGGCCGCTACTCCTGGGCTTAGCCAGCCATGTGGACGAGATTTGTCAAAAATCTTGTCCACAAGAGACAGCCAATCCGTTACGGCAAAACGGGCAGAAGCTGGTGCTGCAGCGCAAATTCCCCAACCGCAGCATTTTTATTTTTTTTCTGTTACGGTCGCTCTGCTCTCTATGGGAGCGCCGGCTGCAACGGAAAAGCATGCAGCCAAGCTGCTCCAAAACTCGCACCTAAGTGCCGCGGGTCTTGAAGCAGCGCTTTCCTGGCGGAAATCTTGCAGTTTTTCGCTGCGAGATCTCGCGGTTTTTCGATTCCGCCCTGTGATAACCCAGCCTAAGACTTTACAAATAACACTGCTGCAAATGACTGTACAGCTGAAGCTGCCAAGACGACGCCCCTTTCTCTGAATCACTTCCTGCTCTGCAGCTATTGGCTGAAGCTGTGCCCTGCAGACTTCCTGTTGTGTCCGCCCACTGCATGCCACATAATGAGAGCTCTCTGCTCCAGTACTACCAGCGTTATGGGCAGAGTGCGGCTCCAGTAGTGTACAGACCACCTTGAAAAAAGAATTGAAGGGGTTGTCCAGGCATTTCCTATTGATGTCCTATCCAACCTCTTTAATGGCCCTGGTACATAAATGACCTTAGCACTAATTCTGAAAATGCACATTAATATCAATCATGGAAATACCCATAATACAGGGTTATTACAAATGATCTTCCCGATTTGAAACCCTCATAACTCCCGTTTAATGACAATCAGATACATAAATTAATATCAACGGAAACAGAAACTGTAAAATTTTAAATTTAACAAGACTGTCTAATAGTAAGACTATTTTCCTATAGCAACCAATCACAGCGCAGCTTTCATTTTTCAAGCTGCTGAGGTAAAATGAAAGCTGCACTGTGATTGGTTGCTATGGGCAGCAAGGACAATCTTACTGTTAGACAGTTTGCTAAATGAGGCCCAAAAGGTTTTATTCTACCGTAGTCATTGCTAAGGGGATAAGAGACAAAATGGCGGCTGACGATGACAGGAGAGAGTTTTGTGTCTTTGATCTTCACGGCTACCAGTCTGTTATCAATGTGCAACATCATTTTTGAACAAAGTTTGGTGAAGATCCCCCCAGCAGGCGCACAATTCATAAGCAGTACTCCAATATTAAGGAAAAATGTTCAGTCTGTTCACAACGAAGTGTGGAATCAGAGGATAGCTTCCATGCAAGTGTCACACAAAGTCCTCGGAAATCCCCCGTCAGAGCAAGCAGAGAACTCGACATCCCGCCGCCGCCGCGGACTGTGTGAGAGATTTTGCGCAAACATTTGCGATGTTATCCCTAGCGATTGCAATTGTTACAGAGCCTGAAACCGAATGACAAGGTGAGGTGACGTTTTTTTTTTGCAAAATTATGCCAACTATAATGGAAGCCATGGTTTCATGGAGTCTTTAGTGTTTAGTGATGAAGCTGCCTTCCACCTTTCAGGCACAGTTAGCAAACGTAATGTCAGAATCTGGGGGGGAAAACCCAGCTATCTAAGTGGAGCATATGTGCGACTCCCCAAAGGTCAGTGTGTTTTGCGCTATAACCTGTAGGAAGCATACAGACCCTTCTATGCCCATGAGGAAACAATCCCGGGGATTTCGCACCTGGACGCTACAGACATGGCTTCAGCCGCAGCTGGAACAGGAAATCCCAGGTTTCATCTCCCAACAGGATGGGGCACCCCCACTCCCCCATTCTCACAATGAAGTCAGAGGGGAGCTCAACAGGGGACAGATGGATTGGCCATGCAGATCTTGAGCATAGTGAGCTTCTTCCTTGGTCTCCACGCTCCCTGGACCTTACACCTTGTGATGTTTATCTCTGGGGGAGTGTTAGAATCTACATGCCCCCTGACCACCCACCATGCATGATCTGGGGCATCACAGAAGGCATCGCATCAGTCAGTCGTGATCCGCTACAACGTGTAGGGCAGGAAAGGCTTGATGTCTGTGACAAATGGTGCTCACATTGAATACTATTGAATGTGGAAAACATTTTCAATGTTGTGCAATAAAACCTTTTTGAGTTTTTGTTTCCATTGATATCAAATTTAAGTATCCGAGTGTCATTAAATATGTGTTATGAGTGTTTCAAATTGGGAAGATTGTTTGTAATAACCCTTTATTACAGAAGATAAAATAATATCGCTTTCTATATTGTGATCCATTAATTTCCTCTTTCTTATGTGTAAAGCCAAATTTCTGAGATTCCATTCTAAAGTCTATCATTATGGAACACTAAAGGAAATAGGAGCTGCCGAATGTAACGTTAATGAAGTCCTCCAGTGATGGAATTAATTCACATCTGAAGGTTGGAAGAACTTGGGGCTTTTACCCACTAGCGTTTTTTTTTTTCGCTGCGAATTCGCCGCGTTTCCCCCCCCCAAATGTCAATACGACTTTCTAATGTTAAAAACACAGCGCACAAAAAACTCAAAAATGCGATTTTTGTGCATTGCGTTTTAAACATTAGAAAGTCCTATTGACATTTGAAAAAAAAATCACAGCAAATTCACAATGAAAAAAAAAAACGCTAGAGGGTAAAAGCCCTTGGAAAGTCTGAGAAAAAGTAGTTTTTGCCTGCTTCTCTTCTTGCTTACAGGGCCATAGCTATAGGGGGGAAGAGGTAACAGCTGCAACCAAAGGCCCCTCTCTTGCACATGTAGACACCAGTATTATAAATGGCACATTGTAGGTGTGGGAGGGGGGGGGGTTGGGGGGGCGCTGTTACTGAGTTTGCATTGGGACTCAGGAGCTTCAAATTACATTTCTGTTTGCTCACGCAGCAGTCATCTATGTTCTTTCAAATCTCATCTATCTAGCATCTGCTAGTTTACAAATATTAGATAAATTACCTTGCAGAATGCACAGTAGCGGCACAGTGACCCGTCTTTGTATTCTTCATCATCGTCATCATCATCATCGTCATCGTCGTCATCATCATCTTTAATGGCAAAAGTACAGCATTACTTGACAACTATAAGGTCTCATTATCCCAATCCTGGGCTCACGTTCTTATAGAGTATTCTGTAATATTATCAGTAATAACAATAGCTTATCTCCCAACTTGTGCATCACTATGAATATTGTTATATTCCGCCACAATCCATCTGGAAATACCAACAAATCATGCCTACTTTTATGTAAATGTGTGTAAACCACAATGGGCAACAGGTAACTGACATCATAATGGGACATATCAGGGTCTGTTCACATGATATGAACAGGCCCTAATATAGATGTAGTATAGGCAATGATGTCAATTTCTGACAGCTGATGTCGTCATTTAGCAGAATCTCAGCCTTCAGCTTTATTCCCACGAGCGTATATCGGCCAGCGTTTTCATGGCCGGCCGATATACGCTACCATCTGGGGTGTAGAAGCCTAGCTCCTCCCCCGCCCCCTCCCATCTCCCATTGCAAAGAGCCAGCGGGTAGGAGAGCAGAGGTGAGCCTGCGAACAGGGCGGAGAGCAGAGGGAGGGAGTTTAGCAGTCACCAATAGGAGCCCATGCAGCAGCCGATGTATTCGAGTCAAAAAGATAGTTCCAGGACTATCTTTTGGGCCCGACGTAAAAACACCCGGTGCTATATTGGCCTGGTCAGGTGCTTTTACGTCTCAGGAATACGGCCATGTGATTTGATGCATTGGAATCCAATGCATCAGATCACAGCGTATATAGGCCAGCGGTGAAAATGGCCGGCTGATATATGCTCATGGGAAAGAGGCCTCATTCATTAAAGTGAATATGAGATACAATAGCACATACAGCCAGTAGGCAATCAGAAAGCAGCCATGCTTTTCTAATCTTGTGCAACACCTTTAATAAATTCACTTGCACCTAAATGAGGTAGATGTATTGATTTTAACATTTTTTTATTTCAAACCAGCAATGAAAAAAAGAACTCTCAAAAGCATTATTTGGAGCGTTAACGATGTTAGTTATTTAAGCCAGTAATGGAACATGCACACAACTAGCTCTTCTATCCCCATTATGTAAGTGAATAGTGAGATAATAATAATGAAAAATAACAATATTTTGCAACATCATATTGAGGGAAATGTAAGGGGTTATATTCCATATGTACTATATATTAATATTACTGTTGTACCTTGTTTTATGGCCCTGACAGGACCTTTAGAGAGAAAGAGAGAGAGAGATTGAATGACGTTGTGCACTCTGATTTGTGTGCTGTGGACTGACAGGACCTGAGCTGCACACTGATTGGCTGGAGGGCTAGTAATAAAAGAGAAGTCCTGTTCCTGGGCTCTGATGTAACTTAACAGTTTTAGAAAGTGCAGGAAAGAGAGAGAGAGACTCAGCTAGTGGGAGCTGCAGCAGAGCTGACTTGCAGCTGGATTTTATGAGTGCCCAAGAAGGAAAGTCTCCTGTGATTGACACTGCTGCTTCTGACGAAGAGGGGCCTGTACTGGTGAGAGCTGGCAAAGCAGAATACAGGTGCCTTGTGTATGGACACTGGGTGAATCTAAAGGCAAAGAGCACGGCAGAAAAAGACTTCTAGAGTAAAATAATGGACTGGATTCCACGTAAAGACTTAAGTGACTGCTGAAGAGACTAAGGCCTCCTTCCCACGGATGGATTTCCGCCGCGTAATTCGCGGCGGAAATCCGCTGCGTTGCCCGTAGCTATTAGGCTCTATTGAACCTAATAGCTCAGGGCTCATGGTGCGGAATTCCACCGTGAAATCACCTGTCCTCCCCCGCGGCATGCTCTATTTGCCGCGGGTGTACGCGCGGACGGCTTTCATTGCAGTCAATGGAAGCCGTCCGTTCACGCTATCTTCCGCTGTAGCACATTGTTCTGCAATACCCCAACTTCTTTGACAGAGGGTGATCTCTAAAAGACAGTATTCAGTCTCAGCTGTTGTGCCTGCATATTGTTGTGTGGATGAAGACTATCTTTAGGAAAATAGTATTTACCTGCTAAGAGATAGAAATTTACTGTACATACAACATTGACAGTTATACTAGGAGCTACCCTTCAATGCAAGTTCAGATTCAGTGTGTGTTAGTACACCTGGCCAGGGTGACCTTTATATTGACCATTGTCACTTGAAGGTACATATCTATTATTGCAGGTACCTGTTCTTAAAGGGACTGTTCTATTTATCTTTATTTATATGGTGATTTCAGCTGTAATTGTAAGTGTACAAGGTCTTTTCTATATTGCTTCTTTATCCAATTTTCAATAAAGTATTTTTGTTATAAACCTGTGTGAAGCCTTTCCATCAACAGCGTCATATTCTGTACCTGCTACATTATATTAGCTTTAGCATAGGACTCCAAGTAAGCTTACTTAGTCATCCCAACTATTACTCCTGTACTTTCACACAGGAGCAATAGTTCAGTGAATGGAGGGGGAGTGCGCCGGAGATCTCTTTCGGCTGGCCGCCTCCATTCACTGCAAACAGGCAGTCATTCAAAGATTGAACTGCTGTTTAGACTGAGCGAGAAGTTACTCACTAATTGCTTAGTATCAGTAAGCTGAAACGAAGTGACTAGCAACTACTGGGAGATATGTCGCTCAGTGCCCTGTCACCGGCTGTGTGTACACGGTACGACTACCGCTGCTAATCATTGTTTCAAGCAGTTATTGGGGGATAATTGCCCCGTGGGCAGGTGCCTTTACTTAACTCACTGAATTATTGTAATGAGTAGGACAAGCTGCTATATTGCAAATTCAGCTCTTCTGCATTCTCTATTATTTTCATCCATTTCTATATTCCAATGTTATGCTTTCTACACTGAACTGTTAATATCATGTAAACTCATAGTTTCATTGGAAATAGACCTAAATGTTAACATCTTTGGACTTTTTGATCTACTTCTTTGTCGTACACGTTGTAGCACCTTTTCGATGACATAGTGTCAGGCTGTCATCATATGAACTTCTCACTTGCTGATTGTCATATGCTGCCACCTTTTGGCACTTGAAGTCTACTTTCCAATCCCCACTGTTTTAAAGAGAGTCACAGGGCTGTATTGCTCTGGAGCCAAGGACATACAAACCATAAAGGCGCCCCATGTGACTGCTATCAGGCTCCTAGCGAGTCCCATTCTAGGTTGGTCCTGTCGCTATTTTAATGGATGGTGAGTAGAGATGAGCGAGCACCAAAATGCTCGGGTGCTCGTTACTCGGGACGAAATTTTCGCGATTCTCGAGGGTTCGTTTCGAGTAACGAACCCCATTGAAGTCAATGGGCGACTCGAGCATTTTTGTATATCGCCGATGCTCGCTAAGGTTTCCATTTGTGAAAATCTGGGCAATTCAAGAAAGTGATGGGAACGACACAGCAACGGATAGGGCAGGCGAGGGGCTACATGTTGGGCTGCATCTCAAGTTCCCAGGTCCCACTATTAAGCCACAATAGCGGCAAGAGTGGGCCCCCCCCCCTCCAACAACTTTTACTTCTGAAAAGCCCTCATTAGCAATGCATACCTTAGCTAAGCACCACACTACCTCCAACAAAGCACAATCACTGCCTGCATGACACTCCGCTGCCACTTCTCCTGGGTTACATGCTGCCCAACCCCCCCCCCCCCGCACGACGCAGTGTCCACAGTGCACACCAAAGTGTCCCTGCGCAGCCTTCAGCTGCCCTCATGCCACACCACCCTCATGTCTATTTATAAGTGCGTCTGCCATGAGGAGGAACCGCAGGCACACACTGCAGAGGGTTGGCACGGCTAGGCAGCGACCCTCTTTAAAAGGGGCGGGGCGATAGCCCACAATGCTGTACAGAAGCAATGAGAAAAATAATCCTGTGCCACCGCCATCAGGAGCTGCACACGTGGGCATAGCAATGGGGAACCTATGTGCCACACACTATTCATTCTGTCAAGGTGTCTGCATGCCCCAGTCAGACCGCGGTTTTTTATAAATAGTCACAGGCAGGTACAACTCCGCAATGGGAATTCCGTGTGCACCCACAGCATGGGTGGCTCCCTGGAACCCACCGGCTGTACATAAATGTATCCCATTGCAGTGCCCATCACAGCTGAGGTAACGTCCGATTAAATGCAGGTGGGCTTCGGCCCACACTGCATGCCTCAGTCAGACTGGGGTTCTTTAGAAGTGGACACATGCAGTTACAACTCCGTGTGGACCGACAGCATGGGTGGGTGCCAGGAAGCCACCGGCGGTACATAAATATATCCCATTGCATTGCCCATCACAGCTGAGGTAATGTCATGTTTAATGCAGGTGGGCTTCGGCCCACACTGCATGCCCCAGTCAGACTGGGGTTCTTTAGAAGTGGACACATGCAGTTACAACTCCCTGTAGACCCACAGCATGGGTGGCTCCCTGGAACCCACCGGCTGTACATAAATGTATCCCATTGCAGTACCCATCACAGCTGAGGTAACGTCCGATTAAATGCAGGTGGGCTTCGGCCCACACTGCATGCCCCAGTCAGACTGGGGTTCTTTAGAAGTGGACACATGCAGTTACAACTCCCTGTGGACCCACAGCATGGGTGGCTCCCTGGAACCCACCGGCGGTACATAAATATATCCCATTGCAGTGCCCAGCACAGCTGATGTAACATCAGCTTTAATGCAGGTGGGCAAAAAATTAATTGGATTACACTGTAGGCGAGGGCCCCAAAAAATTGGTGTACCAACAGTACTAATGTACCTCAGAAAAATTGCCCATGCCCAACCAAGAGGGCAGGTGAAACCCATTAATCGCTTTGGTTAATGTGGCTTAATTTGTAACTAGGCCTGGAGGCAGCCCAGTTAAAATAAAAATTGGTTCAGGTGCAAGTTTCAACGCTTTAATGAGCATTGAAACGTATAAAAATTGTTTACAAAAATTATATGACTGAGCCTTGTGGGCCTAAGAAAAATTGCCCGTTCGCCGTGATTACGTCAGGTTTCAGGAGGAGGAGCAGGAGGAGGAGGATGAATATTATACACAGATTGATGAAGCTAAAAGGTCCACGTTTTTGATGGTGATAGAGAACAATGCTTCCATCCGCGGGTGCAGCCTACGTATTGTTTAGGTATCGCTGCTGTCCGCTGGTGGAGAAGAGAAGTCTGGGGAAATCCAGGCTTTGTTCATCTTGATGAGTGTAAGCCTGTCGGCACTGTCGGTTGACAGGCGGGTACGCTTATCCGTGATGATTCCCCCAGCCGCACTAAACACCCTCTCTGACAAGACGCTAGCCGCAGGACAAGCAAGCACCTCCAGGGCATACAGCGCGAGTTCAGGCCACGTGTCCAGCTTCGACACCCAGTAGTTGTAGGGGGCAGAGGCGTCACGGAGGACGGTCGTGTGATCGGCTACGTACTCCCTCACCATCCTTTTACAGTGCTCCCGCCAACTCAGCCTTGACTGGGGAGCGGTGGCACAGTCTTGCTGGGGAGCCAGAAAGCTGTCAAAGGCGTTAGAGAGTGTTCCCCTGCCTGTGCTGTACATGCTGCCTGATCTCTGCGCCTCCCCTGCTACCTGGCCCTCGGAACTGTGCCTTCGGCCACTAGCGCTGTCGGATGGGAAGTTTACCATCAGTTTGTCCGCCAGGGTCCTGTGGTATAGCATCACTCTCGAACCCCTTTCCTCTTCGGGTATGAGAGTGGAAAGGTTCCCCTTACACCGTGGGTCGAGCAGTGTGTACACACAGTAATCCGTAGTGGCCAGAATGCGTGTAACGCGAGGGTCACGAGAAAGGCATCCTAACATGAAGTCAGCCATGTGTGCCAGGGTACCTGTACGCAACACATGGCTGTCCTCACTAGGAATATCACTTTCAGGATCCTCCTCCTCAGGCCATACACGCTGAAAGGATGACAGGCAAGCAGCATGGGTACCCTCAGCAGTGGGCCAAGCTGTCTCTTCCCCCTCCTCCTCATCCTCCTCATACTCCTCCTCCTCCTCCTCAACACGCTGAGATATAGACAGGAGGGTGCTCTGACTATCCAGTGACATACTGTCTTCCCCCGCCTCTGTTTCCGAGCGCAAAGTGTCTGCCTTTATGCTTTGCAGGGAACTTCTCAAGAGGCATAGCAGAGGAATGGTGACGCTAATGATTGCAGCATCGCCGCTCACCATCTGGGTAGACTCCTCAAAGTTTCCAAGGACCTGGCAGATGTCTGCCAACCAGGCCCACTCTTCTGTAAAGAATTGAGGAGGCTGACTCCCACTGCGCCGCCCATGTTGGAGTTGGTATTTCACTATAGCTCTACGCTGCTCATAGAGCCTGGCCAACATGTGGAGCGTAGAGTTCCACCGTGTGGGCACGTCGCACAGCAGTCGGTGCACTGGCAGATGAAACCGATGTTGCAGGGTGCGCAGGGTGGCAGCGTCCGTGTTGGACTTGCGGAAATGTGCGCAGAGCCGGCGCACCTTTCCGAGCAGGTATGACAAGTGTGGGTAGCTTTTCAGAAAGGGCTGAACCACCAAATTAAAGACGTGGGCCAGGCATGGCACGTGCGTGAGGCTGCCGAGCTGCAGAGCCGCCACTAGGTTACAGCCGTTGTCACACACGACCATGCCCGGTTGGAGGCTCAGCGGCGCAAGCCAGCGGTCGGTCTGCTCTGTCAGACCATGCAGCAGTTCGTGGGCCGTGTGCCTCTTCTATCCTAAACTGAGTAGTTTCAGCACAGCCTGCTGACGCTTGCCCACCGCTGCGCTGCCACGATGCGCGACACCGACTGCTGGCGACGTGCTGCTGCTGACACATCTTGATTACGAGACAGAGGTTGCGTAGGAGGAGAAGGAGGAGGGTGGTTGAGTGGAGAAGCATACACCACCGCAGATACCACCACCGAGCTGGGGCCCGCAATTCTGGGGGTGGGTAGGACGTGAGCGGTCCCAGGCTCTGACTCTGTCCCAGCCTCCACTAAATTCACCCAATGTGCCGTCAGGGAGATATAGTGGCCCTGCCCGCCTGTGATTGTCCACGTGTCCGTTGTTAAGTGGACCTTGCCAGTAACCGCATTGGTGAGGGCGCGTACAATGTTGCGGGAGACGTGGTCGTGCAGGGCTGGGACGGCACATCGGGAAAAGTAGTGGCGACTGGGAACTGAGTAGCGCGGGGCCGCCGCCACCATCATACCTTTGAAAGCCTCCGTTTCCACAACCCTATACGGCAGCATCTCCAGGCTGATAAATTTGGCTATGTGCACGTTTAACGCTTGAGCGTGCGGGTGCGTGGCAGCGTACTTGCGCTTGCGCTCCAACACTTGCGCTAGCGACGGCTGGACGGTGCACTGAGAGACATTGGTGGATGGGGCCGAGCACAGCGGAGGTGAGGGTGTGGGTGCAGGCCAGGAGACGGTAGTGCCTGTGTCCTGAGAGGGGGGTTGGATCTCAGTGGCAGGTTGGGGCACAGGGGGAGAGGCAGCGGTGCAAACCGGAGGCGGTGAACGGCCTTCGTCCCACCTTGTGGGGTGCTTGGCCATCATATGTCTGCGCATGCTGGTGGTGGTGGCTCCCCGGCTGATCTTGGCGCGACAAAGGTTGCACACCACTGTTCGTCGGTCGTCTGCACTCTCAGTGAAAAACTGCCAGACCTTTGAGCACCTCGGCCTCTGCAGGGTGGCATGGCACGAGGGGGCGCTTTGGGAAACAGTTGGTGGATTATTCGGTCTGGCCCTGCCTCTACCCCTGGCCATCGCACTGCCTCTTCCAACCTGCCCTGCTGCTGCACTTGCCTGCCCCTCTAAAGACCTGTCCTCAGTAGGCATAGCAAACCAGGTGGGGTCAGTCACCTCATCGTCCTGCTGCTCTTCCTCCGAATCCTCTGTGCGCTCCTCCCTCGGACTTACTGCAATTACTACTACCTGAGTGATAGACAACTGTGTCTCATCGTCATCGTCCTCCTCACCCACTGAAAGCTCTTGGGACAGTTGCCGGAAGTCCCCAGCCTCATCCCCCGGACCCCGGGAACTTTCCAAAGGTTGGGCATCGGTCACGACAAACTCCTCCAGTGGGAGAGGATTCAGAACC